>NC_064925.1:525462610-525791776 GCF_023897955.1 Schistocerca gregaria | reverse complement strand
ATATATATAAATGACCTCGTAAATAGTGTCGGAAGTTCCATGCGGCGTTTCGCAGATGATGGTGCAGTATACAGAGAAATTGCAGCATTAGAAAACTGCAGCGAAATGCAGGAAGATCTGCAGCAGATAGTCACTTGGTGCAGGGAGTGGCAACTGACCCTTAACAAAGACAAATGTAATGTATTGCGAATACAAAGAAAGAAGGATCCTTTATTGTATGATTATATGATAGCGGAACAAACACTGGTAACAGTTACTTCTGTTAAATATCTGGGAGTATGCGTACGGAGCAATTTGGAGTGGAATGATCATATAAAATTAATTGTTGGTAAGGCGGGTGCCAGGTTGAGATTCATTGGGAGGGTCGTTAGAAAATGTAGTCCATCAACAAAGGACGTGGCTAACAAAACACTCGTTCGACCTATACTTGAGTATTGCTCATCAGTGTGGGATCCGTACCAGGTCTGGTTGACAGAGAAGATAGAGAAGATTCAAAGAAGAGCGGCGCGTTTCGTCACAGGGTTATTTGGTAAGCATGATATCGTTACGGAGATGTTTAGCAAACTCAAGTGGCAGAATCTGCAAGAGAGGCGCTCTGCATCGCGGCGTAGCTTGCTATCCAGGTTTCGAGAGGGTGCGTTTCTGGATGAGGTATCAAATATATTGCTTCCCTCTACTTATACCTCCCGAGGAGATCACGAATGTAAAATTAGAGAGAGTCGAGAGCGCACGGAGACTTTCCGGCATTCGTTCTTCCCGCGAACCATTCGCGACTGGAACAGGAAATGGAGGTAATGCAGAGGCACGTAAAGTACTCTCCGCCACTCACCGTTGGGCGGCTTGTGGAGTATAAATGTAGTTGTAGGTGTAATCCAATATTAGTAATATGTGGTATGAGTCCCAAACACTTGAGCAGTATTCTGGATGCTATGTATGCAGTCTCCACTATAAACTGACAGCATCCCCTGAGTAACAAACCGAGCGATGTGGCGCAGTGGTTAGCACTCTGGACTCGCATTCGGAAAGACGACGGTTCAAACACGCGTCCGGCTATCCTGATTTAGGTTTTCCGTGATTTCCCTAAATCACTTCACGCAAATGCCAGGATGGTTCCTTTCAAAGGGCACGGCCGACTTCCTTCCGCGTCCTTCCCTAATGCTATAGGACCGATGGCCTCGCTGTTTGGTCCCTTCCCCCATATCAAACAACCAACTGAGTAATACACGAATGAACTAATATCCGCCACCTGATTTACATACGATAGACTTTATGGGATCATTGCACTCCTCCATGGTCACAAACTGTTACACGCATGAATTTTTATGAGCGGACCGATTTCAGTTGTGGCTCATTGATACTGTTGTCATACAATAGTACATACTGATGCTTTTTGAAGTACACAATTTTACATTTCTGATCTTTTATTAAATCAAGTTACTAATCATTGCATCACTTCGACATGTAGCTATGACTGGACAGGATTCTTCCGCAGCTTTTTCCACACAATAAAAGCCTGAGTCCGCAGCTCGTGGTCGTGTGGTAGCGTTCTCGCTTCCCGCGCCCGGGTTCCCGGGTTCGATTGCCGGTGGGGTCAAGGATTTTCTCTGCCTCGTGATGACTGGGTGTTGTGTGCTGTCCTTAGGTTAGTTAGGTTTAAGTAGTTCTAAGTTCTACGGGACTGATGACCATCGATGTTAAGTCCCATAGTGCTCAGGGCCAATAAAAGTCTGAGGTTGCCGATAATACGGTTTCTGGGATTATTAAGACACAACATAGAGAGCAAGGACCGCAACACAATTCCATGAGTCACGTTTGAAGTTACTTCCACATCCGTCGATGACTTTTCAACCAAGATAATATGCTTCGTCTTCCCTATCCATAAATCCTTAATCCAGCCACAAATTTTATTTGATACATAATACGATAGCACTTTAGTGAATAGGCGTCGGTGTGGTACTTTTCTGCGCATGGATTCACAGTTTATTTTAGTTAAAAGAGGGGATAAATCAGCTGCAGTTTGTGTATATAATCTGGCAGGGGCTCCATCAGGCCACGGTGGATGTTTCAGTTTTAGCCATTAAAGAAATTTCTCAGCGATCTTGACACTGATATTTGTACGACCCATCTTTGCAGTGGTGTGAGAATTGTAACTTTGACAGTGCCGTTGGATCTTTTTAATATAACATTTAGAATTTTTTATTTTGCTTTGCTACGCTCATTTTGGGTTCGATGTCATCGATGAGTGTCTGCTCTCTAAATCTGATGTTTTGGCGTCTTCGCATACGACCATGAAGTCTTTGGGTTGCGTGGGAGATCTTTGGACAAGATACGCTCTCTCATGTGATTTGTGAGTAAATAATATTGACTCATTCAAAAGGACTTGCCACGTTCACTCGGAGAAAACTAGCTGGGTTTTGCACATGAACAACACTTTTTTTAACCATTTTAAAGGAAGATGTGCACTGTTCTCCAGATTTCATTTTCAACAGTCTTCGAGAACAACTGGAAACTTTGGTTTTTAAATCTAACTTGGAAGGTTCCTTTGTGGTACTCTCCTGTTACTGCATACGGAAGTAGTTCACAGTAGTTTAATGTCCTTACATGGTAATATATTATTTATTCTAACAATTATTTAAAATGTCTTTTTCGTTTTTTTAAGTAAATTGTCTTCTGACTTTTAAGTTTGCTTGGAACCTTTATGTGTTATGTAACGACTCGTTTTGTAATCAAGCAGCTTTGGCTCAAATGTTCCCACAGAACCTGGCGAATTCAAAAAATAAATAAAAATTAGAAATTGGCAAGTTATGTTCTTTGTATCCGACTGCATATAAAAAAGGCTGTCCATTACACCCGCCGAACGAGAGTTACGAATGTTGCGCTCGGTATCGAGTCCACAGCCACTAAGCGGCGATGGGTTAAATGGAGAACGTAAAGGTTGCGTTCACCGTTCGCGGGCCAACCATTCTGTAAACACAGCTACGTCTGCCAACATCAGGATGAAAGCCGTCCAGAGAGAAATCGAATACAACATCGAGCTACATAGCTACATGGTGAGGTCGTCAACAATGGGCTGACATCGCAAGTTCAGAACAGGTTCACACAGCGGACTGATGTGCGGTGGACTCCATGGGGAGAGTTTGTTTGGCGAGCGCATTTAGTGTCTGCGGTGGGCACAAGCTCTAAACGCGGCTTCTGAAGGCCTCTGCCTCCCAACAATTTGCGCTTCGCCTATCATATCGACATCACAGTCTACGATAAACAGTGACGAAACCCCATTGGACAAAAAATGCAATTTTTTGAGAGCTACAACGATACTAGCTCTCCAAGCGGCTGGCATGTGGTAACAGACTAATTGCATGACATCAACTGAGAAATTGATAGAATATTGTTAACACTATTACTTCCACCTTTCCCTGTTACTAAACGGGGTCATTTTTTCAGTGCGAATAGGAAAACGCAACTGAACTTAAATCCCACCTTCGGCTAACGGTAATATTTGTAACAAAATCTGAGCGCAGTGTAGTATATAAAGTCCACAGCAGCCTGGTCGTAATAGTACCATCGGAAGATTTGAGATTCATTTTAATAAATTTAAAACTAGGAATGATATTTACATACTGGACATTAGTTGCTATTTATTCTTATAAAAGACCTTTTGGTCTTGTCCTTGCTTCTGTGTCTTGCATGTCCCTGACATGTTTATCTATTTTGCTTCTCAGATATTAAAATGTGTATATCCGTTCTAGGATCACATTTAGTCCTTCAGCATGTCCACGTGTGACGCTTTCTTTTTATTTGTGCGCATCTGCTAATCACCAGTTAGCATATGTTCTATATTACGTTTAGCCCAAGAGCCCACTCCCTATTCTGTTTCTGCTGCGACTACTGCATCATCGATTAATCGTATTGTGCTAATTTTTTGTCCTCGACAAACCTGAACAGTCCTTCAGGTTCCTCATTTTCTTTTCAATGAACAAGTAGACATCAGTAAAGTCAATACACCTGCCATGCGCCATTATGGTTTTGGCTTCTTATAAAATATCTGTCAGTCAGACTACTGTAATTAGTAGGTTTCCTTTAATTTACGTCTACGGTCACAAACTTTTTGTTAACAGATTACCGGTTTCGATCTTCAATGACCATCATTAGATCTGCAGCAAAAATGTGAAAACACATAAATACACTCGCAGGTTGTCTACAACTCTAAAACAATACATATACTCCTGGAAATGGAAAAAAGAACACATTGACACTGGTGTGTCAGACCCACCATACTTGCTCCGGACACTGCGAGAGGGTTGTACAAGCAATGATCACACGCACGGCACAGCGGACACACCAGGAACCGCGGTGTTGGCCGTCGAATAGCGCTAGCTGCGCAGCATTTGCGCACCGCCGCCGCCAGTGTCAGCCAGTTTGCCGTGGCATACGGAGCTCCACCGCAGTCTTTAACACTGGTAGCATGCCGCGACAGCGTGGACGTGAACCGTATGTGCAGTTGACGGACTTTGAGCGAGGGCGTGGGGCGTGAGGTCTCCACAGTACATCGATGTTGTCGCCAGTGGTCGGCGGAAGGTGCACGTGCCCGTTGACCTGGGACCGGACCGCAGCGACGCACGGATGCACGCCAAGACCGTAGGATCCTACGCAGTGCCGTAGGGGACCACACCGCCACTTCCCAGCAAATTAGGGACACTGTTGCTCCTGGGGTATCGGCGAGGAACATTCGCAACCGTCTCCATGAAGCTGGGCTACGGTCCCGCACACCGTTAGGCCGTCTTCCGCTCACGCCCCAACATCGTGCAGCCCGCCTCCAGTGGTGTCGCGACAGGCGTGAATGAAGGGACGAATGGAGACGTGTCGCCTTCAGCGATGAGAGTCGCTTCTGCCTTGGTGCCAGTGATGGTCGTATGCGTGTTTGGCGCCGTGCAGGTGAGCGCCACAATCAGGACTGCATACGACCGAGGCACACAGGGCCAACACCCGGCATCATGGTGTGGGGAGCGATCTCCTACACTGGCCGTACACCTCTGGTGATCGTCGAGGGGACACTGAATAGTGCACGGTACATCCAAACCGTCATCGAACCCATCGTTCTACCATTCCTAGACCGGCAAGGGAACTTGCTGTTCCAACAGGACAATGCACATCCGCATGTATCCCGTGCCACCCAACGTGCTCTACAAGGTGTAAGTCAACTACCCTGGCCAGCAAGATCTCCGGATCTGTCCCCCATTGAGCATGTTTGGGACTGGATGAAGCGTCGTCTCACGCGGTCTGCACGTCCAGCACGAACGCTGGTCCAACTGAGGCGCCAGGTGGAAATGGCATGGCAAGCCGTTCCACAGGACTACATCCAGCATCTGTACGATCGTCTCCATGGGAGAATAGCAGCCTGCATTGCTGCGAAAGGTGGATATACACTGTACTAGTGCCGACATTGTGCATGCTCTGTTGCCTGTGTCTATGTGCCTGTGGTTCTGTCAGTGTGATCATGTGATGTATCTGACCACAGGAATGTGTCAATAAAGTTTCCCCTTCCTGGGACAATGAATTCACGGTGTTCTTATTTCAATTTCCAGGAGTGTAGATCATAATGAAAAAGTAGTACTGACAGTATATACATCTGTGCGCTTTAAGAGGCTTACCATCATCATCATTTAAGACTGATTATGCCTTTAAGCGTTCAGTCTGGAGCATAGTCCCCCTTATAAAATTCCTCCATGATCCCCTATTCAGTGCTAACATTGGTGCCTCTTCTGATGTTAAGCCTGTTACTTCAAAATCGTTCTTAACCGAATCCAGGTACCCTCTCCTTGTTCTACCCCAACTCCTCCTACCCTCTACTGCTGAACCCATGAGTCTCTTGGGCAGCCTTGCTTCTCTCATGCGTATAACATGACCCCAGCATCTAAGACTGTTCGCCCTGACTGCTACATCTATAGAGTTCATTCGCAGTTTTTCTTTAATTTCCTCATTGTGGACACCCTCCTGCCATTGTTCCCATCTACTAGTACCTGCAATCATCCTAGCTACTTTCATATCCGTAACCTCAATCTTTTTTTGTATGGGTGAATTTCCTGTCGTCGTAGTCTTTGTGTAACCCTTTTAACAAAAGGGGACTGAGTTCTAAGAGGCTTCGTCAAGAATTTCTGCATCCACTCGTATACTATCTGGACAGCCTGAAACCTTCCCGTCTCCTCTATATCTCGTTTGTTACGCAACCTTCCCTTCTACAATAACCTATGGAACCTTCCCTTAGGATTTCTATCTCTTGCTTAATACGAACAAATGAAATCTTCCCTTTGAAATTAATTCTCTTTCTCAATAATAATAATTGCAATCTTCGCATTCAAATTTAAATGCTGCTTATTAAAAGTGATTTGCTGATTATTTCGACGAAACATGGAATGCGTCGTCGTCGTGGCCCTCAGTCGTTACCTGCAATAACCCAAAACTGTTCCTTACTTTTTTTACTGTTATTGGATCGCCATCTGACTGCTACGTCCAACTCTGAAATGAATATGCTTCCTCTGTTTTGCTAAACTCTATTAGCTGCTGGTGGGCTTTCATAATAAGTGGCTGTATTTATTAGCAAAGCTGACGTTATTCTTTAACTAATTTGACTGAAGTTACGTAATTCATAGTTAAACTTTTTCTTGACAACAATAAAATTTTGCATAGTTTTACGTTGATGGTTTTTGGGATAGATTATAATCAGTAACGCAATATTGGTGGCAAAAATTAATTGTATTCTGAAAACGATTCTTCAAATATTTACTGTTGGTAATGAAATGATTTTCCAAACTTTCAAATGGGACTTACTTTTTACAATAATCTTACAACTAGCATTATGCAAACATACCTTCAGTAGTCTTGAGTTTCTCAAATAATAATAATAATAATAATAATAATAATAATAATAATAATTCAATGATATTAGTTCCTCTTTTGATAATAGTTAGCTGATGTCTCTGTACATCCGTTTATAATCTCTCGTAAATCATAGCTGGTGGCTGGCTGGCACACCGCTCCTCTCAACCTCTCCCTTCAGACCTGCCACCGACTCGCTTCACATCTCACTTACTACTGACTTCCTACGTACGCTAACGTGCGGTCTCTTCCGCCAACAATGCTTTCTGGTGCAGACAATCCCTGCTACCATTACAAAATGTATCGATGAACGGCTTTTCCCGCTCTTTTCTTAAAATGTATCCATACGCGGTCTCTTCCGCCCTCAATGTGCGGTCAATCCCGACAACAATACTTTGGTGCAGACATTCCCTGCTACCACAATTATTTCAAAATGGCAAATATTAATTATTCCTCCTTAATACTATTAATAAAATATAAACATCTTTCATAAATTGTGGTTTGGCTATAGGCAGTAGAAATATACGCGTCTTACATAAATTGTGGTTTGACAATAGATAATAGAAATGTCCACGTCTTACAAGCTGAACACTCGTTTCCCGTCTGTTTTCTGGGATTTTCCAACGCTAGTATAGGACAGCATCCACTACGGCTTCGACTCTCCATATTACCAATTAACATCTTCATCAACATCATCATCTCAATATCCTTCAACGTCCATGACGTATGCTGTCCAAATAATGCTTTAACACTCTTGCACGACGTTCGTAAGTCTTCAGAAAAATCCTCCTCTCTCGTCTGGGAAAGAACCAGTAATGACAGCCGTTCTTGTTGTTAACCGACAAAGCGCAAACGGTCCAAGCTTGGAATAAACGTACAAGGCACTTGTCAGAACGAACATTGCGCAAAAGACGCGTTCTCCTGTTCACGGTTAGGAGAGACAGCGTGCTCCAGTGAACTCCACACTAGAGATAGGTCGTTCGCGAACTAACATGTCGAAAGGAACGGTTCACCAAGATGAACGGAAGGACCTAGGAACGAATTCTGAGGAACAGTCTTCCGTAGTTCACTTCGGTCGTGGCTTTCTACCTATAGTTCCCGGGAACTAGAAACGGTCGGTCTCGTTCCAGCCTCGGTCCCGTTCCGTCTGTGCCTCGGTCTCGGTCTCCCTCGGCCGGACTCGCCCTTTTCCGTGTCGCCACCCGTCGCAGTTCCACTGTCGACTCTTCCTAGTTAGTTCAGTATCGAGTTGTTCGTTTCGTTCCGTGCGCACGCCCATTCTAAATCTATTTCAAACCGTTCTTGAACTCTGGACTTCTGGCTCTTTTCGTACTCTTTCAACGTCCGCGACCGGTGATTAAAATGTAATTTATAATTACGTAAATTACAAAAAAATTACGTGGTATTTAATAATACATCTTTTTAGGTAACAAAAGGGCATATCAGCATATTTCACTATTTCGATTAACAGCTGAAGACAGTTACACTACTGGCCATTAAAATTGCTGCACCCAGAAGAAATGCAGATGATAAACGGGTATTCATTGGACATGTGATTACATTTTCACGCAGTTTGGGTGCATAGATCCTGAGAAATCTGTACCCAGAACAACAACCTCTTGGCCATAATAACGGCCTTGATACGCCTGGGCATTGAGTCAAACAGAGCTTGGATTGAGTGTCGAGGTACAGCTGCCCATGCAGCTTCATGCACGATACCATACTTCATCAAGAGTAGTGACTGGCGTATTGTGGCGAGCAAGTTGATCGGCCACCATTGAGCAGACATTTTCAATTCGTGAGATATCTGGAGAATGTGCTGGCCAAGGCAGCAGTTGAATATTTTCTGTATCCAGAAAGTCCCGTACAGGACCTACAACATGCGGTCGTGCATTATCGTGCTGAAATGTAGTGTTTCGCAGGGATCGAATGAATGGTAGAGCCACGGGTCGTAACACATCTGAATTGTAACGTCCACTGTTCAAAGTGCCGTCAAGGTGAACAAGAGGTGACCGAGACGTGTAACCAAGGGCACCCGATACCATCACGCTGGGTGATACACCAGTATTGCGATTGCGATTGCGAATACACGCTCCCAGTGTGCGTTCACCGTGATGTCGCCAAACACTGATACGACCATCCTGATGCTGTAAACAGAACCTGGATTCATCCGAAAAAATGACATTTTGCCATGCGTGAACTCAGGTTCGTCGTTGAGTACACCATCGCAGGTGCTCCTGACTGTGATGCAGCGTCAACAGTAACCGTAGCCATGTTCTCCGATCTGATGGTCCGTGCTCCTGCAAACGTCTTCGAACCGTTCGTGCAGATGGTTGTTGTCTTGCAAATGTCCCCATCTGCTGACTCAGGAATCGAGACGTGGCTGCACGATCCGTTACAGCCATGCAGATAAGGTGCCTGTCATCTCGAAAAACCGCAATCGCGATAGGCTACAATCCGACCTTTGTCAAAGTTGGTAACGTGATGGTACGCATTTCTCCTCCTTACACGAGGCATCACAACAACGTTTCACCAGGCAACGCCGGCCAGCTGCTGTTTGTGTATGAGAAATCGGTTGGAAATTTTCCTCATGTCGGCACGTTTTTGGTGTCACCACCAGCGCCAACCTTGTGTGAATGCTCTGAAAAGCTAATCATTTGCATATCACAGCATCTTCTTCCTGTCGGTTAAATTTCGTGTCTGTAGCACGTCATCTTCGTGATGTAGCAATTTGAGTGGCCAGTAGTGTATAAACAGGCACTGCAACACGAGTAGCCGTTTTCCGCCTTTTTTGATCCATTGTTGTGGAAGGGAGACCGACGTACAACCGAAAGATACCCGCGCTCCATAATCGAGAGTGTGGTGTCACATTTTGTAAAGAGAATATGACAGCTTCTACAATATTATTTCAGTGCTACAGGGTGGCGCACGAAATATCGCCCCCGAGTACTAGACTGCTCATTGTCGCCCAACAATCGTCATCTATTGTTTCGAAGTTGTTGGTTGCATTAGCTTATTTGTTATTTCTTTACTGCCTAGTTATCACGTGTTTATCAATTCTGCTCGTAGAGGTCAATAAATCGTGCGTGATTGGCAAGCAGTCTGTACTCTGATCCTGCTTTTCGTGTGCCGCCTTGTATTATTTCACTGCGATCAGCCACATAACGCTTCAGTTGGCTAAACGAGAGCTTTTGCAGAATCACAAAAATTACTTACACAGGTGTGTGAGAATTCTATAATGAATAAAAAATCTGTACTCCAGGGGGAAGGCAAGTGCCTCCTCTTGACGCCTTCCCTCGTCAGTCACCTACGCTACTATTTATCAATTTTTGATAAGAACCATATACCATGCACAAATGAACGGTGAAGGAGTAAAAATGGAGGATTCCAAAGAAAGAGTGATCACCAGTGACCTAGTTCTCAAGGCTAAACGAGTTTGTCTCTCTCTACTCCACACAGAATGCAGGTTCACTTGCCCTTCCGCTACACAGTTGACTGTTGGTGGCGATTTCCCGCATTTAAAAGAGTATTGAGAAAGAGGTTTCCGATCACACATTATACAGCATATTTTGGGCTAGAAGCGTATAGCTCAAAACAACAAAAATACGATGCTGAAAAGTTGAGGGCAACGTACAATCAGAATTACAGAAGCTAGCATTAACGTATAGAGCAAGTAACTCCAAATCGAATATCGACGAAAGCATTGAGGCTGGACACAAAAGTCAGTGCGGAGTACTGACCTTAATCAGACACGTAATTCCCTTCAGGATCAAGTCAGGAAACTGCTGAATCTGGGTCAGCTATGGATGTAGATTCATTGGTGCAATGAAATGAAATAAGCGTGTGGCATTGTTGGCCGGGAGCCCATCCGGAAACTTTGGCCGCCGAGTGGGAGACTTATTTCAGTCGACGCCACATTGAGCGACTTGCGTGCAGGTGATGAGGATGAAATTATGATGAGGACAACACAACACCTAGTGCAAGAGCGGAGAAAAATCTCCAACGCGGCCGGGAATCGAACCCGCGCCCGCTGCATGGGAGGCAAGCACGTTACCACCCAGCTAAGCTGGCGGACATTGCTGCAATGATGACGAGTGAAGCAGAAATACATTCAAAGTGCCTACTTATAATTACGTCTGTGATCCAAAAACTGGATTTATCCTAGGGCCGAGATCTGCTTTAAATGATACTCTATACGCTATTGACGTTAGCACTAAAGTTTCTGCGACACTGTCAGTGACTTTCACCCACTGATGATACTTTGAAAGATACCAAGTTTACTGACATTCTGATTTCTCGTTCAACTATGTGACCCAGAAAGATGGCCGCTTGTGAACAGGACCACACATATGAAAGCGCAGTTGAGTACAACCCAGAATACCACGAGGGTTGCTGTTCAGTCCTTGTCTACTGCAGCATTTATCTTCCCTCTCACCTAACTCTGACCTCACGTACAAAACATGATTTCACCCATCGTCGATTGACCGTTATATCTCTGACTGAAATGGAAAATTTTACACCATGAACACTCTGATCGAACCCTACCAAACTGATGCTGATACTGATCCACGCACGTGTTATACATTGATTAACATTTCATCCCTATCTGAGCTCATTTTCAGGGCAGGAAAAGTCATTCCTACAGATGAATAGTGTTAGTGCCTGTAGGTTACTGGTATTATCCAACGTTAATGGGACTTTTCAAATGGAGATCGCGACACCGCAAATGTGTGTGTGTGAAATCTTGTGGGACTCAACTGCTAAGGTCATCACTCACCAAGCTTACAGACTACTGAACCTAAATTATCCTAGGGACAAACACACTCACCCATGCCCGAGGGAGGACTCGAACCTCCGCCGGAACCAGCCACACAGCCCATGACTGCAGCGCCTGAGACCACTCGGCTAATCCCGCGCGGCTCGCGACACCGGCAACCCCAGTGCATTCGCGTATGCAGTTCCTCGACATTTTTCGGACTTTAATGAAGTTAGAATCATTAGCATGAGGAAGGTTGGACAATCTTAGTGACAGGTCGCACGGACGACGGGATGTATTACAGTTAATGTACATGTACATCTACATGGGTACTCTGCAAATTACATTCAAGTGTCTGGCAGAGGGTTCATCGAACCACTTTCACAATTATCTATTATTCCAATCTCGTATAGCGCGCGGAAAGAATGAACACCTATATCTTTTGGCACGAGCTCTGATTTCCCTTATTTTATCGTGGTGATCCTTACTCCCTATGAAGGTCGGTGTCAACAAAATATTTTCGCATTCGGAGGAGAGAGTTGGTAATTGGAATTTCGTGAGAAGATTCCGTCGCAACGAAAAACGCCTTTCTTTTAATGATTTCCAGCCCAAATCCTGTATCACTTCTGTGACACTCTCTCCCATATTTCGCGAAAATACAAAACGTGTTGCCTTTCTTTGAACTTTTTCGATGTACTCTGTCAGTCCTTTCTGGTAATGATCCCACACCGCGCAGCAGTATTCCAAAAGAGGACGGACAAGCGTAGTGTAGGCAGTCTCCTTAGTAGGTCCGTTACATTTTCTAAGTGTCCTGCCAATAAAGCGCAGTCTTTGGTTAGCCTTCCCTCAACATTTTCTATGTGTTCCTTCGAATTTAAGTTGCTGGTAGTTGTAATACTTAGGTATTTAGTTGAATTTACGTCTTTTAGATTAGACTGATTTATCGTGTAACCAAAGTTTAACGAGTTCCTTTTATCACTCACGTGAATGACCTCACACTTTTCATTATTTAGGGTCGACTGCCACTTTTCGCACCATTCAGATATTTTTTCTAAATCGTTTTGCATTTTGTTTTGATCTTGTGATGACTTTATCAGTGGATAAACGACAGCGTCATCTGCCAACAACCGAAGACGGCTGCTCAGATTGTCTCCAAAATCGTTTATATAGATAAGAACAGCAAAGGGCCTATAACACTACCTTGGGGAATGCCAGAAATCAGTTCTGTTTTACTCGATGACTACGAACTGTGACCTCTCTGACAGGAAATCACAAATCCAGTTACATAACAACGAGTGGTGTCGAAATGTACTCTGGACAATAGTGAGGCAAATAGAGGAGGCGTGGGTACTCCTAGAAGGCGTGCACACGAGAAGATCGTAGGATTGTTCGGGTGGTTTTCCGAATTGATGGATGACAAGAGCTGAAATGCTGGCGGAGGTTACAGGCGGTGTGTCACCGCAAACGGTCCGAAGCAGGTTATTAGAAACTGGGTACAGATCTCGATTTGCTGCTGACACAACACCACAGGCAGCAGAGACTAGTGTTGTATGGAACCAGAATCAACTGGGACAATGAGTAGCATTGTGTTGTGTTCGCTGAAGAATCTCCCTTTTGTTTGTGGTGCTCAGATCGACCAATGTGCCTGGAGGTTCCGTCGTATCGCGTGAAACAACTCGTGCGGCCGTGGCCTGAGTCCACGAACTCTTGGCGATGCACAGCGCGCGATACAAATTTCGCATTGTACTTCCCTCTGACTTAGTTGCGAACATAAAACTTGTAAGAGGTCCATGATTAAAGAATTTGTTGCTAGCGCACTCGAGCAGATGTAATTTCGATGGATTGCTCACGCGCTGCTTCCGATATGTAAGCTATAAGAGAATCTCAGACCAAAGAGCAGTGTTGACTGCAGTAGGAACTGTTTGTCAGTGGGAGTAAGTAGTAGCGAGCAGTCTGGTGTATCGAGTTGGCTGGGACGGTCGTGGGGGGAGCGATGGCAGATCTTGAGCGTTGTAGTATAAGGTAAAAGCAGCCTCGCGCATTTGTACTATTGTTATATCAAGTCCCATGTAAATGTTTTAAAAAAATCTCATAATAATAATCTTTCTCATAAAAAGTACTTTATGACAATCATTCATCTCAATTTAAAGAATTTACTCATTTCTCCAGTCCATAGACATCCCGATTATTGTGAAGAAAAATCAGTTGTTTCTTTTTATACATGACAAATCTATCGGCCAGCATTGCACTGGGCTGTGCCAGAAAAATTTCTTGTAGGAGCAGATATATACGCGTTATCCGGCGACCTTATTGAGGTAAGAATTTTTAATTTATTCAGTATGATCTTTCAGGGCCATGACGCAGCACTGCTGACGTCCAAAATTTACCAGTTTAATTTCACAGTCAATTATTGAAAGATTATATATGAGCGACAATTTTATTGAGGGATTAGTCACATTGTATTTTCGATAGATTACTGAATTTACCTTTTGGTAGGTTACGCTGAATGTGAATATTATAAATAATTATATTTTTTTACTGTCGGGAGGTTTCTGAATTTTTCTGTTGGGATTTTACACTTGTCGACAACCGACCAGGATCGTATTTTTGTGAATTTCTACGAAGTAGTCAGTTATATATCTGCTCTTAAATGTTAAATGTAGTTTACATCTGGCGCAACGCATTTACTAATTTGTCACTCTTTCTTTCACAGATCATCGGCAATTTATTGCTCTTTGTTGTTATTGAATTTTTTCCATTTTTGCCTTGTCCTTGTTTGATTTTGTGCTAACCTTTGACTTGTGAAAATGCCGCGAAAAACTGCTAACAGTACATCGCGATGCGTAATGAGTGAAAAAGCCGACTCGGAGGATTTGACTGATTGTATTAGCGACACTCAGTGTCTTAATGGTAATCTTCCAATTACAGATAATCAGTGCGTGCTGACCACGAGTAATAATTTTAATCCAAATGATGAACAAACAAATTCAGTTATGTCCACACTTAATTTAACGACAATTGATGACGCGGCACGTTCCGTTACAATGAACATTGCCCAGTTTGACACACCTGACTGGCAAAATTTACACAATGAACAGACAAATGTTTCTAACGAAAATGAACAATGTAGTCAAAATACGTCAGGTTTGATTTTTAGAGTAGCTAATTTTGGCATGGATCAAGTTATAGCATTATTACTACAACTCTATGAAAAATACGACAACCATTTCTAACAAGTTAATGATAATCTCGAATAGTGGAATAAAAAACTAGACAACAATTTCAAACAACTTAATGGAAAACAAGACAACAATTATAAACAACTTAATGAGTCGAACAAACGACTTAATGAAAGTTTCAAGCTGTCGAGTGAAAAACACGACAACCTTAATCAACAGCTCAATGAACAGATTACAGCTATTTCCGTGCAAGGTAATGAAACTAAAGAACAGTTACGTGAAGAAATTAAGACTTGTGCTAGGAATAGTAGTGAAGAATCAAATAATACACATGCAGCCACAACGAAATTACTTAGAGATGAAATTAGTGCAGTCGCTAAACAATGTTCAGAAAACGCAACACAGTTACGCGACGATTTTAAATTAATGTCAGCAGAACTTTCACGCACTCTGAATGCGAAAGTCGATAAGAAATTTGAACAACAGAACAGCCAAATTGACGAACGTTTTAAAGTGACACATATGATAAATGTTTCAATCTCTAACACGTCACGGCATATGCCACATCTTGAACATTTGTCACACTCACACAGCCAGTGTAACAGGTAATTTACAGAGAGTACGTGACTTGGATTCCGGGCAGACACAGACAAACGGCTTATCATACAATCCTGAACCAGTTCAGACATTCAGAGACGGTAATTTTGATTATAAGCACTTTCTATCCGTGAGAAAATTTAAGGTATTTAAGAATGACACAACACAGATACACTCTTTGGACTGGATTCAACAATTTGCTTTTGAATTTTCAACGGCATTGCCTGTAACGCAGAAACTAAAATTTATTTTCAGCGTGTAAGTGACCTCAGGGGATTCATTACACTTCGATGAAAATGTGCACAGGGCCCCGAGCCGTAGTAGTGCTATTTCGTCTTTAGTTTTCTGCACTGCTGCCTACTCTTTTACTATCCTTTATATCTATCAAAACAACTCTTCAACTATCGATCTATCTAGAAGTAAGAATGAGTAAAGAAAACCTGTTACGACAAGTTTTACCTGAAAGTGACAGTTTTCATTACACACTCCCGAAATGACAAGAACCACGAGAACTTAAATAACACACAAAATTTTGATTATCAGTATCATCAGAATTATCAGCAACAGCAAACAGATTTTTGTAACAATAGAGGTTTTTCCCCACAACAACAACAAAACCAACCGGTTAGCATACGTAACCAAGAATTTAATGTGTAACGTCAACCAAGCTTTAATGTTTCGCCGCCTGCACGTATAGCGTCGGCTCCGACAAAAAGTAACGCACATCAACAAGGAAGTCACTACGTACAAAAGACGCATCATTTCAACTCATATCGCAACGCGCCGTCTAGCAATGACTATTGTGACAGACGTAAAAGTAGTGACCACAATTTTCAGCGTAACAGTCGGTCTTAACCAGCGGCAGAATCATCCACAACAACAGATTATCATGAATGAACCAGACAGTCGGTATCATCCCGAACCTAATTCGTCAGGACGAAGTAACAGAACAGAACAAATAGTCGAAATGCCACAGCATCCTCCCGCAAATAACAGCACGTCAGAAAGAATTTGACTAGATACAGTACAGGTTGCACCTTCCAGCAACGTAAGCAATACTTTTGACACACAGAATCTTGTTCACGAAAATGTTATTACTTTTGACGACACCCGAGACACATTTTTGCATGAGAAACCAGTTATACAAAAAATCATTTCCCACCCTGTCATTGAAGTAAAGATTGGATCATCCACACTTTCAGCAGTAATCGATTCTGGATCACCTATGTCAGCTATAAATGAAGAAACATCCAACGAGTGTAACAAAGAGAACACCTATCCTACGTTACCATTAGGCAAAACTAAAGTAAAAGGAGCAGTATCTGGTAAAGGAGTAGATGTAAAATTACAAATACACTTATCATTTTGTATTGCAGGTCATACGTTCCACTCAAATGTTTGGATTGTTCCCTTATTGACAACAGACGTTATTTTAGGTACGAGTTTTTTTGTACAACACGACGCAGTTATTGACTTTCAAAATTCCCATTTAATGTTAAAGGATGAAAATGTACAACTGGCATTAGAATTTCACCACGCTTTATCCGAGGACGAACAGGTAATTAATCGAACAGAGGTCAATTCTACATCGCGTAACACGGACTGTCATTCCACATTGTTCACAGATAAGTACGTACACAACTACAATACACCAGACGAAGCCGACTATGACGCTATGCAAATGATTTCAGAGAAAGTAAAACAGAGCAGTGCAAACACAGACGACGAACGTACTCAACTACGCAATATTATTTTACAGCAATCTGCAGTTTACATCTTTGTCGCTGTTGAACTCACTTCGAAATTTGTTAACTTCGCTCCGTTACGCAAAGCTACTGCTAAATCTATTTCGAATGCATTTGTAAAACATTTTTTATTTCATGTAGGGTATGTATTGAAAGTAATTTCCGACAATGGACCACAATTTCGATCTGCAATATGGACACGTATGTTACGAGCAAGAAACATTTCTCCGATGTATGTTTTTCGAACCCTTGTGAGCGACTAATGAAAGAAATTGGTAAACTATGTAGAATATACTGCCATAAAAAACATATTGATTGGGATACACACATACTCTCGTTCCAGGATGTAATTAACTCCATGCCAAATGAATCTACTATGCTATCTCCGACTGTTATATTGAAAAATGTTGAACCACCTAACAAAATTAAAGAATTAGTATCCTTTCCCACATCTCGTCGACTACGCCACCATGAAATAATTGACATTGCACTCAACAACATCAAACGCGCCGCAGAGCGCCGGAGAAGACAGCAACAACAGGTTTGTACACGCCGTGACTTTCTCATTGGATAGAAGATATTAGTACGCACACATTATTTATCCAACAGAGGAAAGAGTAGATGCAGTAAATCTGAGCTTCTATACGCAGTCCATGCAGAATTCGTAGCATTCCTCACCCCAATGTAGTACATGTCGAAACTTTTAGAACCAGAAAAAGCAAAGACAATCACCATTGAATATCAATAATGAAGTGTCTGTTTTTTGCAGATGATAATACATAATGATGAATAGTTATATGAAGAATATGGTAATATGAATAATGCAGTTTTTCTTTGCAGATGATGAAAATGATGAAGCTATGGTAATATGAATAATGAAGTTTTTCTTTGCAGATGAGGATAATGATGAAGTTTACATGTTTTTATATTAGTTAAGAGATGCTATGTAGTTATTTAAGTATTTGTTGCAGTTCCTTTTGACAGTATGTCTTACGTCACATAACATAATGACTGAGAGTTTTGGGAAAAACAGCTAGAATACATACATATTAAGTACACGTTTCATTACCTGTTAATTCGAAGTTTATTACTTTTCAGCATAATATGCATTTCTTCTTTCAGGTCAACAATCGATTTTCTATTTTTGCAGGAGAAGCTTTTCATAACGTTAATATGCAATAAGCAGTTAGTTATGAAGCCTGTACTAGTACTTGCACTTTTTACCCAGTTGTGTCTAACATTTACGAATGTGATCACATATACTCTACTTGTTTCATAACCTTGCTACAGCTGACTCATGACGAATGACGTTATTAATTCTTACTTCCAGCAGTAAGTCAAAAGCAAATATTTTCATCCCCCTGCAATTAATTATCGATCACAATGCAATGCACTGCTAGCACAAAAAAAATTATTACCAGTCCCAACTATTACCAGTATACAACTAAATAATGCTACCAGTTATATTTCTAGTCCTAAATATAATGCAAATTTTTCTGATATATTGATTCCATTATGTCTATGTATTATTGTACTACAGTAATAGATACAATGTCTTACATTTTAAATATGTGTCATGTCGCTTGCATGATATCATATATAAACATTAGCAGCTTGATGCTACCTGCAATAACTCTTTCTTTGAATGAGACTTCTGAATAATACTGATGATTACTGTAGTGAGATGAATTATGCATAACTGAATGCCAGTGATTACTGTAAAGAGATGACAAGATGCCAGTAATTACTGCAATGAGATGAGTTATGAGCGATGTTTTGTAATACTGCATAAATATTATGCCAATGATTATTGTAATGAGATGACTTATGCAGAACTGCTATACCAATGATTACTGTAATGAGATGACTGATGCATAAATGCTTTGCCAATAATTACTGTAGTGAGATGACTTATGCAGAAATGCTATACCAATGATTACTGTAATGAGATGACTTATGCATAAATGCTATGCCAATAATTACTGTAATGAGATGACTTATGCAGAAATGCTATACCAATGGTTACTGTAATGAGATTACTTATGCATTAATTCTATGCCAATAATTACTGTAATAAGATGACTTATGAATAATGTTCTGTAATACTCCATACATATTACAGAAACGTTTAGTAATTAGCCAATGAGTGCCAATAATTATTCAAAACAGGTTGATACACTAGTGTAATTCTGAATGATGACTAGCATAAGACTTAATGTGCTTCACCTCCTGACCTAATTACCGGCAATTACTGCAATATCCGTATGTCTTGTCCATCCTCATGAACATGGAGTACTATATTTGGTTTTTGCACTAATGCTCTCCACCACCTTGAACGATGGAGATGTCATTATGGACCTACTGTTTGGTGTACTTAATGTACTACCAAAATGATAACATGGAATATTATTACAACATTTCAGTGTCTTGGCTACACTGATAAATACTTCAGTACTTCAGGGAAGAGAACTATATATATATATATATATATATATATATATATATATATATATATATATATATATATACTCTCTGACTGTAGACTTAGTAAACTAAATAGATTATAGAAAAATTTGTTGCTCATGGCAAATCCAATTGACTCACCATCGCTGCCAAATTTTTGCCCCCCAGTGGAGGGTTATGTAAGAGGTCCATGATTAAAGAATTTGTTGCTAGCGCACTCGAGCAGATGTAATTTCGATAGATTGCTCACGCGCTGCCTGCGATATGTAAGCTATAATTGAATCTCAGACCAAAGAGCAGTGTTGACTGCAGAAGGAACTGTTTGGCAGTGGGAGTAAAAGTAGTAGCGAGCAGTCTGGTGTATCGAGTTGGCTGGGCCGGTCGTGGGGGGAGCGATGGCAGATCTTGAGCGTTGTAGTATAAGGTAAAAGCAGCCTCGCGCATATGTACTATTGTTATATCAAGTCCCATGTCTCTTAATAATAATCTTTCTCATAAAGAGTAACTTATGACAATCATTCATCTCAATTTAAAGAATTTACTAATTTCTCCAATCCATAGACATCCAGTTTATTGTAAAGAAAAATCAGTTGTTTCTTTTTATACATGACAAATCTATCGGCCAGCATTGCACTGGGCTGTGCCAGAAAAAATTTCTTGTAGGAGCAGATATATAGGCGTTATACGGCGACCTTACTGAGGTAAGAATTTTTAATTTATTCAGTATGATCTTTCAGGGCCATGACGCAGCCCTGCTGACGTCCAAAATTTATCAGGTTCAATTCACAGTCAATTATTGAAAGATTATATATGAGCGACAATTTTATTCAGAGATTAGTCACATTGTATTTTCGGTAGATTACGGAATTTATCTGTTGTTAGGTTACGCTGAATGTGAATGATTTGGGAGGTTTCGGAATTTTTCTGTTCGGAGGTTACAAACTGTATAATGGAATAACAGCAATGAACGTTTGTGCCGGACCGGAAGTCTAGCCCGATATCCCGCTTTGCGCGAGCGGTCATCTTAACAGCTTTGGCTGTTGGTTGGTTGGTTGATTCAGTGTGGGTGGCGGAGGGGTGGGGGGACCAAACAGCGAGGTCATCGGTCCCATCGGATTAGGAAGGAAGTCAGCCATGCCCTTTCATTGGAACCATCCCGACATTTGCCTGAAGCAATTTAGGAAAATGATGGAAAACCTAAATCAGAATGGCCGGACGCTAGTTTTTACTTTTGTACTTCTGAATGCTACCCACTGCGTCACCTCGCTCGGTTTGGCTATCCGCTCATGACTCACGGCCAGACGCAAACTTCGATATGCTGTCGTTCACGTGTCACAACCTGCACTCGTGCACATTAAGTAGCTTCCGTATGGAATCGGATATTTTAACTGCAAGTCGCTCCCTGGTATCGGCGGATCAATACGACATTGCAGTGCGTGTGTTGTGAAGAAGTACGATGGGCACGTGAAATTCCGCTTTAAAATTAATTTTGTTTGTAAGGTGAAACAAACCGACGCTTTCCGTAGACCTTCGGCGCCTTACGAAAGACGTGTAATCAGTATCTTTTTGGGCTGACTCTTGCTACACATCGCGAAATCGAAAATCATCCAAAACACCGTATGTGCCTGATACCTGAAGTATCTTAGGGGAGATATTAAATGGTTCAAATGGCTCTAAGCACTGTGGGACTTAACATCTGAGGTCATTAGTCCCCTAGAACTTAGAACTACTTAAACCTAACTAACCTATGGACATCACACACATCCATGCCCGAGGCAGGATTCGAACCTGCGACCAGAGCAGCAGCGCGGTTCCGGACTGAAGAGCCTAGAACCGCTCGGCCACACCAGCCGGCTCTAGGAGAGACACCCTGTACGCAGGGTGGTCCATTGATAGAGACCGGGCAAAATATCTCACGAAACAAGCTTCAAACGAAAAAACTACAAAGAACAAATCACGTCTACCTTGAAGGGGCAAGCCAGATGGCTCTATGGTTGTCCCGCTAGATGGCACTGCCATAGGTAAAACGGATATCAACTGCGTTTTTTTTTTTTAATAGAAACCCCCATTTTTATTACTTATTCGTGTAGTACGTAAAGGAATATGAATGTTTTAGTAGGACCACTTTTTTCGCTTTGTGATAGATGGCGCTGTAATAGTCACAAGTACGTTGTATCACGTAACATTCCGCCAGTGCAGACGGTGTTTGCTTCATGGTACATTACCGGAGTTAAAATGGACCATTTACCAATTGCGGAATAGGTCGATATCGTGTTGATGTATGGCTATTGTGATCAAAATGCCCAACGGGCGTGTGCTATGTATGCTGCTCGGTATCCTGGACATCATCCAAGTGTCCTGACCGTTCGCCGGATATTTACGTTATTTAAGGAAACAGGGAGCGTTCAGCAACATGTGAAACGTCAACCACGACTTGCAACAAATAATGATACCCAAGTAGGTGCTTTAGCTGCTCTCGTGGCTAATCTGCGCATCAGTAGCAGACAAATTGCGCGAAAATCGGGAACCTCAAAAACGTCGGTGTTGAGAATGCTACATCAACATCTATTGCACCCGTACCATATTTCTATGCATCAGGAATTGCTTGGCGACGACTTTCAACGTCGTGTACAGTTCTGCCACTGGGCACAAGAGAAATTACGGGACGATGACAAATTTTTTGCACGCGTTCTATTTAGCGACGAAGCGTCATTCACCAACAGCCGCAACGTAAACCGGCATAATATGCACTATTGGGCAACGGAAAATCCACGACGGCTGCGGCAAGTGGAACATCAGCGACCTTGGCGGGTTAATGTATGATGGGGCATTATGGGAGGAAGGATAATTGGCCTCCATTTTATCGATGGCAATCTAAATGGTGCAATGTATGCTGATTTCCTACGTAATGTTCTACCGATGTTACTAGAAGATGTTTCACTCCATGACAGAATGGCGATTTACTTCCAACATGATGGATGTCCGGCACATAGCTTGCATGCTATGCGTGAAGCGGTACTGAATAGCGTATTTCATGACAGGTGGATTGGTCGTCGAAGCACCATACCATGACACGCACGTTCACCGGGTCTGACGTCCCCGGATTTCTTTCTGTGGGGAAAGTTGAACGATATTTGCTATCGGGATCCACCGACAACGCCTGACAACATGCCTCAGCGCATTGTCAATGCATGTGCGAACATTAAATAACGTAACTATCCGGCGAACGGTCAGGACACTTGGATGATGTCGTCCAGGATACCGAGCACCATACACAGCACACGCCCGTTGGGCATTTTGATCACAGTAGCCATACATCAACACGGTATCGACCTTTTCCGCAATTGGTAAATGGTCCATTTTAACTCCGGTAATGTACCATGAAGCAAACACCGTCTGCACTGGCGGAATGTTACGTGATACAACGTACTTGTGACTATTACAGCGCCATCTATCACAAAGCGAAAAAAGTGGTCCTACTAAAACATTCATATTCCTTTACGTACTACACGAATGAGTAATAAGAAATGGGAGTTCCTATTTTTTAAAAAACGAAGTTGATATCCGTTTGACCTATGGCAGCGGCATCTAGCGGGCCAACCACAGCGCCATCTGGCTTCCCCCTTCAAGCTAGACAAGTTTCGTACTTTGTAGTTTTTTCGTTTGACGCTTATTTCGTGAGATATTTGGCCCGGTCACGATTAATGGACCACCCTGTGTAACTCTAGGGGTTAACGTTATAAGCACCCTCTTCACAGTATGTTGGTCAACCTTTGGAACGAAATACAACAGCGAGTCTCTTTGTGATGGGTTGCACACGAGAAGTCCTAGGTTAGTTTCCGTAGGTATAGGGCACCAGATCCCTACACGCAATTGCCTTAAACTGCAACTGCGAAACCGACACTTAGATGTGTTCCATCAGTTCCCAGTCAGCACAGTTTTGTGGCCAAGATATCAACGTGAGTTCCCGTGACCACTGTAGCATGATTCTGATCTTGCGATTCGGACAGTTGTCCTAAGACATCAGGCGTGCAGGGATGCGGGTGATCCGCAATAATGATTACAGCTGTCGATATGCCTTCGATTACTGCCACAGGTGCCGTCGAAGCACAGGTGAATGTCTGCCACACCATAATACTTTCCCGCCGTCCTGCTTCCGTGACGTAGCGTACGCTTCGAGCAGTCGCTCGCCTGAATGGCAACTGGTAGCGAGATACGACCAACCACCTGGTGTAATAAGAAACGTGGTTAATCCGACCAAGCAACGTGTTCCCATTGATCCATGGTCCAATCTCGGTGATAACGTGCCCATTGAAATTGTAACTGACAGTGTCGTGTCAAAAGGGGAACATGTATAGGTCTTCTGCTGCCGAGCCCCACGTTCAACAGTATACGCTGAACGGCATGCTCCGAAACACATCAGCGTTGTACTATGTCGTCAGATGTGACACAGATCGCCGCCGCCTGTCCTGCTTTACAAAGGAGCAAGTCTCCGACCATCACGATCTGTGGTCCACGTGCGGTGTTTCCTAGGTGCCGGCCCACAATAATCTTCCCTTTGTCAAAGTCGTTTACGTCTGTGATCTTGGCGGGCCACTTCGCCACGTATCGTCGCTAGGAACATTCTCCGTGTGTCTATTTCGATTACATACTTTCGTTACTTCGTCCTGTAGTGGCAACGCCACCGGGAGGCACTAAATTTCACAGTTGGCAGTAAGTAAAAGTAATCTGAAATGGACGATATTAGTGGCGATTCCAGTTTCCGGTTATTAGACAGCTGGATAACAATTCGGAAGACATTTATTCTCTAGGTATTTGGTGGGGCTTATGGTGGAGGTTCGAATGGAGCCACACAGGAACGAAACGATTAGTGTTAGTGTCGAATACATAATATTCGGAGTTGATAGACCCACAACGGTGAGTGTTGGGGTGGGAGTTGAAAAGGAGATGAGATATTGAGCGTGAGTGTGGAGTGCGTGCAGCAACTTCAGTCAAACTTGGCACACGCATCACTCGCTACTCAAAAACATACTGAGGCCCAGACATTACGTATCTAGCAGACCTAGGCGTGGAGGTGGGGAAGGAGGGGGGCGGTAGTGATACGGAAGTTGATCTATAATGGATTATGTCAGTGTCACGTCCACAGGCCTTTAGAGTCGTTGGCTGAATAGTGACAGGCCCAACGACATTTCACCCCTGCTGACGTGCTAGCGGTGGGAGTGCGGTGGCATAAAAATAATTAAAACTCTGGGTAATCGGTTTTTACACAGATAAAATAAAGTTGTCCAGATATACGCTTATACAAGGATGAAGCATTTAAGGTGAGGCAACAACTTATTTCAAGAACTATGCATCCCACTAGAAAACAATAGAGATCAAATTCCTATGAATCACAAGACCATACAACATGGCACTGTCCACTTCCAACTAGATGACACAGTGCTTGGTGAAACAGAGGATGATTCTGTACCTTCTTTTTTTAAGAAAAAGTTCCTCTCTTTTAACAGCAGATGTGTTTTTTCCTTGAAAATGAGTAGCTTTATGCTAAATCGTTTCGTTGCTTTCTGTTTATTTTATAAAAAACGCGTTCTTGCAAAGCTTGGAATAATTGTGCAAAAAGGAATTACCGCAGTATTCGTTCGAGGTGATAACCTTTGATCTTGATACATTTATTGATTCTTCTTGTAGGAGAGTCCTGGTTCAAATGGTTCAAATGGCTCTGAGCACTATGGGACTTAACATCTGAGGTCATCAGTCCCCGAGAACTTAGAACTGCTTAAACCTAACTAACCGAAGGACATCACACACATCCATGCCCGAGGCAGAATTCGAACCTGCGACCATAGCAGTCACGCGGTTCCGGACTGAGGCGCCTAGAACCGCTCGGCTACTTTGACCGACAGAGGAGTCCTGGCAACGCAACAATAGCTCTCCGCTAGCACCACTAAAAGTGCACTCCAAGACAAAAAAGAAAGAAAAACAAAAGAAAAAACATACACCACGAAGGAATTATCCGAATGGGACTGATATATGTATGTGATACATATATGTGATGTATGTGAGCAGAGAAACAAATGGTTGCAGTTTCTGAAAACTTGGATGATTTTTTCAAGAGAAGAAGGTTCCAAACCGAAGAAGTCAATCACGTGGTGGTCTACCTGTGGCCCTCATGAAAGCACTTATTCGGCTTGCCATTGATTGATAAAGTTGCCGGATGTACTCCTGAGGAATACCGTGCCAAATTGCGTCCAGTTGGCGCCTCAGACCTTCAAAATCCCGACCGGGTTGGGGGCCCCTGTCCATAATGCTCGAAACGTTCTAATTCTGGAGAGATCCAGCGATGTTGGCGGCCAGGATAGGGTTTGAGAAGCACGAAGACGAGCAGTAGAGACTTTCGCCGTGTGAGAGTGGGCACTTCTTTGCCGAAATGTAAGCCCCAGATGGCTTGTCATGAAGGCCAACAAAATGGGGCTCAGAATATCGTCGAATTGCCGCTGGGCTGTAAAGGCGGAATGACAATCTGAAGTGTCCTGCTTGTGAGGCCGTATGTCGGACGACAATGGGGTTGGTATGCCACCACTGTTCGGGGCGTCTGCAGACACGTCTTTGCTGGTCATTGGTGGTTAATTCGAGGCTGGACTCGTCACTAAAGACAATCGTGTCCCAGACAGTGAGGTTCCAGGCCGAGAACGTGTTTCAAAACGCCCCGAGCAGTAGTTGGATACCAGCCTGATTCGTCCGCCATACGGCCCGATAACCAGGAGTCGTGGTCTGGGGTGCCATTGCATTTCATAGCAGAAACCACCGTGGGACACTCATGGCACAGCAGTATGTCGATGATGTTCTATGCTCCATTATGTTGCCCTTCATAACAAATGGAGCAAAAATTCTTGGGAAGACGCGGCATTCGGGCCGCCAAAAATTAAATAGTTTGGTTGTGTCAATGGAATATGTTGGGCCATGTTGCCAAAAAGTAACTAGAGCCTTCAGGAAGACTGGCGTTTGCGTAGGCTTCCATACAAGGAAGACGTTCGGGGAATATTAGGATATAAGGAAAAAGACAGCAACGGACTTGGAAGAGCAGTTGAACGGAATGGATGGTGTCTTGAAAGGAGGGTATAAGATGAACATCAACAAAAGCAAAACGAGGATAATGGAATGTAGTCGAATTAAGTCTGGTGATGCTGAGGGAATTAGATTAGGAAATGAGACACTTAAAGTAGTAAAGGAATTTTGCTATTTGGGGAGCAAAATAACTGATGATGTTCGAAGTAGAGAGGATATAAAATGTAGACTGGCAATGGCAAGGAAAGCGTTTCTGAAGAAGAGAAATTTGTTAACATCGTGTATAGATTTAAGTGTCAGAAAGTCATTTATGAAAGTATTTGTATGGTGTGTCCATGTATGGAAGTGAAACATGGACGATATATAGTTTGGACAAGAAGAGAATAGAAGCTTTTGAAATGTGGTGCTACAGAAGAATGCTGAAGATTAGAACTGCTCTTCCAAGTCCTTAGCTATCTCTGACAGAATTACAATGTCGTCGGCAAAACTCAAAGTTTTTATTCCTTCTCCATGGATTTTAATACCCACTCCGAATTTTTCTTTTGTTTCCTTCACTGCTTGCTAAATATACAGATTGAATAATATCGGGGAGAGACTACAACCCTGTCTCACTCCCTTCCCAACCACTACATCCCTTTCGTGTCCCTCGACCCTTATAACTGCCATCTGGTTTCTGTACAAATTGTAAATAGCGTTTCGCTCCCTGTATTTTACCCCTGCCACCTTCAGAATTTGAAAGAGCGTATTCCAGTCAACATTGTCAAAAGCTTTCTCCAAGTCTACAAATGCTAGAAACGTAGGTTTGCCATTTCTTAATCTAGCTTCTAAGATACGTCGTAGGGTCAGCATTGCCTCATGTGTTCCAACATTTCTACGGAATCCAAACTGATCTTCCCCAAGGTCGGCTTCTACTAGTTTTTCCATTCATCTGTAAAGAACCCGCGTTAGCATTTTGCAGCCGTGACTTATTAAACTGATAGTTCGGTAATTTTCACGTTTGTCAACACCTGCTTTCTTTGAGATTGGAATTATTATATTCTAACTGAAGTCTAAGGCTATTTCGCCTGTTTCATACATCTTGCTCACCAGATGGTAGAGTTTCGTCAGGACTGGCTCTCCCAAGGCTGTCAGTAGTTCTAATGGAATGTTGTCTACACCTGGGGACTTGTTTCCACACAGGTCTTTCAGTGCTCTGTCAAACTCTCCACGCAGTATCATGTCTCCCATTTCATCTTCATGTACATCCTCTTCCATTTCCACAATATTGTCCTTAAGTACATCGCCCTTGTGTAGACCCTCTATATACTCTTTCCACCTTTCTGCTCTCCCTACTTTGCTTAGAACTGGGTTTCCATCTGAGCTTTCGATATTCATACAAGTGTCTCTCTTTTCTCCAAAGGTCTCTTTAATTTTCCTGTAGGCTGTATCTCTCTTACCCCTAGTGAGATAGGCCTCTACATCCTTACATTTGTCCTCTAGCCATGCCTGCTTAGCTATTTTGCACTTCCTGTCGATCTAATTTTTGAGACGTTTGTATTCCTTTTTGCTTGCTTCATTTACTGCATTTTTATATTTTCTCCTTTCATCAATTAAATTCAATATTTCTTCTGCCACCCAAGGATTTCTACTAGACCTCGTCCCTCGTCTTTTTACCTACTTGTTCCCCTGCTGCCTTCACTACTTCATCCCTCAAACCTACCCATTCTTCTTCTACTGTATTTCTTTCCCCCATTCCTGTCAATTGTTCGCTTATGCTCTCCCTGGTGTAGTCAGTTTATCCAGGTCCCATCTCCTTAAATTCCCACCTTTTTGCAGTTTCTTCAATTTTAATCTACAGGTCATAACCAATAGATTGTGGTCAGAATCCACATCTGCTCCTGGAAATCTCTTAAAATTTAAAACCTGATTCCTAAATCTCTGTCTTACCATTATGTAATCTTTCTGAAACCTGTCAGTATCTCCAGGCTTCTTCCATGTATACAACCTTCTTTTATGATTCTTGAACCAAGTGTTAGCTATGATTAAGTTGTGCTCTGTGCAAAATTCTACCAGGCGTCTTCCTCTTTCATTTCTTACCCCCAATCCATATTCGCCTACTATGTTTCCTTCTCTTCCTTTTCCTACTGACGAATTCCAGTCACCCATGACTATTAAATTTTGGTCTCCCTTCACAATCTGAATAATTTCACTTATTTCATCATACATTTCTTCAATTTCTTCGTCATCTGCAGAGCTAGTTGGCATATAAAGTTGTACTACTGTAGTAGGCGTGGGCTTCGTGTCTAGCTTGGCCACAATAATGCGCTCACTATGCTGTTTGTAGTATATTTTCCTATTCATTATTAAACCTACTCATGCATTACTCCTATTTGATTTTGTGTTTATAAGCCTGTAGTCATCTGACTTGTAGTCTTGTTCCTCCTTCCACCGAACTTCACTAATTCCCACTATATCTAACTTTAACCTATCCGTTTCCCTTTTTAAATTTTCTAACCTACCTGCCCGATTAAGGGATCTGACATACCACGCTCCGATCCGTAGAACGGCAGTTTTCTTTCTCCTGATAACGAAATCCTCTTGAGTAGTCCCCGCCCGGAGATCCGATTGGGGGACTATTTTACCACCGGACTATTTTACCCAAGAGGACGCCATCATCATTTAACCATACAGTAAAGCTACATGCCCTCGGGAAAAATTACGGCCGTAGTTTCCCCTTGCTTTCAGCCGTTCGCAGTACCAGCACAGCAAGGCCGTTTTGGTTAGTGTTACAAGGCCAGATCAATCATCCAGACTGTTGCCCTTGCAACTACTGAAAAGGCTGCTGCCGCTCTTCAGGAACAACACGTTTGTCTGGCCTCTCAACAGATACTCCGTCGTTGTGGTTGAACCTACGGTACGGCTGTCAGTATGGCTGAGGCACGCAAGCCTCCCCACCAACGGCAAGGTCCATGGTTCATGTGGGGGGTGGGGGGGAGGAATGAGGAGGTATTGAATGGAATTGGGGAGAAGAGGAGCTTGTGGCATAACTTGACTAGAAGAAGGGATCGGTGGGGAAAACATGTTCTGAGGCATCAAGGGATCACCAGTTTAGTATTGGAGGGCAGCATGGAGGGTAAAAATAGTAGAGGGAGTCCAAGAGATGAATAGACTAAACAGATTCAGAAGCATGTAGGCTGCAGTACGTACTGGGAGATGAAGCAGCTTGCACAGGATAGAGTAGCATGGAGAGCTGCATCAAACCAGTCTCAGGACTGAAGACCACAAAAACAAGGAATATGGGAAAACAGATAAGTTTAAGCAATCCGATGTATACGAAATAAAGTGTGGAGGATGTGCTGGGACATACATTGGCCAGACGGGTAGGGATTTTGCCACAAGGTTTAGACAACATAAGTACAGTAATAATAGGGGGCTGGGGTGCCAAATGACGGATACCGGGCATAAGTTGGCCCCTATAAAAGATAGCCTAAGGATTCTGCATTTAAAACCAAAAGGGAAGATTTTAGATAAGCTTGAAGATCTGGAGATCTACACCCGTATACGACACGTTGCTCAAACAGTCTTTAATGAACAGGCTTCCGGTGGGAAAAACTGGTTTTTTGGCTTGTTTGAACGGATACTATTTTGAACTTTGTGTCTATTGTCGCCTCATGAGAAGTATTATAGTGTATTTCATAGGAGCTGGTGGTGTTCTGTGCACGTAGCGTTATGATAGACTAGGTTTTTTGCTGAGTGGTTGGCTAGTTTGACGTCATACGGGGAAAATTAGATGGACAGATAGACAGGCATACACGGATTTGTTCACCACCGTACCCTTTGGATGGTCCTTGATCACGCAATGGTTTATTTTATCGATTTTATTTTCGAGTTTAAAGTTTTATCACTTTTAATGGATATATATATATATATATATATATATATATATATATATATATACACTTTTTTTGTTTTTTTTGTTTTTACTTCTGGGTCTCTCTGGTATCCGGATACCACGGGCAGGACTCGGTCAATTGTAGTGCCACTAGTTTGTATAAGGAATGTATGACGTATAACTTACGTGTGTTTTGGGATTGCATCAAAGTGCTCATCCTCTCACCATTAAACTTTTTCCATGTGGTAGAGGGGTGTAAGTTGTTGTTTGAAGGCTTCTATTTGGGCAATCATGGCCCATGAGTGACACTTGGCTGTAACTCGATAGACGGATGGCTGCCGCCGATGTGGTTGCCGCTGGCTTTAATAGATAGCGCCTAAGACGTTTGCGTACGCGAGCTGATCACAGGGTTGTAGTTTATGGCAGATAATGTTGGCTATATTTAATTTGGTGGTATTGTCTTAGAGATTTGAGAGGTTGAAAGGTTTATTCGTGAAGGAACTCCCCCCCCCCCCCCAATTATTTATTTTATACTGACATATGATTTGAGTTGTACTTAGTGCCACTGTTGGCTATAGGCTAATATGGCAATGTAAAAAAAATGTTTTTGAGTTTAAAAAAAAATCTGTAATGTAACCCCCCAACAGATAAAAAGTAAGTAGGTATTATTCACATTCAGTGTAACCTCCCACACACACACACACACACACACACACACACACACACACACACACACACACACACACACACACACACATACATACATACATATATATATATATATATATATATATATATATATATATATATATATATCAGATTTAGCGTAATCTCCCAACAGTTTATTATTCCGTAACCTCGCAATAATGACGTGACTAACCTCTCAATAAGATTGAAGCTCACTTACAACCTTTCAATAATTGACTGTCTGTGAATCTAAACTGGTAAATTTGGACGGCAGCAGTGCTGCGTCATGGCCCTGAAAGATCATACTGAATAAACTGAAAACTCGTATCTCAATTACGTCGCCGGATAACGCGTATATATCTGCTCCTATATGAAATTTTTCTGGCACATCCCAGTGCTATGCTGGCCGCTAGATTTGTCATGTATAAAAAGAAACAACTGATTTTTCTTTACAATAATCGGGATGACCATGGATTGGAGAAATTAGTAAATTTTTTAAATTGAGATGAATGATTGTCAAAAGTTACTTTTTATAAGAAAGATCATTACTATGAGATTTTTTTAAAACATTTACATGGGACTTGATATAACAATAGTACATACGCTCGAGGCTGCTTTTACCTTATACTACATCGCTCAGGCACCGCCAACGCTCCCCACGACCGGCCCAGCCAACTCGATACACCAGACTGCTAGCTACTACTTACTCCTCCTGACACACAGTTCCTATTGCATAAAACACTGCTCTCTGGTCTGAGATACTCTTATAGGTTACATACCGCAGGCAGCACGTGAGCAATACATAGAAATTACATCTGCTCGAGTGCGCTAGCAATAAATTCCTTAATCATGGACCTCTTACAAATCCTTTAGTGTTAACGTGTACGGAAGTACTATTCCGATTGCTAGTCGCAATTACACCCTGTTAGATGCTATATGCTGAGTATATTACTATCAAATTACATGTGAACGCATGGAGCACATGACCATGCAGCGCTCCCTACCGAGGGCGCTTCGCTGCCAGTTGACTGGTTTAGCGTCAGTATACGCTCTGCTTCAAGACTGCTTGCGTCGCAGTCATATGTTATTCGACACTTTCTTTGAGTTGTCCAGGCTGTACGCCCGGTTGGTTAGGAAGGAGTTGAAGTTTGTGGTATGTAACTCATATGACCAGATCTCATTTTCTGTAACGCTGAGACGCGTTGAGTGTGCTGTTCACTTATATTTTGTACTTTTTTGTAACAGACGTCTGAAGATGGGTGTAATCCCGAAACGCGTAACATGTTCTAATAAAAGAGTCAATTGAACATTTCATGACTTTATTGCGATTGTACAGCATGGGTTGCCAATAACCTTCATAGCAAGCCTTCCTGAAGTTATATTTCAGCAAGAAACTGCCATCACACCGCGAGTGTTTCTGCTGCTTCTCTTCATGTTTGCCAAACCCTAACTCGGCTAGCATGATCGCCGGGTCTCACCGCATCTGAAAATATTTGGAGCATTATGGGCATGGACCTCCAAGCATCTCGGGTTTCTGATGACGTAAAGCGCCAATTGGACAGAAGTTGGCGGGATACCTCTCAGGGGGACATCCACTAACTCTGTCAATCAGTGCTTAGCCGAATGACTGCTTGCGTAAGGGCCACAGGCAGACCAGCGCGTTATTGACTTGCTCAATTTGTGAAGCTCATTCTCTTGAATAAATCATTCTACTTTTCTGGAACTGTAATCATTTGTTTGTAAATGTGCATCACATTTATCGATTTCCCTTCCTTCCGGATTATTTCTTCGTGGCGTGTCTTTTTTTGTGTCATAGAGTGTATTTGTAAGACAGGAGGAGATGCGAGACGAGTGGAGAACTAGTGCACTGATCCCAATATTTAAGGGGAAAGGTGATGTGCAGAACTGCAGTAACTATAGAGGTATTAAACTGATTACACACACAATGAAAGTTTGGGAAAGAGCTATAGAAGTAAGATTACGCAAGGAGACTGTAGTGTGTTCATGTCTGGAAGAGGAGCGACTGATGCAATACATGCCTTAAGGCGGATAGTGGAGGGACAGTGGGAGGTACAAGCCGATCTACAAATGGCTTTCATTGATTTGGAGAAAGAATATGACATAGTCCCAAGGGACGAAATTTGGAGAAGCAGTACAGAGGAGCAATGACACAGGTGAGAAGTAGTGTGGGCATGACAAAGGAGTTCCCAGTAAAAGTAGGGTTACATCAAGGGTCTGCGCTGAGTCCCTACCTCTTTGACCTGATTATGGATGTGCTGGTGAAAGATGTGAAGAAGGAAAGAGCCGTGGAATATTATGTTTGCGGATGATATGGTTCTTTGTGAGCAGAGCATCGACAGACTTCAGGAATAGCTGGAGGATTGGAGGAAGGCACTAGAAGAAAGAGGGATGAAAAGTAGGAGGACGAAGTCAGAATATTTAGCACTGAGGTTGTGCAGGTGAAGTCTTGCAAGATCCAGGATGATGAGCTGAAATCGGTCTGCAAATTTAAATACTTGAGGTCGTACAGACAGAGGCACGGAGGACTGAAAAGCGAGATAAAACACCGAATAAATTGCGGTTGGAACAAGTGGAGGAAAATGAGTGGAGTGTTGTGTGACAAGAAGGTGAGTATTGGGTTGAAAGGGCCTGCTATGATATACGGGACAGAAACATGGCCAATCACAGTAGCCCAGGAAAGGAGGATGGAAGTGGCGGAAATGAGGATGCTGAGGTTGATGTGTTGGGTAACAAGGAAGGACAGGATTAGAAATGAATTTGTTAGGGGAGCTTTGAATGTGGGACCCATGGGGGAAAAGATACAAGAGAGCAGACGAAGGTGGTACGGACACTTACAGAGTAACTGGGAAGAGTATGTCGGAAACAGAGTAGAAGATATAAAGATTGAAGGAGCGAGAAGGATAGGAAGACCGAAGATCAGGTGGAAGGATAAGATATCCGGGGACCTAAGGAAGAAAGGATGGAAGAAGGAAGAGGCAATGGATAGAGAACTATGGAGGAGAAGGATCCAGAAGAGCAACGCCGACCCTACGTGACGTGGGACAAGGCGACGATAAAAAAGAAGAAGGAGAGTGTATTTGTAATACGTTCAGACGTACTTGCGCTAGATGCTCGCATTCGCTTCTACAATTTCTCTTTTAATAAATCATGTTGTAACGTTCTTCAACCTGAAGACTGGATTGACGCATCTCTGCTCGACAGTACGAGTATATCTCGTACAAGCCATTCAGTCTCTAGATTAGTGCCACCTTCACCCGCTCAACTCGCTAATTATAGGCAAACCTTAATCTCCTTCTAAACTTTGTCCCATCCACTCCCACCCTCCATTACATCTACACACTTCCAATACGAACGTGACGATTCCTCGAGTCTTCAGGGTGTGTCCTTTCAAGCGTACACCTCTTTTAGTCAAGTTATACCATAAATTTCTTTTCTCCCCAGTTCGATCCAGTACCTCTTCAGTAATTATACGATCTACTCATATAATCTTCAGTACTCTTCTGTACCGCCATATTTCAAAACGTTCTACTTCTTTCTTTTATTAACCGTTTTCACAAGGAAAGAAATTCAGAGATATAGGGATCCGGTTATCTAACACGGCCACTGTTACTGTATTGCTTCTTTTCATGCAGAGACCGTTGTAAATGCCTTCAAATACCTGCAGTGATATTCGTGAATACTGTGCTGAACAAACATCATTCTTCATCTACATAATCTGACGCTCTCGAAGTGTAAGATCTTTAAACAACGACGGTAATTTATTTTTCATAAAGTTTTCATATGCCTGTCAATCCGAAATCCCCAAAATAATAAAAACCAAAAACTGTGCCACCGATTATTTCTCATCAAATAATAAAAGAATGAAGGGCATAATGTTCAGCTTCACACGATGAAAAGGAGTATACCGAGCTTCAGTTTTATTGCAGACCAATTACAAAACATGAGGCGATTACGAAAAAATGTCGCTTTGGAGTTCCTGACGCATCGGTACATGGTGAGAACTATTTGTGTGTGTGTGTGTGTGTGTGTGTGTGTGTGTGTGTGTTTGTGTGTGAAATCTTATGGGACTTAACTGCTAAGGTCATCAGTCCCTAAGCTTACATACTACTTAACCTAAATTATCCTAAGGACAAACACACACACCCATGCCCGAGGGAAGACTCGAACCTCCGCCGGGACCAGCCTCACAGTCCATGACTGCAGAGTCTTAGAATGGCTAAAATGGCTCTGAGCTCTATGGGACTTTATTTCTGAGGTCATCAGTCCCCTAGAACTTTGAACTACTTAAACCTAACTAACCTAAGGACATCACACACATCCATGCCCGAGGTAGGATTTCTAACCTGCGACCGTAGCGGTCGCTCGGTTCCAGACTGTGGCGCCTAGAACCGCTAGGCCACCCTGGCGGCAGCTCCTTAGACCGCTCGGCTAATGGTGAGAACTATAACGGCGCAGTATTGTGAGAATGCTAGCCTCTAACATTCCAAAACCACAACAAACATTTCGAGAACTAACGTCAGTGTATATAATAACAACAGCTAATATCGTTCGCTGTCTCTTTGTCACCTAATTTCCCGCTTTACATTTATTCTACGTGTCCCTTACTCTGGCTTTGCACTCCACTGCTGTTAAACTCTTTTATAAAGCGATAAAACGAAACACGATTGGTACTCCCGTCGGAAAACATAGTTCATAAATAATTATAGCATTTGTAATGTTTCTTTCGAATTCACTTTAAATAAAAATAATTTAAATTCGTCTTAAAGGAATCGCTGTAGTCCATTCATTATTTAAAGGATATGAAGGCACCAATGGGCAAGACATCTGCACTTATAAATGCCCCTCACATGCTGAAAGGGAAAGGGAAGCAGTGGTTGGGAAGGGAGTGAGACAGGATTGTAGCCTCTCCCCGATGTTATTCAATCTGTATATTGAGCAAGCAGTAAAGGAAACAAAACAAAAATTCGGAGTAGGTATTGAAATCCATGGAGAAGAAATAAAAACTTTGAGGTTCGCCGATGACATCGTAATTCTGACAGAGACAGCAAAGGACTTGGAAGAGCAGTTGAACGGAATGGATAGTGTCCTGAAAGGAGGATATAAGATGACCATCAACAAAAGCAAAACGAGGATAATGGAATGTAGTCGAATTAAGTTGGGTGATGTTGAGGGAATTAGATTAGGAAATGAGACACTTAAAGTAGTAAAGGAGTTTTGCTATTTGGGGAACAAAATAACTGATGATGACCGAAGTAGAGAGGATATAAAATGTAGATTGGCAATGGCAAGGAAAGCGTTTCTGAAGAAGAGAAATTTGTTAACATCGAGTATAGATTTAAGTGCCAGGAAGTCGTTGCTGAAAGTATTTGTATGGAGTGTAGCCATTTATGGAAGTGAAACATGGACGATAAATAGTTTGGACAAGAAGAGAATAGAAGCTTTCGAAATGTGGTGCTACCGAAAAATGCTGAAGATTAGATGGGTAGATCACATAACTAATGAGGAGGTATTGAATAGAATTGGGGAGAAGAGGAGCTTGTGGCACAACTTGACTAGAAGAAGGGATCGGTTGGTAGGACATGTTCTGAGACATCAAGGGATCACCAATGTAGTATTGGAGGGCAGCGTGGAGGGTAAAAATCGTAGAGGGAGACCAAGAAATGAATATACTTCGCAGATTCAGAAGAACGTGGGTTGCAGTAAGTACTGGGAGATGAAGAAGCTTGCACAGGATAGGGTAGCATGGAGAGCTGCATCAAACCAGTCTCAGGACTGAAGACCACAACAACAACAACAACACGCTGTATAGTCTAAACTATGAATGGGTCTACAACCAATGTAAATTTCTTAAAGGAAGACATTTTCCTATCCAGGTTGTTCTTTTGTCGTGATAGAAACATTTTATTTAATTAAAGTTCCTGGCAGATTGAAACCTGCGTGTAGGGGGGGGGGGGGAGATTTGAACCCAGGACCATTGCCATTTTGTGGGAAATTACTCTATCGACTGAGCCCTCCAGGCACGACTTGCAACCCGCACTCATAGCTTTCATTTCTTTATTCAACAACAAAATGGCTCTGAGCGCTATGGGACTTAACATCTGAGGTCATCAGTCCCCTAGATCTTAGAACTACTTAAACCTAACTAACCTAAGGACATCACACATCCATGCCCGAGGCAGGATTGGAACCTGCGATCTTAGCGGTTGCGCGGTTGCAGACTGAAGCGCCTAGAACCGCTCGATCACACCGGCCGGCCTATTCAACAAAAGGCTAATTTCACCCACTTCGACATTATATCTAGCTATTTCACTATACAAACTGTTATGCTTACAGCGTGTTCCATGTGATATTCCAAACATCAGCGGGTAGAGAAAGGAAACATTGTGGTGGCGACCTAATAACGGTTTTTGCATAGTAGGTACGGAAACAGCTATTGCAGATGTGCAGCCTACATGTAAAACGGGGTAGATTTTGTCATTGTGCGGCGTGATCTATGTCTTAAAGTCAATTGGATGCACGTCAACAAACTCAGAAATAGCACTCAATAGCACCTGGTATCATCCCAGAGGTAGTAGCGATGTAGTCGAGATATCGCTTCCGTTTATTCTTTGTGTGTACATCTGTGCTTCTAGTTTCGGTTTCGCCCCTGATTTGGGAAATAAGTTTCAGTAGATTGTTATGAATGATTCTCGCAACAAATCAGTGCTGTGTTTTTATTTAAATAGGGGTTCACAGATTTTTAAAAGAAATATAGTTGCCCTCTTTTACACCGATAACAGCACAATCTGGTAGGAACTGAACAATGCAGGCCCCCGACATTTACGCTGGTTTTGTCTTTACTATTTCGTAGGGGGTGCGTAGTTCTCAAAATGCCGCGCGGGATTAGCCGAGCGGCCTGGGGCGCTGCAGTCATGGACTGTGCGGCTGATCCTGGCGGAGGTTCGAGTCCTCCCTCGGGCACGTGTGTGTGTGTTTGTCCTTAGGATAATGTAGGTTAATTAGTGTGTAAGCTTAGGGACTGATGACCTTAGCAGTTAAGTCCCGTAAGATATCACACACATTTGAACATTTTTAACAGTTCTCAAAATATAGTAATGTCTTAACTGAATCTTAACCTAGGAGCAATCGATATGATTGTAGCTGTGTTGGGAAAAGTACCAGAGTTTCAAGGTTAAGTCGTTTTAGATAAAGAAAGTTGGCTAAAGCCGGAAATAAGTTCGAGCGAAATTTTTACAAAGAACCTAACGGTGTTCAAAAAGGATATATTATATACAGATCGAGTGCTTGTTGTTGTTAGAAGTAGTTTTTATTGTAGTTAAATTGAAGTAAGTAGTTATTAGGAGGTAGTGTGGCTCGAGGCTACAATGGATAACCGCAACTAATAAGTGCTGAAATGTACATAGAAAACTTGACTCTATTTTCAAATAGGTCCCCACTCATACATTTATAGCCAGTGGCGAGTGCCGATTGCTGTCTACCCTCGAGATGTTGGCGAAAATACAAAGTCGGTGGCAGGCACAAAACATCGTTCGAAATTGTACTAAACGCTTTCTCTGAAAATTACTTTGAGCAATTAATTCAGGATACCACTAGAAGTGTAAATGGTTGGGAAAGAATTCTCGATGTCTTAGCAACAAACAATCCTGAGCAAATAATGAGCATCATGACAGATACAGGGATTATAGACCACGAGGTCGTTGTAGCGAGACTTAATACCGCTACATTAAAATCCTCCAAAAACATGGAAGTGGAAATGAAGTCCCATGCTTCCTGACAGAGCGTAGGCAAACGATGCAGGAGACTCGCACCGCCGTAGTAGGCAGGGTCCTAATGGAGGTGGTTTAGCGTTGCCTTCCTCCGACGGTAATAGGGATGAATGATGGTGATGAAGACGTCACAAGCTAACCCAGTCATCTCGGGGCAGGTGAAAATCACTGACCCTGTGCTCGGGAAGCGAGAACGCTACCGCGAGACCACGATCTGCGGACCCTCCAAAAATAAAATCTATCTATTTAAAACTGCTGATAAAAATTCGCTTGGCGGCTTCCTAAGAGACAGTCTCCATTCCTTCCGAACTATGTAAGCGCAGAGCAGATGTGCCTCAAATTCAAAGAAATTGTATCGACAGTAGTTAAGAGATTTATACCAAATAAATTTATAAGAGGCGGAACTGATTCCCTCTAGTACACAAAGCAGATCAGAAACTGCTCCAGAAGAAAAACATGCCAAATTTAAAACAACGCAATACTTCCGAGAGTGGCAGTTTCTTAATGAAGCTCGAAATGTAGCGCGAACTTCAGTGAGAGATGCTTTTAATAGTTCCCCAACGAAACCCTATCCCAAAATCTGAGAGGAATTCCAAAGCAATTTTGGTCGTATGTAAAGTACACCAGTGGCGAAACACAGTCACTATCTTCATTGCACTATAGTAATGTTACCGATAACAGTGCCACTAAAGCGACTTACTAAACACGGTTTTCCGAAATTCCTTCACCAAAGAATATCATATAAATATTCCATAATTCGAATAAAGAGCAGCTGAAAACATAAGATACTTACAAGGGAACCTCCCCATCGCACCCCCTCAGATTTAGTTGTAAGTTGGCACAGTGGATAGGGCTTGAAGAACTGAATACAGATAATCGAGAAAACAGGAAGAAGTTGTGTGGAACTATGAAAAAAATAAACAAAATATACAAACTGAGTAATCCATGCGGAAGATAGATAACATCAAGGATGCTGCGAGCTCAGGAGCGCCGTGGCCAGGTGGTTAGCGAGAGCAGCTGCAGAACGAGAGATCCTTGGTTTAAGTCTTCCCTCGAGTGAAAAGTTTACTTTCTTTATTTTCGCAAAGTTATGATCTGTCCGTTCGTTCATTGACGTCTCTGTACACTGTAATACGTTTAGTGTCTGTGTTTTGCGGCCGCACCGCAAAATCGTGCGATTAGTAGACGAAAGTCGCGAGCTATATTTGCTGGATTCATATTGCTCACGGAATACATCTCACGCATTTAATGCACTCTCGTCCAAAGTAGCGAGCAGTCAACTGCCAGCCAGGGAGCCTCGTAAGCAGGAATACTCTCTCTTCCGTGCGCTGTAGTCGACTGACGTCGTGTGTTTCGATGTTTGTTTAGGTGTAGCGTCCCCATACTACGGCGCAGTTACCTCGCATCGGACAGACGGACAGATAATAATTGTCTGAAGATAAAAATTAAACTTTTCACTCGAGGGAAGAATTGAACCAAGGACATCTCGTTCCGCAGCTGCTCACGCTATCCACCTTTTTTTTTCATTTTGTTCGTTGTTGATCGTTTCGGACGTCATATGACATCCGTTAAAGTTACTTTGTTGATCTTTCCCCTCAGTTTTTTTATTATAGAGGCCAATGAACTCTCTGGCCGAACACGCTGAGCTACCGTGCCGGCTAACCACGGGACCACGGCGCTCCTGAGCTCACACTATCCTTGATGTTGCCTTTCTTGCGCATGGACTACTCAGTTTGTATATTTTGCTTACTTTTTCACAGTTCCACACAACTTCTTCCTGTTTTCTCGATTGATCTCTGTTCAGTTTTTCAAGGCGTATCCACTGTGCCAACTTCTAATTAAACTGGGGGGGGGGGGGGGGGGGGGGGTTGCGATGGGGAGGTTCCCTTGTTCGAAGTCGATATCTTTTGTACAGCGAAGCACTCAACTCACTTCATAAGGGCAAGTCTTTGAGTTCAGCTTCTACAATGGGGTGACAAGAGTCGTGGAACACCTCCAAATACCGTGTCGCACCTCCTTCTGTCGGCGTAGTCCAGCAATTCGACACGGCGTGGGCTCAACAAGTCGTTGCAAGTCCCTTGCTGCCTCTACAGCCGTTCATAATTACAAAAGTTTTGGCGGTGCATGATTCTGTGCACTAACTGATCTCTCGATTGCGTCCCATAAATATTTGATGGGATTCACGTCGTGCGATCTGGGTGGCCAAATCATTTGTTCCAGCTGTCCAGAGTGTCTCTCAAACAGGTCGCGGGCGACTGTGGGCCGGTGACATGGCTAGTCAACATCCATAAAAATTTCAGTGCTGTTTGGGAACATGGCTGCAAATAGTCTGCCGGCCGGTGTGGCCGAGCGGTTCTAGGTGCTACAGTCAGGAAACGCGCCATCGCTACGGTAGCAAGATCGAATCCTGCCTCGGGCATGGGTGTGTGTGATGTCTTTAGGTTAGTTAGGTTTAATTAGTTCTAAGTTCTAGGCGACTGATGACCTCAGAAGTTAAGTCGCATAGTGCTCAGAGCCATTTGAACCATTTTGTAGCTCTTACCAACTGAAATTAGGACTCATCAGACCCGATTACGGTTTTCCAGTCGTCTTGGGTCAAACCGATATGATTACGAGCCCAGGAGAGACCTACATCTACATCTACATCTACATTTATACTCCGCAAGCCACCCAACGGTGTGTGGCGGAGGGCACTTTACGTGCCACTGTCACTACCTCCCTTTCCTGTTCCAGTCGCGTATGGTTCGCGGGAAGAACGACTGTCTAAAAGCCTCCGCGCGCGCTCGAATCTCTCTAATTTTACATTTGTGATCTCCTAGGGAGGTATAACTAGTGGGAAGCAATATATTCGATACCTCATTCAGAAACCTGGACAGCAAGCTACACCCCGATGCAGAGCGCCTCTCTTGCACAATATGCCATTTGAGTTTGCTAAACATCTCCGTAACGCTGTCGCACTTACCAAATAACCCCTTCTTTGGATCTTCTCTATCTCCTTTGTCAACCCGACCCGGTACGGATCCCATACTGATGAGCAATACTTAAGTATAGGTCGAACGAGTGTTTTGTAAGCCACCTCCTTTGTTGATGGACTACATTTTCTATGGACTCTCCCAATGAATCTCAACTTGGCATTCGCCTTACCAACAATTAATTTTATATGATCATTCCACTTCAAATCGTTCCGCACGCATACTCCCAGATATTTTCCAGAAGCAACTGCTACCAGTGTTTGTTCCGCTATCATATAATCATACAATAAACGATCCTTCTTTCTATGTATTCGCAATACATTACATTTGTCTATGTTAAGGGTCAGTTGCCATTCCCTGCACCAAGAGCCTATCCGCTACAGATCTTCCTGCATTTCGCTGCAATTTTCTAATGCTGCAACTTCTTTGTATACTACAGCAACATCCGCGAAAAGCCACCTGGAACTTCCGCCACTATTTACTAGGTTATTTATACATATTGTGAAAAGCGATGGTCCCAAAACACTCCCCTGTGGCACGCCAGAGGTTACTTTAACGTCTGTAGACGTCTCTCCATTGAGAACAACATGCTGTGTTCAGTTTGCTAAAAACTCTTCAATCCAGCCACACAGCTGGTCTGATATTCCGTAGGCTCTTACTTCGTTTATCAGGCGACAGTGCGGAACTGTATCGGACGCCTTCCGGAAGTCAAGGAAAATAGCATCTACCTGGGAGCCTGTATCTAATATTTTCTGGGTCTCATGAACAAATAAAGCGATTTGGGTCCCATACGATCGCTGTTCCTGGAATCCATGTTGATTCCTACAGAGTAGATTCTGGGTTTCCAGAAACGACATGATACTCGAGCAAAAAACATGTTCTAAAATTCTACAACAGATCGTCGTCAGACATATAGGTCTATAGTTTTGCGCATCTGATCGACGACCATTCTTGAAGGCTGGGACTGCCTGTGCTCTTTTCCAATCATTTGGAACCTTCCGTTCCTCTAGAGACTTGCGGTACACGGCTGTTAGAAGGGGGGCAAGTTCTTTCGCGTACTCTGTGTAGAATCGAATTGGTATCCCGTCAGGTCCAGTGAACTTTCCTCTGTTGAGTGATTCCAGTTGCTTTTCTATTCCTTGGACACTTATTTCGATGTCAGCCATTTTTTCGTTTGCGCGAGGATTTAGAGAAGGAACTGCAGTGCTGTCTTCCTCTGTGAAACAGCTTTGTAAAATGGTGTTAAGTATTTCAGCTTTACGCATGTCATCCTCTGTTTCAATGCCATCATCATCCCGGAGTGTCTGGATATGCTGTTTCGAACCACTTACTGATTTAACGTAAGACCAGTACTTCCTAGGATTTTCTGTCAAGTCGGTACATAGAATTTTACTTTTGAATTCACTGAACGCTTCACGCTGCGGGAGATGTCGTGCTGTTAACAAAGGCAATCGCTTCTGTCGTCTGTTGCCATATCCTATTAACGACAAATTCGTCCCACTGTCCTTAAAAATACCTTCGTCGTATGTCTCACATTGCTTTGTACGGTTATTTCACGTGGTGTTGCTTGTCTGTTAGCACTAACAGCTCTACACAATCTCCGCTGCTCTCGGTCGTTAAGTGAAGGCCGTCGGCTACTGCGTTGTCCGTGGTGAGAGGTAATACCGGCTATTTTGGTATTATCGGCACACTCTTGACACTGTGGATCTCGGAATATTGAATTCCCTAATGATTTCCGAAATGGAATGTCACATGCTTCAACCTCAAACTACCATTCCAGTCATTATCATATCGGAAACCTTATTACAAGCGACAGCTTCGCCAGAGCGCTGCCGCGCGGTATTAGCCGAGCGGTCTGAGGCGCTGCAGTCATGGACTGTGCGTCTGGTCCCGGCGGAGGTTCGAGTCCTCCCTCCGGCACGGGTGTGTGTGTTCGTCCTTAGGATAATTTAAGTTAAGAAGTGCGTAAGCTTAGGGACTGATGACCTTAGCAGTTAAGTCCCATAAGATTTCAAACACATTTGAACACTTTTTTCGCCAATGCACTGCCCCTTAATACACTACTGGTCATTAAATTTGCTACACCAACAAGAAATGCAGATGATAAACGGGTATTCATTGGACACATATATTATACTAGAACTGACGTGTGATTACATTTTCACGCATTTTGGGTGCATAGATCCTGAGAAATCAGTACCCAGAACAACCACCTCTGGCCGTAATAACGGCCTTAATACGCCTGGACATTGAGTCAAACAGAGCTTGGATGGCGTGTACAGGTAGAACTGCCCAAGCAGCTTCACCACGATACCACATTTCATCAAGAGTAGTGACTGGCGTACTGTGACTAGCCAGTTGCTCGGCCACCATTGACCAGACGTTTTCAGTCGGTGAGAGATCTGGAAAATGTGCTGTCCGGGGGAGCAGTCCAACATTTTCTATATCCAGAAAGGCCCGTACACGACCTGCATTACAGGTAATGCATTATAGTGCTGAAATGTAGGGTTTCGCAGGGCGAATACAGGATAGAGTCACGGGACGTTACACATCTGAAATTTAACTTCCACTGTTCCAAGTGCCGTCATTGCGAACAAGAGGTGACGAGACGTTTAATCAATGGCACCCCATACCGTCATGCTGGGTGATACGCCAGTATGGCGATGACGAATACACGCTATGCGGATAAGATGCCTGTCATCTTGTAAGTAGGCTGTTTAGGTTTTCTTATTGGTAACGCCACATAGCGCTCTGTATGAAAAATCACTGGCTGTGCTGTGCGCAGTCTGTGGCTAGTTTGCATTGTTGTCTGCCATTGTAGTGTCGGGCAGCGGCAGCTGGATGGTAACAGCGCATAGCGTTGCGCAGTTGGAGGTGAGCCACCAGCAGTGGTGGACGTGGGGAGAGAGATGGCGGAGTTTTGAAATTTGTAAGAATTCGTGTTATGAAGTGATATATATATTATGACTACTAAGGTAAATACATTGTTTGTTCTCTATTAAAATATTTCATTTGCTAACTATACCTATCAGTAGTTGGTGCCTTCCGTAGTTTGAATCTTTTATTTAGATGGCAGTAGTGACGCTCGCTGTATTGCAGTAGCTTGAGTAACGAAGATTTTAGTGAGGTAAGTGATTTGTGAAACATATAGGTTAATGTTAGTCAGGGCCATTCTTTCGTAGGGATTTTTGGAATTCAGATTCCGTTGCGCTAAAAATATTGTGTGTCGGTTTAAGCACAGTCTTGTATAATTTTTCAAAGGGGACGTTTCAATCTCGACTGCTAGTGATACAAGGCCGTTGGGATCCAGCACGGTGTTCCGTATTACCCTCCTCAACCCATGGATTCCATATTCTGCTAACAGTCATTGGATCTCGAACAACGCGAGCAGCAGTGTCGCGATACGATAAACCGCAATCGCGATAGGCTACAATCCGACCTTTATCCAAGACGTAAACGTGATGGTACGCATTTCTCCTCATACACGAGGCATCACAACAACGTTTCACCAGGCAACGTCGGCCAACTGCTGTTTGTGTATGAGAAATCGGTTGGAAACTTTCCTCGTGTCAGCACGTTGTAGGTGTCGCCACCGGCGCCAACCTTGTGTGGATGCTCTGAAAAGCTAATCATTTGCATATCACAGCATCTTCTTCCTGTCGTTTAAATTTCGAGTCTGTAGCACGTCATCTTCGTAGTGTAGCAGTTTTAATGGCCAGTCGTATACCTTGTACACGTTATACTGCCGCCATCTGTATATGTGCATAATGGTATCCCATGACGTTCTCGCCTAAGTGTACACTAGTCCGGCTCCTTTCAGATCGTGTTCCGTACCTACAGGACGCAAAGTTGCACAGGCCACGCCATTACTCAAGAAAGGAAATAATCCTCTGAATTACTGCCCCTCATCACTGACGTCGACCCTGTTATTTACCTCGAAGAAGGCGATCTGTTGACAAATAGTCAGCACGGATTCAGAAAATATCGTTCTTTTATAACACAACCGGCTCTTTACTCAGACGAAAGTAATGATTGCTACCGACATGGAATCTCAGATTGCCTCCATATTTCTAGTTTTTCATAAGGCTTTTGACACCGTTCCTCACTCGCGCCTTCTAATCGAACTGCGTGCCTATGGATCATCGTCTCGGTTGTATAACTGGTTTCGGGAATTCGTATAAGAAAGGTCACAGTTCGTAGTAATGGGTGGAAAGGCGTTCCCCGAGTAACTGTTACAGGCGCACAAAGCAGAAATACAGGCCCTCTGTTTTTCTTCATCTATATAATTGATTTCGGAACAATCTGAGCATCCCTCTTCGATATTTTCAAATGATGTTATCAGGTACCGTCCAGCAACGTGAGCAGAAGTTCAAAACCAGTTGCAAAAAATGATTTAGGGAAGGTATCTGTACGGCGCGAAAAGTGACAATTGATGCTATATAATGAAAGGTGTGAGGTCATCCACATGAGTACAAAAAGGAATTTCTTTTACACGATAAAAAAAAATGGTACGAATGGCTCTAAGCACAATGGGACTTCTTAACATCTGAGGTCATCAGTCCCCTAGACTTAGAACTACTTAAACCTAACTAACCTAAGGACATCACACACATCCATGCCCGAGGCAGGATTCGAACCTGCGACCGTCGCAGCAGCGCGGTTCCGGACTGTAGCACCTAGAACCGATCGGCCACAGCGGCCGGCTACACGATAAACCAAGCAAATCTAAAGTCTGTAAATTCAGCTAAATACCTAGCGGTTATAGTTACTAACAACTTAAATTCGAATGATCACATAGAAAACGTTGTGAGGAAAGCGAAATAAAAACTGCGTTTGATGGGTAGAATACTTGGAAGATGCAACAGATCTACTAAAGAGACTGCCTACACTACGCTTGTCCGTCCTCTTTTTGGAGCATTGCTGCGCGGTGTGGGATCTTTACCAGTTACAATTAACGAAGTACCTTGCTAAAGTTAAAATAAAAGCACCACGTTTCGTAATGTCACAAAAACGGAGAGAGGGTGTCATGAAAGTGATAATCGACTTGGGATGGCAGCCAGAAAGACGTTTTAAGTAGCGGCGTGATCTTTTTACAATATTTCAGCGCGATCTTTCTCCTCTGACTGTGACAATGTTTTGTTACGTCCACCGACATAGAGAGGAATTACTTTCGTAAAAAAAAAAAAGAGTAACCAGATCTCACACGGAGTAGCTTACGTGTTCGTTTTTCCCGGGCGTATTTCGGGAGTGGAACGGTATAGAAATAGTGTGAAGGTATTTCGACGAGCTGTCTGTCAAGTAACTAAGTGTGAATTGCAAGGTAGTCATGACCTTACGGAGGTAGTTGGAAATGACATGATCTATATGTTACACATCATGTACAACAAATAATAGCGAAAACTCATACAGATGAAGGTATGCAATTATAGAAACAAAAAGTTTCTATGAACGTGGGTGCGCAAACGAGCTGTTTGCGAGAAAAGTGCAAATGTATAATTGTGAACAGCCACTGATATCATTATGAAACATTGTCTTAGTGCAAATGTAATTGAAATGTAAGTTCTTCGAGTAAGTCTCCCTGTAATTGGGCTTTATTTTCACCCACGTCCCATGTTACGAGAGACGTACAGTCTTGAAGGCATGAAGGCAAGAATCTAAAGTCGTCTCGCCAGCTCACCCTCTTCCGTGGCCACCTCCTTCCACATTCCCAGCTAAGCAAAACGTCGCCAAAATCGCTTCTCTCGAAGTTATTCCCCACCCCTTCAATCCCCCCCCCCCCCCCTCCACCCACATAAATAGAAAGCAATCATCCTAACTTCTGTCTTCCCACCTTGGTAAAAAAGCAAAATTAATAACAGGAACTTTTTTGAAAGATAGTGCTTTGATAGTTTAGTAAAGCAGAATACTTCTTAAATACATTTTTTTGACCCATTAGTATCTGCAGTATCTGTTCGTTCCGTCGTCTTTGCACGTAACAACGTAACAAATACTGCACTCTGTGTAAGCAAAATTTTAATGTAATATCAGAACAGTTTTTTAATGTAAATCAGTATTCGCCTAGTAAGACGACCATCTCACGTTCCAAATAACAATAATTTAATCAGTTAACACACAGAATAATATCATCAAAAAGGGAAATAATACAGTTTTTGAGACAAAACATAAGCAACAAGTTAATTGAAGAGAGATGTACAAGACAACCGTTCCTGAATCATTATATAAAGCTAACAAGTTTTTTAAATTTAGTTTTTAGCTTGGAAGAAGAATGCTTGGTTTTTGCAACAGGAACTGGCAGATTCATGAGTACGGCCGTACTTACGTCAGGGTTACTCAATACTAGTACAATGGCACTGCGAAGTCTTATACACTAGACAGTTTAGACATTTATGCTTATCACTGTAAGGTGTTCTACAAACAGAGGATAAATGTCAAGAGGCAATGTTGTTATAAACACAAGTGCTACGTTTTTAAGATCTTCATCACAGGCAATAGATACGAACAAGCGTTGTATTGCTCTGTACTTGTCTGTAACTTCCTTCGTTCCTTAAAATAGCATATATTGTTGCAAGTAAATGACCTCATCATCGAGCAAGGATGTATCACTCCAATTATAGCTATAGGGGCTGTCAGCAGCTCTTCGAAATGCTTCTTAACTGCTTCTTGTTTGTTAGGTAATTTACACATATGTGGAAAGTTCATACAGCTGTCCGTCTAACGATCCTTTTATGCTAGCAAGTTATTCGTGGCAGAGCCTTTCCATAGAGGTAATATGCAGTTTCAGTGTCCATTCATTCGGATTATTTTGCTTTAGATGCTGTACTGATCTTTTTCTAGTATTTTATACTACATCACTAAGACGACAACAAAGCTACAATATTAAGTTTTATTTTTAAAACCTATGTCTGCAATTGCTTAATTGTATTTCTTATTTGTAAGAATTATATTTGTGAAAGGCTTAAGAACGTCAACGAACCTTTCTATAAGCGCACAGGTGGCGTCGTGCCACCCAGCTGGATATGTACTGACTCGTTCAGCTGCTTTAGCGTTACCTCTGAAGTACTCAAGGAACAAATTTGTCAATTCCTTCGCTATAACATGTTATGCAAAAATAATTATTGCCGTGGTCAACTGTTTCGAAAAACGAGGCTGTTCCTTGATTAACCTCTACAGCGCATTTGAGGATTATATTTAAATTATAACTTGCACAATAAACGACACAGATATGGGGAGCTAATTCCTGATTTTTTTCTTTTTTGCGTTCCATTGTGCACGCTGCTCATAATCCAAGCTCTGTCACAGTCTTCGCCTCGTAATTTGATCTAATGTCTTCCATTGTGTAGATGTAATTATTTGATGTTCGGATCGTAATGTAGAGTCCTCTTTGATGTGGGTAGCGGATTTCTAGAATCACCTTTGATTATTTTAACTCCCACTAAGTGATTTTACTAACATCTTGTGCAGTATCGAATTTGACAGAAAACAGCTTTGCATTTTGAATATCTTGAATTATTTCCTGTTTGAATCTCTTACCACCAAAGAAATAATTTCTTTATGATTTACGAGACTCTGGTTCTTTATAGAGACATGTTTCTCGTGTCATTTTTTCAGAACTGAGTCATAATTGTCAAGTAGTTCAGTGACGTTAAAAAATTACTCGTGTTTCAGTATGTGATATCGCAGACTTTTCCACGGAGGACAGCTTGTTACGAATGTTTATGGGACATAAATTATGGTTTCGAAAACATTACGCTAAAAATTGCACTCTTTTAGATTTTTTGTGACACAGGTATACGCGTAAGGCTGTGGATGCTCCTGTGGTTGAATCCTTTCGCGTAAATGTTCAGCCTCTTACTGCTTAACGCACTCTGAGATCGCGCAGCGTCATTCATTAGAAATAACTGCGTAATACGTTTTAGATATATTCTACACTAAATTTTTTATTGAGCTGCTAATGGTGATGCCGAAGCATTTAGTAAGTAACGCTATAAAACAAAATAATAGGAGTCGGGGCAAAAACTTTTAATAAAAATGCTCGTGATCTCTAGACGGAATTTAGACTCCATAATGTGAGTAAAAAGAGTAGTTACATTTATGAGCTAATTGTTGACCATCCTTTCATTTTAATGGATTGAAATATGTTTGCAGACATAATTATGGGAATTGATTCAAACCGCTTATGACATGCACAAGGATTTTTCTTGATTTCTTCATCCAAACTCATATGTGTGATTAACAGTAGGTTCTTCATTTCATAACATATCTGAATTATTTTTAAACGTTCGATCGTTAACAATTTCGATGCAAAAATTTAGCTCAAACATTTTTGTTGTTAGTTATACTTTTCTACTTTAGCTAGTAGCTGAAATGATTTGTAGCACATTAATTCCTTTTGAATGGATAGCCTCTCATCTGTAACAGCGTAATTGTTAAAGGAGATGGAGCAAAATTTACGAAAATCACTTAAACTCTACATCAAATTATGCAATAAATTGCAGAGAACCGTCTTAGTTGCAATATTAATTTACCGTAGTACTTGATGAGCAGTTTAGAGTTTATGCTCGTTATCAAATAATCCTCTTAGTCTCGAAAGTAGTTATTAAGTAATAAAGAAAATTAATATTGCAACTTGAACGGTTCTCTGTGTTTTATTGCATACTTTGGTAAACCATACAGTTGTTGACGTCATACCTTCCATAATCCTCGAAGTCAGAAAAATGCATTCAGAAAACTGCATATATTACCAGAATTTCTAATTTTCGAAATCCTCAGAGGATAATACATAGGTTTTCCTGAGAAAATCAGCGTTGCGACTCGGCCTGAGAAGAGCATCTTCAGTAGGCATCGTACCTCGAACGTATGTTCCATTCAAACAGTGCGTCCCTACTGACAGAAGTTAATATTTGTAGCCGTGCACTTCGGTGCATAGATGAGACCTCACTCGCTTTCCAATTTCAGGACCAATTTGACCATTGTCACTGGCCAACACTGCTGATACCATAAGGCATTTGAAGACTAGTCGCTGGTGCACCTCCTTTTCATAATTAAGTACTAAGTATCAGTAAATTTTTACATCTTCCTGTTTGCGATTAAAATTATTGGCGTGTGCAGAAGCACCTCTATACAAACTACTGAAATATCAGCTCGTGGCTGCCAAAACCAGAGTCTTTACAAGCAGAACCTTTTGGTTCCGTCCTTGCAAAGTGTGTCCGCTATTGCTTTCGAGCTGTTTTCGTTTTTGAGCCATTCCCTCGTAGATGAACACATTTTTTTGACCTCCAACATACTATGGGCCTTAGTGAACGAATGTCGATGCCTGTCGGTTTTCCTATTTTTCCACTTTTCGTTTTCATTTTAATGTTCCTTTATTTTCTTTCCTTCTTTCGGGCGTCAGGGAGCCGCTTGCCCCATTTGCTAGTCACGCTCCTGTATTACACGAGGAGTGTTTTTTTAGTAAGTACTGTTTTGAAATTTAAAAAAAAGACGTGCTAAGATATCTCAATAATTTTATTTTTACATAAAAGCCTGTACCGTAATCTACGTTTCTACATGATTTCCGTCAATATTGAGGCACTTGTCATAACGCTGTACCAGGTTTTGAATACCCTCCTCATAGAAGTCTGCCGCCTGACTTGTTAACCACTGCATCACCACTGTTTTTGACTTCGTCATCGTCTTGAAGACGCAGACCGTCCTGGTGTTTCTTCAAGTGCAGTAACAGATGGTAGTTACTGGGCGCAAGATCGAGGCTGTACGGAGGATGATCTAGAGTTTCTCATCGAAAAGATGTGATGAAATCTTTGGTCTGATTCGCCACATGCGGACGGGCATTGTCTTGCAGCAAAACAATGCCGTTGCTCAACTTCGATGAACTGTTGCTTTGATTCTAGTGTGACGTAGGCCACCCATGTTTCATCGCCCGTAACAGTTTGGCTTAAGAAATCATCGCCGTCTTTCTGGTACCGCTCAAGGAAAGTCAATGTACTGTCTAAACGTTTGGTTTTGTGCACATCCGCCAACAATTTCGGTACCCAAAGTGCGCACAATTTTCGGAAATTCAAGTGCTCGGTCACAATGTCATACAAAACACTACGAGAAACATTAGGGGATCGTAAAGCGTCTGTTTTCTCTCACCTTATTGTCCACTTCCTGCATCACACTTTCATTAACGACCGAAGGACGCCCACTCCGTTGTTTATCATGCAAATTTGTGCGGCCATCTTTAAATGCTCTCACCCACTTTCTTACCATTCCATCACTAATAATGTTTTCTCCGTATACTGCACCGACCTCACGATGAACATCGATCGCTTTTAGGCCTTTAGCACTAAGAAATCTTATAACAGCCCGTACTTCACAGTCGGCGATACTCACGATTATTGGAGGCATCTTAAACACTCAGTACACAACGTAAACAAGGAAGAATCAGACTTTCACGGCGTCAGAGTGTAGATTAAGGTACAGGCTTTCATGTAGGAATAAAATTATTGAGATTTCTTAGCACGTCTTTTTTTTTAATTTCAAAACGGTACGTACTTAAAAAAAACACGCCTCCTACATGCATGATGGGGCTCCAACAAATTTTACTGCTGACGTATGACCACCTGTAGAGCGCCAGTATGATCTAATATGCGTAGGTCGAGAAGGGCCTGTACTTTGGCGTCCAAGACCAACTGACGACAGTACCACGGATTTTTCTTTCCGACGTCTTCTCAGAAGTGAAACGTACAGCACTCCCGTTGATACGGTTGAAGAATTGGAACAAGGGGTTGCACAGTCTCGTCAAGATTTACGAGAGGATTCGGTGGCGCTGGAAGGAATCCGTAGCTCACTGCAGTGTTATCTCTTAATGCAAGGATGACACATGGCATACCTCTTTTAACAGTGTAAGAGTGTACAATAAATTGTAACGTGTGACGTACTGAAGCAATACTGTCTTTCACGTTAAGACAGGCCATAAATGAAATTTAGGCCCAGTTAGGTGGAGACCAAACGTAAAGTGTATCGGGTGATCAAGAAGTCAGTATAAATTTGAAAACTTAATAAACCACGGAATAATGTATTAGAGAGGTAAAAATTGACACACATGCTTGGAATGACATGGGGTTTTATTAGAACAAAAAAAAAGTTCACAAAATGTCCGAAGGATCTCTTGCGCGCGTCGTTTGGTGATGATCGTGTACTCAGCCGCCACTTTCGTCATGTTTGGCCTCCCAGGTCCCCAGACCTCAGTCCGTGCAATTATTGGCTTTGGGGTTACCTGAAATCGCAAGGTTATCGTGATCGACCGACATCTCTAGGGCTGCTGAAAGACATCCAACGCCAATGCCTCACCATAACTCCGGACATGCTTTACAGTGCTGTTCACAACATTATTCCTCGACTACAGCTATTGTTGAGGAATTATGCTGGACATATTGAGCATTTCCTGTAAAGAACATCTTTGCTTTGTCTTACTTATGCTAATTATTGCTGTTCTGATCAGATGAAGCGCCATCTGTCGGACATTTTTTGAACTTTTGTAGTTTTTTTTTGTTCTAATAAAACCCCATGTCATTCCAAGCATGTGTGTCAATTTGTACCTCTCCAACTACATTATTCCGTGATTTATTCAGTTTCCAAATTTATACTGACTTTTTGATCACCCGGTATATTTCAAATACAATTTTACTAAGCAGCACAATATTTCTGCTCAAGTCAACGGCGGCTCCTAAGCAAATATTCCCAGTTTGGACGTATGCTTACATAGACGTTTTTCCGTGCATTATTGTTTATTTTCACCCGCGTCGGTCTTCGAGCTTAATTTTGACAGACACTGTACACCACGTCGGCATTCCTGCCACTGTTCTCCTCAAAAGGAGCGGTGTTCCACACAGGCGGAATAAGAAGTCTGCTCTTGACACGTGTAAGCCAGCCAGCTAGCTCTGATTTAATTCAGCAGTCGCGAGCTGCCGCGATTTGTCCATCCTTGCCCGGCAATCCAGCGCGGGCCACGGACGCGCGACTGCCTCGTAAACAAACGTCGCCATGGCAACGCAGTGCGTCGGCACAAGTAGATGCGTCGTCGCTGCACTGCAAGGCCGCTGGTCGCTACTTGCAACGTCCCACGACCAAGAGAGTTTTCGTCAACACGTACCCACTCTTCTTTCTTCTTCTCCTCCTCCTCCTCCTCGCCTTTCCCCTTTTCTTTACAGAGTCACACTTTGTTAAACAGCCTTTGACTATGTTAGACACTGCTCGCAGTCGGACGTCGTTTCCTAACGCCACCACTTCCGCAGGGATGCTTGCTTTACCACAGTCAGTCTGCATCTAGGGTAAATCTCATGTTCAGATTTAAGAACATTTTCTAAATGAAACTTCCTGGCAGATTAAAACTGTATGGCAGAGCAAGACTCGAACTCGGGACCTTTGCCTTTCATGGGCAATTGCTCTACCATCTGAGCTACCCAAGTACGACTCATATTGCTGCTTTAATGTTGTCTCCTAGTAATAAAGAATTGCAGCTTGTTTGTGTTACTTTTTGTCCTCAGGGGAAAACACGTTAGAAAAATTGTTTGCACTGCAACCTCCCAGAGTCCATTCCATTTTCATCAAAACTCCCTCTACGGAAAAAAAATCTTCACACGAAAATATGACGTTATAAAAAAATATTTGTTTCGGTGTCCCGTGCAACCTCCCAAATTTTCACCCTGTATATGTGAATGTACCTTGCAGGCTCGTATGTTTCGTGAAGAGTACAGTTTTCTCTACATTTAGAGCAAGTTGTCACGTGTTAGCGCTGGCTGACATTTTGCCGACATCTAACTGGATATTAGGGCAATTTTTACCGCACACAGTTTCCTCACAGACAAGTACATCAAATGCCAAACATCTACAGTCGAAGTTAAAGCAATTTTCCAGAATGGGATTTTTCACTCTGTAGTGGAGTGTGCGCTGATATGAAACTACTCTGACACCCTTACGGCAAAGTTGTTTGAGGCAGTCGCACCGAAAAGCGTAGAACCGCCGATCAATATGCAGATGATCGACTACCAGCTCTCCCACATCCGCACATATTATCTGGAAAAGAGCTACTCGAGCGAGGTCCTTCTCCAACATCGACCCTTAACTGCCAAGGACATTCTGGAGCACAGGAAACAATATGAGGGCAAGAACAAAATCGAACAAAAGCATCCAGGTGTCAATTGGGATGTCCTGTGGGCGAACATCATCAGCAGTGTACTTCCGTCCTTGGTCAGGTCGACATGGTACAAAACGGTCAACAGCATTATCAGCACAAATGAGCGCCTGCATGCGATTGGGCTAAGCGACACAGCCCATTGTCCAGATTGTCACCAAGTGGATACTGTTCCCCACAGATATACTTGCAGTCACCGCATGCGCAATTGGCAATGGGTTCGTCAAAAAGTCGCCCTTATAACTAGTAATTCTGAAAATAACTTACTGCACAGACAGGACGTCAAATATTTTCCGCCAACTAAAAAAATGCCGTCATGTGGCTGTTGGGCCACTATACAAGTCATGTCTTCAATCGGCAAACGGGCGACGATTACAGTGAATTTCTGCTACACATGGAAACGGAATAAATTAAAATTAGACACTACACGGATCACTGTCGCCAAGTACGGTAATATGCTCCATATTGCATTCAATAGGACAGGTATTGGACAGTTGTTCGAGCTCTAAAACCTTCACCCGTTTATGTATCAACCGAATTATGTGGCTCCAATCCCCTATTGATGCTTTCCAAAACAAACAAAAAATGTGCCTTTACAATCAATGTGAGTGGTGACGGGTATGAGGGCGGCACCGTGGCAGGCCTCGGACTAATTGACCCCTGCTCTCCTTGCCGCCATCTGCCTGCCCCGCTCGCCATTCATAAATAAAAATTAATAATAATAATAATAACGGTAAAAAAGGTAGCTCAGTGGTAGAGCACTTGCCCGCGAAAGGCATTAACAAAAAAAAAAGTTGGTAGGGCACTTGCCCGCGAAAGGCAAAGTTCCCGAGTTCGAGTCTCGGTCCGGCACACAGTTTTAATCTGCCAGGAAGTACCATTAAAGCAATTTTGTTACAAAGCAGCTGTTAAGCGGAAAGCTAAGCAGAGTAGCACAGTATTCTACTGGAGGTCGCTCCGTGTACCGTACTGTACCTTCTTCCGACCCTCCTAGTCGCTTGTCCAGGCATCCTTGCAGCGCCTCCGGACACCGAAGCGCGATGCCATTTAACAAGTTTTTTTCGGTTACGTATATATTTTCCAAGGACAAAAGTCGCTTTTCGGTACGAGAAGAAAGGAACACAGGACGAACCGGGTGTGGCTGGCGGCTTCTGGTAGCGGCCAGTAGGGGCGTTCCAGGAGGCGGTCTGTCGGCGTCGCACGGCGGCCGGGCCCCGCTACGCTACGCTGGACTCAGCTGCTGCCCGCGCACGTCAGTCGGCGGCAACTGCTGCGCCGCCGCCGCCGCCGCCTCCGCCTCCGCTAGCCGCCCGCGGCTAAGCCCCGCCGCCACCTTATCGTTCCACTGTGTCAACACTTCGCACCCACTCGGTACGCCAACACGGCCTGCCTTATTTTCCGCCAACTGCTGTCACCAGCTTAACTGTCGCGTATCGAGATCTACAGGGGTTGGACAAAAATATGGAAACACCGCGAGAAATGCCTGCTCGAATGCACACTGGCGGACAAAAAACCGCAACACCAAACAATAATTAATGTAGAGTAGTGATATTTCGGGAATACGTTTGTCTAGGTAACATACACTGACTTAGCAAACGTCATGGGATACTGGAGCACAGATGGCGCAGTTGTGTTGCATGCCCACCATACGCCCCCTGTGCCAAATGCAATTGTATAACAGGCCTTCTGAGAAGTGACTCTGCATGTTAGACCTGTATTTAGGCATATTTGTAATTTTTCCTTTAGGAATGGTCAGTTTCCTGATCGATTAAAGTCATCATCATCATCAGCTAGTTCAATCATTAAATGATGTGGCCTATTCGAGTCGTGGATTCAGGTAGGCTTTCAGCAGTCTTCTCCAAGTCGGACGGTCTTGGGCAGTTCTCTGCCAGGTGTTACCAGCGATCTTCTCGATGTCTTTGTCCCATCTGTCTGGGAGTCTTCCTCCAGTCCTCCGGTGCTCTCTCGGACTCCACTCCAGTGCTAGCTTCTTCTTACGACGTGGCCAACCCACTGCCATTTCAAGGAACCTACTGTCTCTAAAATGTCATTACCCTTCGTCACAGACCGGATGTCATCTGCCCATTTCCTATCCTTTCTTGTATAGCCCAGCATTGATCTCTCCATGGCTCTCTGTGCTGTCCTAAGTTTCCCTTTTGTAAATGAGCTCAGTGTCCATGTCCCGCAGCCATACGTCATCGCCGGCCGGAGTGGCCGAGCGGTTCTAGGCGCTTCAGTCTGGAACCGTGCGACTTAAGATGGCAGTCAAAAAGACGTTTTACGTAGCGGCGTGGTCTTCTTACAATATTTCAGCGCGAACTTTCTCCTCTGACTGTGACAATGTTTTGTTACGACCACCGACATAGAGAGGAATTATTTTCGTAAAAAAAAGAGTAACCAGATCTCGCATGGAGTAGCTTACGTGTTCGTTTTTCCCGGCCGTATTTCGGGAGTGGAACGGTATAGAAATAGTGTGAAGATGTTTCGACGAACTGTTGTCAAGTAACTAAGTGTGAATTGCAAGGTAGTCATGACCTTACGGAGGTAGTTGGAAATGACATGATCTATATGTTACACAACATGTACAACAAATAATAGCGAAAACTCATACAGATGAAGGTATGCAATTATAGAAACAAAAAGTTTCTATGAACGTGGGTGCGCAAACGAGCTGTTTGCGAGAAAAGTGCAAATGTATAATTGTGAACAGCCACTGATATCATTATGAAACATTTTCTTAGTGCAAATGTAATTGAAATGTAAGTTCTTCGAGTAAGTCTCCCTGTAATTGGGCTTTATTTTCACCCACGTCCCATGTTACGAGAGACGTACAGTCTTGAAGGCATGAAGGCAAGAATCTAAAGTCGTCTCGCCAGCTCACCCTCTTCCGTGGCCACCTCCTTCCACATTCCCAGCTAAGCAAAACGTCGCCAAAATCGCTTCTCTCGAAGTTATTCCCCACCCCTTCAATCCCCCCCCCTCCACCCACATAAATAGAAAGTAATCATCCTAACTTCTGTCTTCCCACCTTGGTAAAAAAAGCAAAATTAATAACAGGAACTTTTTTGAAAGATAGTGCTTTGATAGTTTAGTAAAGCAGAATACTTCTTAAATACATTTTTTTGACCCATTAGTATCTGCAGTATCTGTTCCTTCCGTCGTCTTTGCACGTAACAACGTAACAAATACTGCACTCTGTGTAAGCAAAATTTTAATGTAATATCAGAACAGTTTTCTAATGTAAATCAGTATTCGCCTAGTAAGACGACCATCTCACGTTCCAAATAACGTCCTCGTTCAAACTTAGTGAGATATTGAAAATTGCGTCTTTGTTGCCATAAAGGCATTCTTGGCTACCTTCATTTCCAGTCTCAGAGGTACACCACTGGCCATTAAAATTGCTACACCAAGACGAAATGCAGATGGCAGACGGCTATTCATTGTACAAATATATTATACTAGAACTGACGTGTGATTACATTTTCACGCAATTTGGGTGCTTAGATCCTGAGAAATCAGTACCCAGAACAAACAACTCTGGCCGTAATAACGGCCTTGATAGACCTGGGCATTGAGTCAAACAGAGCTTGGATGGCGTGTACAGGTACAGCTGCCCATGCAGCTTCAACACGATACCACAGTTCATCAGCAGTAGTGACTGCCGTATTGTGATGAGCCAGTTGCTCCGCCACCATTGACCAGACGTTTTCAGTTGGTGAGAGAACTGGAGAATGTGCTGGCCAGGGCAGCAGTCGAACATTTTCTGTATCCAGAAAGGCCCGGACCTGCAACATGCGGTCGTGCATTATCCTTCTGAAATGTAGGGTTTCGCAGGGATCGAATGAAGCGTAGGGCCACTGGTCGTTACATCTGAAATGTAACGTCCACTGTTGAAAGTGCCGTCAATGCGAACAAGAGGTGACCGAGACGTGTAACCAATGGCACCCCATACCATAACGCCGGGTGATACGCCAGTATGGCGATGACGAATACACGCTTCCAATGTGCGTTCACCGCCATCTTCCAGTGTGCGTTCACCGCGATGTCGCCTAACACGGATGCGACAATCATGATGCTGTAAACAGAACCCGTCTTCATCCGAAAAAATGACGTTTTGCCATTTGTGCACCCAGGTTCGTCGTTGAGTACACCATCGCAGGCGCTCCTGTCTGTGATGCAGCGTCAAGGGTAACCGCAGCCACGGTCTGCGAGCTGATAGTCCATGCTGCTGCAAACGTCATCGAACTGTTCCTGCAGACGGTTGTTGTCTTGCAAACGTCCCGATCTGTTGACTCAGGGATCGAGACGTGGCTGCACGATCCGTTACAGCCATGCGGATAAGATGCCTGTCATCTCGACTGCTAGTGATACGAGGTCGTTGGGATCCAGCACGGCGTTCCGTATTACCCTCCTGAAACCATGGATTCCATATTCTGCTAACAGTCATTGAATCTCGACCAACGTGAGCAGGAATGTCGCGATACGATAAACCGCAATCGCGATAGGCTACAATCGGACCTTTATCAAAGTCGGAAACGTGATGGTACGCATTTCTCCTCCTTACACGAGGCATCACAACAATTTTTCACCAGGAGACGCCGGTCAACTGCTGTTTGTGTATGAGAAATCGGTTGGAAACTCTCCTCATGTCAGCACGTTGTAGGTGTCGCCACCGGCGCCAACCTTGTGTGAATGCTCTGAAAAGCTAATCATTTGCATATCACAGCATCTTCTTCCTGTCAGAAAAATTTCGCTTGTGTAGCACGTCATCTTCGTGGTGTAGCAATTTTGATGGCTAGTAGTGTAATTAAAGCACACGACTGTTACAGCGTGTATTGAAAGCAAATCTGATTTGCATTCTCGCAGTGGCACTGTGAGCGTCACACTTATGCGACTGGCGCGGCATCTGAACGACATCATCTTTCAGGTGTAGAAACACGCCTACCAACTTTCGTTTATGTTGCACCACTACTTCTTCGTGTGGCGATGTTTTTTTTTTTCTGTCAGTGTAGATACAAACGCTATTCGAGCCTGTTAGTTGCGCTATTGTATTTGAACACGAACGGCGTCTGTGCAGTTTACTCAAAACGTTGCATGTGGCAGTTGTGATCGGAACAGAGTTCTTTCTTTGTATGAGTGCATTATGTCGGAGCTAAGTCAATTCGAATGCTTCCGTAACCAAGGGAGCCCAAGTGTTTGGCGCTTAACGAGACACCGATCGAAGTTTTTTACTTCATACAGGGCAAGCGGAGAAAACTGGCAAGTGCCATAACACGATCTTGCAGAAACTTCGCTCAGTGCAAGAGGCGGCAAAATAAGCGAACACGTGTCTCGGCTTATTAGTATATATTCAACAGTTTCTCAGGTCAATGTTTTGGAAGTACTTTATGTACCTTTTAGAGAGGAAATCGTTCAGCCACAGCGGCAGCACAGTGGCTCATGTCGGGGCTTCACTTTCTTACAGGGCAAGCGGAGAAAACTGGCAAGTGCCATAACACGATCTTGCAGATCTTCGAAACCCGCTAATTATATTTATTTTTCATTTATCTACTCATTTCCTCAGAATATTACTACGCGAATGTTTTCCAATGTATATTAAAAAAAACGTTGTCCTTATTCGTCTACTAATTATATGTCTGATGCATGAATAAAAAATTGATGGAAAAATTAATTGACATCATTTTCGGAGAAATACCTCTGTGTATCTGGATTCATAATCAATTGCAAAAGCCATTTTCCGCAAAATTGATACGTTATGCTTTGCTTGCCGTGAAACTGTTGCCAACGAATGAAATCTTCAGCGGTGTTTGCGGTGATCCTTTCCCAAGTGAGATTCGTTCGAAGAAATATTGCTGTGGCAAACCTGACTCCGAGCGATGCTCGTGATGTTCAGAATATCTCTGTTTGGATGAATGTTCCTACGATCGGTATCAACTAAGAGAATGCACCAAATCTCCCTGAAGAATCAACATAAGAGTAAAATATAAGAATTAATGTAAGAATGAAATATAAGAATACGTGAATTTATAAAGATTGTAACCCATGAAAATACCATACACACATATACTAATAATAAATCTATGACACTTATTGTGAAATCCACTGGTAATTTTACGTCCTTGTATGCCCTGGGTTGATAAGAAATATTCATGTAGTAACCTTCTACAGACATGGATACATAAATGAAAAAAAAAAGAAAAATTAAAACAGTAATCGGGTTTCGAACACGGGACATAAACGTGAGAGGTAATGTCACTAGCCACTATGATGCCAGTTTTTATTTAATTTTATATTTAAGCTCTACCACTTTTTTTTCCTACCCTGGACAGGTTCAAATGGTTCAAATGGTTCTGAGCACTATGGGACTTAACATCTGAGGTCATCAGTCCCCTAGAACTTAGAACTACTTAAACCTAACTAACCTAAGGACATCACACACATCCATGCCCGAGGCAGGATTCGAACCTGCGACCGTAGCGGTTCTAGACTGAAACGCCTAGAACCGCCCGGCCACACCGGCCGGCGACTCTCGACAGGAAAGGAAAAATACCAAAAAAAAAAAAAAAAAAGCCTCTACTTGCCACCGCCACCCTACACAGAGCCTTGCGTCATGAAATCTCGAAACAGTTTCGCTGTTCGCCGGTGTTGCGCGCACAACTTGCTATTTTCTCTGCACTCACTGCTAGCTATGCTTCTGCCAGACTGCTGGGTGGAGTGTATTGTGTGTTCGCCATGTTCCAGAATGTTCCTCCAACGTTACTCAAGACGACTAGACTTAACTCATGATATCGGCACAACTGCGTGAGAACTTGTTACAAAGGCTGTTGGCAGAATCACCCAACTGTTTTCATTGAACGAAACCATTCGTCATATAAGAAATTTACTGTAATACAGCTGTGGTGATTCTTATAAATATTAATAAAAAAAGCTATAAGAGAAAGAGATGCCGGGCCAAGATTCATTGGTAGAATGTTAACAAGTAATTCGTCTATGAAAAAAGTACCTTACAAAACACTTGTAAACATACAATGAAGGCTTTCACGACCGGATGGTACTTTTGATGATAATTCTTCCGGGTTATATGGCCGTGGTCCATGGAATACTTCTATTCCTGTCGTTTCGTCCAATATTACGTTGGACATCCTCAGTGGTATGGCTGGTCCTGCTGAGTCCTGCCGACTGACGAGTCGGGCGACGGAGAGCGGCCTAAATACTGAGGAAAGTGGGCGTGGTCTAGCTTGTACATAGTACAAGAGAGAAAACTAGTCAAAGATAAAATGTAACTATCGATAATAGTCTGTCATAGATAAAAATCACTTATCGATTCTGTAACGCCATATATCACTTAATTTCATGGTCTCTTCTTTTCTATTAAAATTATCTTCATGTTTATAAATTTCAATAGCCTCCCTATACAGTCGTGGATAAAAGTTCGTGGTAGCACTTAAAACTGGAGTTTCATAGACTACTGGCCATTAAAATTGCTAAACCACGAAGATGACGTGCTACAGACGCGAAATTTAAGCGAAAGGAAGAAGATGCTGTGATATGCAAATGATTAGCTTTTCAGAGCATTCACACAGGGCTGGCGCCGGTGGCGACACCTACAACGTGCTGACATGAGGAAAGTTTCCAACCGATTTCTCATACACAAACAGCAGTTGACCGGCGTTGCCTGGTGAAACGTTGTTGTGATGCCTCGTGTAAGAAGGAGAAATGCGTACCATCACGTTTCCGACGTTGATAAAGGTCGGATTTTAGGCTATCGCGATTGCAGTTTATCGTATCGCGACATTGCTGCTCGCGTTGGTCGAGATCCAATGACTGTTAGCAGAATATGGGATCGATGGGTTCAGGAGGGTAATACGGAACGTCGTGCTGGATCCGAAACGGCCTCGTATCACCAGCAGTCGAGATGACAGGCATCTTATCCGCATGGCTGTAACGGATCGTGCAGCCACGTCTCTATCGTTGAGTCACCAGATGGGGACGTTTGCAAGACAACAACCATATGTACGAACAGTTCGACAACGTTTGCAGCAGCATGGACTATCAGCTCAGAGACCATGGCTGTGGTTACTCTTGAAACTGCATCACAGACAGGAAGGCCTGCGATGGTGTACTCAACGACGAACCTGGGTGCACAAATGGCAAAACGTCATTTTTTCGGATGAATCCAGGTTCCGTTTACAGCATCATGATGGTCGCATCCGTGGTTGGCGACATCGGGGTGAACGCACATTGGAAGCGTGTATTCGTAATCACCATACTGGCATATCACCCGGCGTGATGTTATGGGGTGCCATTGGTTACACGTCTCGGTCACCTCTTGTTCACATTGACGGCACTTTGAACAGTGGACGTTACATTTGAGACGCGTTACGACCTGTGGCTCTATGCTTCATTCGATCCCTGCGAAACCCTACATTTCAGCAGGATAATGCACGACCGCATGTTGCAAGTCCTGTACGGGCCTTTCTGGATACAAAAAATATTCGACTGCTGTCCTGGTCAGGACATTCTCACCAATTGAAAACGTCTGGCCAATGGTGGCCGAGCAACTGGCTCGTCACAATACTCCAGTCACTACTCTTGATGAACTGTGGTATCGTGTTGAAGCTGCATGGGCAGCTGTACCTGTACACACCATCCAACCTCTGTTTGACTCAATGCCCAGGCGTATCAAGGCCGTTATTACGGCCAGAGGTGGTTGTTCTGGGTACTGATTTCTCAGGATCTATGCTACCAAATTGCGTGAAAATGTAATCACATGTCAGTTCTAGTATAATATATTTGTCCAATGAATACCCGTTTATCATCTTCATTTCGTTTTGGTGTAGCAATTTTAATGGCCAGTAGCGAATTTCATCTGACAACACAATACACTAAGGGGAAGGAAAAGCCACAACATCCACCAATCGTCGGCTTGTCAAAGCACTGCAAGAATGCCGAGAGCTACTGGGAAAGGGAATCTGGCGCCACATAACATTTTAGTTTTTTCCTATCTTGTATGATAAACTTCTGCCAGTAAAAAATGCCAAGAAAAAAGCCTGTACTGTTCTAACAATGTATCCTGACTGAAAAATGGAACATTTATGAGCAAGTGCCATGTGAATAGTGGATTTGTACGGCTGTCTGACAGAATCCCTTGACTGAGGACAACAAAATTAATGCTACCAGGGACGTTTAATAAGGCTGCCTCAAGTTGCAACGATCAGCTCTGAAGTGTAGTGTGCTACCCTCAGGAAATTGAAGAAATGACTTCAGCATGTTCTCCATCACAAAAATGTGCATGGATTTTTCCTTCTCCATGACAAAGCAATGCCTCACACAAGTCCACCCACCCGAGAGGCGCTGAAAAAATGGTTCAAATGGCTCTGAGCACTATGGGACTTAACATCTGAGGTCATCAGTCCCCTAGAACTTAGAACTACTTAAACCTAACTAAGCTAAGGACACCACGCACATCCATGCCCGAGATAGGATTCGAACCTGCGACCGTAGTGGTCACACAGTTCCAGACTTAAGCACCTAGAACCACATGGCCACACCGGCCGGCGAGCTGACAAAATTTCATTGGACTGTTCGTCCTCATCCAGCCTGGATCTGCACCTACCGACTTCCATCTGTTTGGCGCAATGAAGGATGTGCTCTGCAGGCAGCAGTAAGTGAATGGCGGGGAGGTCATTGAGGCAGCAAGACGTTGGCTCCGGCGTCGACTAGTAGAGCGGTACCACGTGAACCTACAGGCCCTCTCAGTATAGGCCGTGTCCTATGTGAGCGACAGAAGCGAGCGACAGCGACACCCCAGCGACAAGCAGCAGCATCGGGCGAAAACCTCAGGTGTCCTGCATGCGAGCGACCATGTTGCGCTACAAGATGGTTGTTTAGTGCTAACCAGCTGTTTCTGTAAAACAGCGTCTGTAACCTATAGAATACTGTAGCTGGAGCGTAAGGCTACAGAATTAGGTTCACTTAAGAAAATAAAGCGGAAAGGAATGCTGTGTATGAAATTTACAGAATCTCCATGGAGAATTTCATAAGTATCGTCAACTACAAAGATCACCAGACTAGTTCTTCGAATACGCATGAATGAGCAGAGGAGCATTCGACTACCTCATCAATGAATTAAATACGAATGTTTTTTTACGTTCTCAAGAACTTTTAACAGCCAATAACTGACTCAGTTACGATTCTGTATACTAACTTTTATGTATACTGTTTACATTGCATCGCTAAGTATAGTTTTAAAGTCTTGCCAAAGAACTTGATCTTCACTCTTATCCCAATATGTTACACACATATAATTCCTAATAAATTACAATGAACCATGAAATTTTACAGATATTTGATGTTGCGAACGTAATTCATCAGCAGTCAGTGTTAAAGCCAAGTGTTCCAATTACTCTAAATAGTCTGTAAAAGTAAAGCTTACAAAATTTTTGAAAAGAAAGTCTTACGTTTTATGTAATGATTTGTCTAAAAGAATGAAATAAAAAATATTAGGGAAACTTATGGTGCAGCTCATTTTCTGTTCATGATTTCGAGCATCATTCAGAGGCACGTAAACGATTCTCTGATCTACTTATTTATTTTACACATATCATTTCATAAAATATTTGACTGATTTCTTCAATTTTTGAATTTCAAGTTTTATTCAGAAAGCATGATCTTGTATTGACTCCTCGTTTTCCTTTCTAACGTCCTTGATTCGAAGGAAGCCTTTTTGACATTTAAATAGTGCAAAATAGCTTGGTCTTGAACAGATGACATTTTTGACACTTCATTTACAGCAGATTTTCGTGGAATGTTTCAGTTTTTCCTCAGCTTACTAATTAAGTTTTCGTTCATTACCCTGATTACTTTCAAGCAGTTGCATATTTTCATGCCAAACTAGACCTCATGCTGGTAACTTTGATATCCCGTTTACATGTTTATCTCCCTTTGTTTGACTATGAAAATTTGGGCAAAACCTCATGGTGTACGCTATAGGGAGTATTATTTTCCCTCTGCTCGCGCGTTTACAAAAACGTATCGAGTGTTTATCATATGATAAAATAGTCCTTTCTGCATGCTCTCATTTCCAAAATTCGTTGTTTCGGTATCTCGATATCTTGAACCTCTTATGAGATATGGCGATTTTTACGACCACTTGATTCGCGAAGCGCAGGAAATATCCGGACGCGTGGCGAGCGACCAGTCCGCGTATATAACAACTAATATCGTAAGAATGAATAGAGATATTTTTCCGGTCTCAACTTTAAATACAATTTAGATATATTGGTTACATTTCATATGCAATAATGTATGGCCTTAAATGAACTATACGGAAAGTCTACACAGTGTGATGTTACCTCAACAAATTCTTAAAAATTTCGTGTAGCCATGTACTCAATTTCGTGCAGCGCAATAACTATGACGAATAACGAAAATAAATTCTGACCTTTATCATATAAGGATATCAAGCTATAGGTTGCAGAAGAATCAAATTTTTCCACCTAATAGTTTTCTTAAAATCGGATGTTAAGTAATTAGTAACTGCCGTTGCGTCCGCTCCACTGCCTTGCCAAGAAGACACGTGGTTGTCGCTCTGCGTTGCACGTGCTGGAGCGACAAGAGTCAAACACGTTCGAATTCAAACGTCGTCAGTTGCAGCGGGAGACAGGCAGCGACATAGATGTCGCTCAAGTAGGACACTTCCATAACAGCACCTGTTGTCTATCGTCGCCTGAAGCTGTCGCTCGCTTCTGTCGCCTACGTAGGACACGGCCTAAGGTGGCGTAAGCCCGCCACCTTGAACAGAGATTACGTTGAGATTACGTTAAGAAATAGGGCTCTGTAGCCAAAAGGTGTGCTGGAAACCAGCCTGCTTTCAGAAAAAAATGTGTTGCATTACTTAATGAACGGCTCTCGCAGCTGTACGTGTGTTGCGTAGTTACAACTTGAATAGTACTAAATTTTCCCAAATTTTATACTGCTAGCTGTGCAGATTTTTATTGCAATAAGCTTGGCGTGTTTTGATCTGTGTCGTTGTTGTTTCTCAGAATCAGCTTTCTGCTTCTGCAATACGCAACACAGAAAAACCAGCCAACAATGCCATACGCTCATTTCATTTCATTGCTGACAAGGTGGAATATTTTGTCTCGATTGTAGACAATACGCAGTTGGCTACCTACTGAGATGGAGGTGGTGTTACAAGCGTTTTCCGTGCTAAATTGTATAATAAAACGAGGACGGTGCTCAACATTGAACTTCGTTACAAGATAACATGCCTATCTAGATCACGCTGATGAGTCAGTCACCTTAACAACTTATTGTGTTGAGGATACTGCTTCTGAATTAACAACAGAGGACTCAAACTACGAAGCCCAGGGAAGTTCCAGATATGTCCTCTCTTGGTTCAATTTGTGAAAATTTGATGTTGGTGCATACACAAATCACAGACCTCGTAACTGTGGATTGACAATGAAACTTATTACTGAGCCTTGGATGTCACCTAAAGGTTTTATTTTTCTTATCACGAGGCCTAGAAGTTGCATTTCCAGCATCAGTGGCTAAACGACCGTGCTTGTTTAAAACCAAATGGGGCCCAGTGGAAAGAGTAGCCACTAAAATACTGGTTCGCATATATGCAAGGTGTTTATAAAACCGGAAAGAAATTCATGAGAAGTGTTTAAGAAACATGCATATATGCAAGGTGTTTTAAAATCGGATAGAAATTCATGAGAAGTGTTTAAGAAACACGAACAAAGTCACTATCTCTAAATAAATGTCTCAGTAACTGATAATTTTGTTGCCAATTTTACTCACAGACACAAAGATGCCACCCCTCAGATCAACTCCGCACTTAAAGTAAAAATACAACACAATAGGCAAAGCTTGTGGCCATAGTAAAAGTCATCCTGCTATTTGGCAAGATAGGGTATACCATTTAGTTGAACAAATGATCCAGAATCTATGCAGCTGGATATCACCATTTCAGAGCGATCCTGTCTGCAGACAGTCCTTCTATAGTGTCTATCGACAATCGCTCGATTTTGTTCACAAGTGTGTAGGCAGGTCTACTTACCTTAAGTGAAATCAGAGGAGTAATGACTAGCTTGAACTAACAACTCTCGTCTCTTAGTTGGTAAAATCAGCCCCGTAAGCGGATGCACAATTTCTCAACGTATTATTGGCTCATGTACATTGTTAATTTGATCTGATATTTCGACTGTGCCTAAGTCGTGAGCTGAACTTATTACTGTGTGGGCGTCTTCATTTCATTTCCACAACAGTACTCTTTTACTTGCACACACACTTCAGCCACATCGTCTCACAGAGGATATTACACTAAGGGAATAATTTTCCTCCCTCTGATGGACGGATATTACTGTAAACGAATACATTTTTTGGGTTATACTCAACCCATGAACCATGGACCTTGCCGTTGGTGGCGAGGCTTCCGTGCCTCAGCGATACAGATAGCCGTATCGTAGGTGCAACAACAATAGAGGGGTATGTGTTGAGAGGCCAGACAAACGTGTGGTTCCTGAAGGGGGGCAGCAGCCATTTCAGTAATAGCACGGGTAACAGCCTGGACGATTGACTGATCTGGCCTTATATCATTAATCAAAGTAGCCTTGCTGTGCTGGTATTGCGAACGGCTGAAAACAAGGAGAAATTGCAACCGTAATTTTTCCCGAGGGCATGCACCTTAACTGTATGGCTAAATGATGATGGCAACCACTCTGGTAAAATATTCGGAGATAAAACAGTCTCCCATTCGGATCTCTGGGCGGGGACTACTCAAGAGGATGTCGTTATCAGGAGAAAGAAAACTGGCGTTCTACGGATCGGAGCGTGGAATGTCAGATCCCTCAATTCGGCAGGCGGTTTAGAAAATTTCAAAAGGGAAATCGATAGGTTAAAGTTAGATATAGGGGGAATTAGTGAAGTTCTGTGGCAGGAGGAACAAGACTTCTCGCCAGGCGAATACAGGGTTGTTGTTGTGGTCTTCAGTCCTGAGACTGGTTTGATGCAGCTCTCCATTCTACTCTATTCTGTGCAAGCTTCTTTATCTCCTAGTACCTACTACAACCTACATCCATCTGAATCTGCTTAGTGTAGTCATCTCTTGGTCTCCCTCTACGATTTTTACCCTATACGCTGCCCTCCAATACTAAATTGGTGATCCCTTGATGCCTCAGAACATGTCCTACCAACCGATCCCTTCTTCTGGTCAAGTTGTGCCACAAACTTCTCTTCTCCCCAATCCTATTCAATTCTTCCTCATTAGTTATGTGATCTACCCATCTAATCTTCAGCATTCTTCTGTAGCACCACATTCCGTAAGCTTCTATTCTCTTCTTGTCTAAAATATTTATCGCCCACATTTCACTTCCATACAAATACTTTCAGAAATGACTTCTTGACACTTAAATCTATACTCGATGTTAACAAATTTCTCTTCTTCAGAAACGCTTTCCTTGCCATTGCCAGTCTACACTTTATATCCTCTCTACTTCGAACATCATCAGTTGTTTTGCTCCCCAAATAGCAAAACTCCTTTACTACTTTAAGTGTCTCATTTCCTAATCTAATTCCCTCAGCATCACTCGACTTAATTCGACTACATTCCATTATCCTCGTTTTGCTTTTGTTGATGTTAATCTTATATCATCCTTTCAAGATACTATCCATTCCGTTCAACTGCTCTTCCAAGTCCTTTGCTGTCTCTGAAAGAATTACGATCTCCTCGGCGATCCTCAAAGTTTTTATTTCTTCTCCTTGGATTTTAATACTAACTCCGTATTTTTCTTTTGTTTCCTTCGCTGCTTGCTCAATATACAGATTGAATAACATTGGGGAGAGACGACAACCATGTCTCACTCCCTTCCCAACCACTGCTTCCCTTTCATGTCACTCGACTCTTATAACTGCCATCTGGGTTCTGTACAAATTGTAAATAGTCTTTCGCTCCCTGTATTTTACCCCTGCCATCTTCAGAATTTGAAAGAGAGTATTCCAGTCAACATTGTCAAAAGCTTTCTCTAAGTCTACAAATGCTGGAAACGTAGGTTAGCCCTTCCTTAATCTAACTTCTAAGATAAGTCGTAGGGTCAGTATTGCCTCATGTGTTCCAACATTTCTACGGAATCCAAACTGATCTTCCCTGAGGTCGGCTTCTACCAGTTTTTCCATTCGTCTGTAAAGAATTCGTGTTAGTATTTTGCAGCTGTGACTTATTAAACTGATAGTTCGGTAATTTTCACATCTGTCAACACCTGCTTTCTTTGGGATTGGAATTATTATATTCTTCTTGAAGTCTGAGGGTATTTCGCCTGTCTCATACACCTTGCTCACCAGATGGTAGAGTTTTATCAGGGCTGGCTCTCCCAAGGCTATCAGTCGTTCTAATGGAATGTTGTCTACTCCCGGGGCCTTGTTTCGACTTAGATCTTGTCATCGTTCTGTCAAATTCTTTATGCAGTATCATATCTCCCATTTCATCTTCATCTTCATCCTCTTCCATTCCATAATATTGTTCTCAAGAACAGCGCCCTTGTATAGACCATCTATATACTCCTTCCACCTTTCTGCTTTCCCTTCTTTGTTTACATCTGGGTTTTCATCTGAGCCCTTGATAATCATACATGTGGTTCTCTTTTCTCCAAAGGTCTCTTTAATTTTCCTGTAGGTGGTACCTATCTTACACCTAGTGATAAACGCCTCCACATCCTTAAATTCGTCCTCTAGCCGTCCCTGCTTAGTCATTTTGCCCTTTCTGTCGATCTCATTTTTGAGACTTTTGTATTCCTTTTTGCCTGCCTCGATTTATTGCATTTTTATATTTTCTCCTTTTATCAATTAATTTCAATATTTCTTCTATTACCCAAGGATTTCTACTAGCCCTCGTCTTTTTACCTACTTGATCCTCTGCTGCCTTCACTACTTCATCCCTCAAAGCTACCCATTCTTCTTCTACTGTATTTCTTTCCCCCATTCCTGTGAATTGCTCCCTTATGCTCTTCCTGAAACTATGTACAACCTCTGGTTCTTTTAGTTTATCCAGGTCCCATTTCCTTAAATTCCCACATTTCTCCAGTTTCTTCAGTTTTAATCGACAGGTCATAACCAATATATTGTGGTCAGAGTCCACATCTGCCCCTGGAAATGTCTTACAATTTAAAACCTGGTTCCTAAATCTCTGTCTTAGCATTATATAATCTATCTGAAACCTGTCAGTATCTCCACGCTTCTTCCATGTATACAGCCTTCTTTTATGATTCTTGAACCAAGTGTTAGCTATAATACAGGGTTATAAATAAAAAACCATATAGGGGTAATGCAGGAGTAGGTTTAATGATGAATAAAAAAGTAGGAGGGCGGTAAGCTACTACGAACACCATAGTGAACCCATTATTGTAGCCAAAATAGATACGAATCCCACACCTACCACAACAGTACAAGTTTATACGCCAACTAGCCCCGCAGATGATGAAGAGATTGAAGGAATTATTAAGATAGTGAAGGGAGACGAAATAGTCATGGGTGACTGGAATTCGATAGTAGGAAAAGGAAGATTACGAAAAGTAGTGCGTGAATATGAAACTCGGGTAAGGAAAGAAAGAGGAAGCCGCCTGGTGGAATTTTGCACAGAGCATAACTTAATCATTGCTAACACTTGGTTTAAGAATCACGAAAGAAGTTTGTATATATGGAAGAGGCCTGGAGACACTGGAAGATTTCAGATAGATTATATAATGGTAAGACAGAGATTTAGGAACCAGGTTTTAAATTGGAAGACATTTCCAGGGGCAGATGTGGACTCTGGCCACACTCTATTGGTTATGAACTGTAGATTAAAACTAAAGAAACCGCAAAAAGGTCACACTTTTAAGGAGGTGGGACGTGGATAAACTGAATAAACAAGAGGTAGTACAGACTTTTAGAGAGAGAATTAGAGAACGACTGGAAGGAACAGGGGAAGGAAATACGGCAGAAGAAGAATGGGTAGCTTTGAGAGATGAAATAGTGAAGACAGCAGAGAATCAAGTAGGTAAAAAGAAGAGGGCTAATAGAAATCCTTGGGTAACGGAAGAGATATTGAATTTAATTGATAAAAGGAGAAAATATAAAAATGCAATAAATCGAGGCAGGCAAAAAGGAATACAAAAGTCTCAAAAATGAGATCGACAAGAAGGGCAAAATGACTAAGCAGGGACGGCTAGAGGACGAATTTAAGGATGTGGAGGCGTTTATCACTAGGTGTAAGATAGGTACCACCTACAGGAAAATTAAAGAGACCTTTGGAGAAAAGAGAACCACATGTATGATTATCAAGGGCTCAGATGAAAACCCAGATGTAAACAAAGAAGGGAAAGCAGAAAGGTGGAAGGAGTATATAGATGGTCTATACAAGGGCGCTGTTCTTGAGAACAATATTATGGAATGGAAGAGGATGAAGATGAAGATGAAATGGGAGATATGATACTGCATAAAGAATTTGACAGAACGATGACAAGATCTAAGTCGAAACAAGGCCCCGGGAGTAGACAACATTCCATTAGAACGACTGATAGCCTTGGGAGAGCCAGCCCTGATAAAACTCTACCATCTGGTGAGCAAGGTGTATGAGACAGGCGAAATACCCTCAGACTTCAAGAAGAATATAATAATTCCAATTCCAAAGAAAGCAGCTGTTGACAGGTGTGAAAATTACACATCAGTTTAATAAGTCACAGCTGTAAAACAGTCACACGAACTCTGTACAGATGAATGGAAAAACTGGTAGAAGCCAACCATAGAGAAGATCAGTTTGGATTTCGTAGAAATGTTGGAACACATGAGGCAATACTGACCGAGAAGATATATTGAGGAAAGGCAAACCTACGTTTCTATCATTTGTATACTTAGAGAAAGCTTTTGACAACGTTGACTGGAATACCCTCTTTCAAATCCTGAAGGTCACAGGAGTCAAATACTCTCCCCTGTGGAGATCACGGTCATATCATCAGCATATAAAACATTTTTGCAGGCTATATAATTTGAGAAGTCCTTAACATAGACAATAAAGAGGAAGGGTTCAAGAACGGAGCCCTGTGGAACTCCTCTCTTAATTTTCATTAAATCTGACCTTTCATTGTTCACATACACTGACTGTTGCCTGTTGTTTCGGTATGGCTTAATCAAATTACGTGGTTTGTCTGCAATAGCATAATATTCTAATTTTTCAACAATTATCTCATGTGATACTGAGTCAAATGCTTTGCTTAAGTCTATGAGTGTTGCACAGATTATCAGTTTCCTTTCAAAAGCTTTGTGGATTTCAATTATCAGGCTTTCAATAGCTTTTATGGTTTACTGATTAGTTCTAAATCCAAACTGGCTGTCATTAAGTAATTTATTGCTCTCAAAATACATGTAAATCTGTGTGTGTGAGCAGCTCTCTATGCTTTTGGCGAGATTGGGACAATTGATATTGGTCTATAGTTATCAGACATTTCTCTGTCTCTCTTTTTGTATATGGGGAGTGCAGCTGTAATTTTAAGGCAATCAGGGAAAATGCCATCACAAGGATTTTATTTGCAAGGTAGAGTAGAGGAATTTTAATGTCCTTAATTAAAGGCTTTATTATAAAATTACTGAATCCATAGTAGTCTTCTGTTCTAGAAATGTTAAACTTGTTTAGTAAGTTATTTATATCTGTAGCAATTATTCCACTCCATTTAAATCTTTTATCTGATTTATTCTGTGATTGCGAAAGAAAAGCTTCCACATCAGTTAGATCATCACTTTTTGGTACCTGGGCATTTATTGAATTTATGAAGTTTTTGTTGACAGTGTTGGAATTAATTGGGTTACTGATTTCTTCTTTTCCCATATTTATCTCACTTTTAACATTTAGAGGTAGATACCGATTCAGTATACATACGCCCAAGAGACATGCTAAATATGGCATATAGGTCATGTGTCTCCTAGATGCACACTCATCGTATTCATTTAATGGTTGTATTTGTTGTTGTTGTTGTGGTCTTCAGTCCAGAGACTGGTTTGTTGCAGCTCGCCATGTTACTCTACCCTGTGCAAGCTTCTTCATCTCCCAGTACGTACTGCAACCTACACCCTTCTGAATCTGTTCAGTGTTTTCATCTCTTGGTCTCCCTCGTACAATTTTTACCCTCCACGCTGCCCTCCAGTACTAAATTGGAGATCCCTTGATGCCTCAGAATATGTCCTACCAACCGATCCCTTCTTCTAGTCAAGTTGTGCCGCAAATTTCTCCCCAATTCTATTCAATACGTCTTCATTATTTATGTAATCCACCCATCTAATCTTCAGCATTCTTCTGTAGCACCAAATTCCAAAAGCTTCTATTCTCTTCTTGTCTAAACTATTTATCGCCCACGTTTCACTTCCATACAAGGCTATACTCCGTACAAATAGTTTCAGAAACGACTTCCTGACACTTAAATCTATACTCTATGTTAACAAATTTCTCTACTTCAGAAACGCTTTCCTTGCCATGGGCAGTCAACATTTTATATCCACTCTACTTCGACCATCATCAGTTATTTTGCTCCCCAAATAGCAAAACTCATTTACTACTTTAAGCGTCTCATTTCCTAACCTATTTCCCTCAGCATCAACCGACTTAGTTCGACTACATCCCGTTATCCTTGTTTTGCATTTGTTGATGTTCATCGTATATCTTATGTCCTCCTTTCAAAACACTGTCAATTCCGAACAGCTGCTCTTCCAGGTTCTTTGCTGTCTCTAACAGAATTGCAATGTCATCGGGAAATCTCAAAGTTTTTATTACTTCTCCATGGATTTTAATTCCTACTCCGAATTTTTCTTTTGTTTCCTTTACTGCTTGCTCAATATATATACTGAATAACACTGGGGATAGGCTACAACCCTGTCTCACTCCCTATCCAACCGCTGCTTCCCTTTCATGTCCCTCGACTCTTATAACTGCCATCTGGTTTCTATACAAATTGTAAATAGCCTTTCGCTCCCTTTATTTTACTCCTGCCACCTTCAGAATTTGAAAGAGAGTATTCCAGTCAACATTGTCAAAAGCATTCTCTAAGTCTACAAATGCTGGAAACGTAGGTTTGCCTTTCCTTAATCTAGCTTCTAAGATAAGTCATAGGGTCAGTATTGCCTCACGTGTTCCAACGATTTTAGGGAATCCAAACTGATCTTCCCCAAGGTCGGCTTCTACCAGTTTTTCCATACGTCTGTAAAGAATTCGTGTTAGTATTTTGCAACCGTGGCTTATTAAACTGATATTTCGGTCATTTTCACATATGTCAACACCTGCTTTCTTTGGGATTGGAATTATTATATTCTTCTTGAAGTCTGAGGGTATTTTCGCCTGTTTCATACATCTTGCTCACCAGATGGTAGAGTTTTGTCAGGACTGGCTCTCCCAAGGCTATCAGTAGTTCTAATGGAATGATGTCTACTCCAGGGGCCTTGTTTCGACTTAGATCTTTTCAGTGTTCTGTCAAACTCTTCACACAGTATCGTATCTCCCATTTCGTCTTCATCTACATCCTCTTCCATTTCCATAATATTGTCCTCAAGAACATCGCCCTTGTATAGACCATCTATATACTCCTTCCACCTTTCTGCTTTCCCTTCTTTGCTTCGAACTGGGTTTCCATCTGATGACTTGATATTCATGCAAGTGGTTCTCTTTTCTCTATAGGTCTCTTTAATTTTCCTGTAGGCAGTATCTGTCGTACCCCTAGTGAGATAAGCCTCTACATCCTTACATTTGTCCTCTAGCCATCCCTGCTTAACCATTTTGCGCTTCCTGTCTATCTCATTTTTGAGACGTTTGTATTCCTTTTTGCCTGCTTCATTTACTGCAGCTTTGTATTTTCTCCTTTCATCAATTAAATTCAATATTTCTTCTGTTACCCAAGGATTTCTATTAGCCCTCTTCTTTTTACCTACTTGATCCTCTGCTGTCTTCATTATTTCATCTCTCAAAGCTACCCATTCTTCTTCTTCACTGTATTTCTTTCCCCCATTGTTGCCAATCGTTCCCTAATGTTCTCTCTGAAACTCTCTACAACTTCTGGTTCTGTCAGTTTATTCAGGTTCCATTTCCTTAAATTCCCACCTTTTTCGCAATTTCTTCAGTTTTAATCTACAGTTCATAACCAGTAGATTGTGGCTAGAGTCCACATCAGCCCCTGGAAATGTCTTACAGTTTAAAACCTGGCTCCTAAATCTCTGTTTTACCATTATATAATCTATCTACAACCTTCCAGTATCTCCAGGCTTCTTCCATGTATACAACCTCCTTTCATGATTCTTGAAACCAAGTGTTAGCTATGATTAAGTTATGCCCTGTGCAAAATTCTACCAGGCAGCTTCCTCTTTCATTCGTTACCCCATTCCAGTTTCACATACTACCTTTCCTTCTCTTCCTTTTCCTACTGCCGAATTCCAGTCCCCCATGACTATTAAATTTTCGTCTCCCCCTATCTGAATAATTTCCTTTATCCCACCATACATTCCATCAATCTCTTCGTCATCTGCGGAGCTAGTTGTCATATAAACTTGTACTACTGTGGTAGGCGTGGGCTGCCTCTACATATACATAGATACTCTGCAAATCACATTTAAGTGCCTGGCAGAGGGTTCATCGGACAACCTGCACAATTCTCTATGATTCCAATCTCGCATAGTGCGCGGAAAGAATGAACACCTATATCTTCCCGTAAGAACTCTGATTTCCCTTTTTTTTATCTTTGTGATCGTTCCTCCCTATGTAAGTCGGTGTCAAAATATTTTCACATTCGGAGGAGGAAGTTGGTGATTGGAGTTTCGTGAGAAGATACCGTCGCAACGAAAAACGCCATTCTTTTAATGATGTCCATCCCAAATCCTGTATCATTTCTGTGACACTCTCTCCCATATTTCGCGATAACACAAAACATGCTACCTTTCTTTGAACTTTTTCGATGTACTCAGTCAGTCCTATCTGGTAAGGATCCCACACCGCGCAACAGTATTCTGAAAGAGGACGGATAAGCGTGGTGTAGGCAGTTTCCTTGGTAGGTCTGTTATATTTTCTGTGTGTTCAAAAATGGTTCAAATGGCTCTGAGCACTATGAGACTTAACTTCTGAGGTCATCAGTACCCTAGATCTTAGAACTACTTAAACCTAACTAACCTAAGGACATCACACACATCCATGTCCGAGGCAGGATTCGAACCTGCGACCGTAGCCGTAGCGCAGTTCCAGACGGTAACGCTTAGAGCCGCTGGGCCACTACGGCCGGCTTTTCTGAGTATCCTGTCAATGAAACGCAGTCTTTGGTTAGCCTTCCCCACAACATTTTATATGTGTTCCTTCCAATTTAAATTTTTCGTAATTGTAATATATAGGTATTTAGTTGAATATACGGCTTTTAGATTGGACTGATTTATCGTGTAACTGAAGTTTAATACGTCCCTTTTAGCACTCATGTGGATAACCTGACACTTTTCGTTATTTAAGGTCAACTGCCACTTTTCGCAACATTCCGATAGTTCTTCTAAATCATTTTGCAGTTTGTTTTGATCTTCTGATTACTTTATTAGTCGATAAACGAGAGCGTCATCTGCAAACAACCGAAGACGGCTGTTCAAATTGTCTCCCAAATCGTTTATATAGATAAGGAACAGCAAAGGGCCTACAACACTGCGTTGGGGAACACCAGAAATCACTTCTGATTTACTCAATGACTTTCCGTCAATTACAACGAACGGTGACCTCTCTGACAGGAAATCACAGATCCAGTCACATAACTGGGACGATATTCCATAAGCACGCGATTTCACTACGAGCCGCTTGTGTGGCACAGTGTCAAAAGCCTTCCGGAAATCCAGTAATACGGAATCGATCCGAAATTCCTTATCAATAGCACTCAGCACTTCATGTGTATAAAGAGCTAGTTGTGTTACACAAGAACGATGTTTTCTAAACGTATATTGACTGTGTATAAATAGACCGTTTTCTTTGAGGTAATTCATAATGTTCGAACACAATATATGTTCTAAAATCCTGCTGCATATCGATGTTAATGATGTGGGCCTGTAATTTAGTGGATTACTCCTACTACCTCTCTTGAATATTGGTGTGACCTGTGCAACTTTCCAGTCTTTGGGTACGGATCTTTCGTCGACCGAACGGTTGTATATGATTGTTAAGTATGGAGCTACTACATCAGCATACTCCGAAAGGAACCTAATTGGTATACAGTCTAGACCAGAAGACTTGCTTTTATTAAGTGATTTAAGTTGCTTCACTACTCCGAGGATATTTACTTCTATGTTACTCATGTTGGCAGCTGTTCTCGATTCGAACTCTGGAATATTTACTTCGTCTTCTGTGAAGGCATTTCGGAAGGCTGTGTTTAGTAACTATGCTATGGCAGCACTGTCTTCGATAGTATCTCCATTGCTATCGCGCAGAGAAGGCATTGATTGTTTCTTTCCGCTAACATACTTCACATACGACAAGAATAGCTTTGGATTTTCTGCCAGGTTTGGAGACAAAGTTTCGTTGTGGAAACTGTTATAAGCATCTCGCATCGAAGTTCACGCTAAATTTCGAGCTTCTGTAAAAGATAGCCAATCTTGGGGATTTTGCGTCTGTTTAAATTTGGCATGTTTGTTTCGTTGTTTCTGCAACAGTGTTCTAACCCGTTTTGTGTACCAAGGAGGATCGGCTCCGTCGTTTGTTAATTTATTTGGTATAAATCTCTCAATTACTGCCCATACTATTTCTTTGAATTTAAGCCACGGCTGGTCTACACTTAATTTGGAAGGAGTGGAGATTGTCTCTCAGGAAGGCGTCAAGTGAATTTTTATCTGCTTTTTTGAATAGGTATATTTTTCAATTTTTTTCGAGGATTTGGGGATTACAATATTCAATCTTTATACGATAGCCCTGTGTTCACTAATCCCTGAATCGGTTCTGGTGCTCGTTATTAACTCAGGATTATTTGTTGCTAAGAGGCCACAAGTGTGTTTTCACAACCGTTTACTATTCGTGTGGGCTCATGAACTAATTGCTCGAGATAATTTTCAGAGAATGCGTTTAGCACAATTTCGGATGATATTTTATGCGCACCTCCGGAATTAAACATGTATTTTCGCCAACATATCGAGGGTAAATTAGAGTCACCACCAACTATAATCGTATGATTCGGGTACGTGTTCGAAATCAAACTTAAGTTTTCTTTGAACCTTTCAGTAACTGTATCAGCTGAATTGGGAGGTCGGTAAAAGGATTCAATTATTATTTTATTCCGGTTGCCAACAATGACTGCCCATACGAACTCACAGGAAGTATCTACTTTAATTTCGCGACAAGTTAAACTACTTCTGACAGCAACAAACACGTCTCCGCCAACTGTGTTTAGCCTATCCTTTCGGAACACCGTTAGGTTCTTCGCAAAAATTTCGGCTGAGCTTATATCCGGCTTTAGCCAGCTTTCAGTGCCTATAACGATTTGAGCATCAGTGCTTTCTATTAGCGCTTGGAGCTCTGGTACTTTCCCAACACAGCTACAACAATTTACAACTGTTATACCAATGGTTCCTGTATCTACGTTCTTCCTGTGTTCAGCCTGCACCCTTTGTGACTGAAGCCCATCTTGCGTTTTCCCGAGACCCTCTAACCTAAAAAAACTGCCCAGACCACGTCACACAGCCCCTGCTACCCCTGTAGCCGCCTCCTGCGTATAGTGGACATCTGACATATTCAGTGGAACCCGAAACCCAACCACCTTTTGGCGCAAGTCGAGGAATCTGCAGCCTACACGATCGCTGAACCGTCTGAGCCTCTGATTCAGACCCTCCACTCGGCTCTGCACCAGAGGTCCGGAATCGGTCCTGTGGACTATGCTGCAAATGGTCAGCTCTACTTTCATCTTGCAAGAAAGACTGGCAGCCTTTACCACTTCTGTTAGCCGCGATAAACCATAGAGAATCTCTTCTGATCCAAAGTGACACACATAATTTTCACCGACGTGAGCAACCACCTACAGTTGGCTGCACCCTGTGCTCTTCATGGCATCCGGAAGGATCCTTTCCATATCAGGAATGATTCCACCCGGTATGCACACGGAGTGCACATTGGATTTCTTACCCTTCTTGTCAGCCAAGTCCCTAAGGGGCCCCATAACGCGCCTAACGTTGGAGCTCCCACACTCTGTTATTGCCCGGATCTTGCAGGCTGAGTGGTTTCCTCTGAAACAGGACAGGCGATAGCATCTGGCTCAGCGACAGTGTCAGCCACAGACAGCACCTGTATCTATCTTGGCCACAATAATGCGTTCACTATGCTGTTTGTAGTAGCATTCCTATTTTTTATTCATTATTAAACCTACTCCTGCATTACCCCTATTTGATTTTATATTTATAACCCTGTAGTCACCTGACCAGAAGTCTTGTTCCTCCTGCCACCGAACTTCACTAATTCCCACTATATCTAACTTTAACCTATGCATTTCCCTTTTTAAATTTTCTAACCTACCTGCCCGATTAAGGGATCTGACATTCCATACTCCGACCTGTAGAACGCCAGTTTTCTTACTCCTGATAACAACGTCCTCCTGGGTAGTCCCCACTTGTATTTATGTGGGGAAATATAGTGACGGAGCAACACTATCAGAAGAAGAGAAAAAGTTTTAAAAGTCTGTGGTTCGTCTATCCAAATGTTTGCATTGATCAAACAGGAATATCACAGCAGACAATTGGTTTCCCTCTCTTTAACTGTGTAAGGAGATACTGAAAAACAAGTTAACATCTGCTGGAAGTCTAAAATCCAACAAAAGAGAAGTTCCAAAATAGTTTCTTTCCGATCCAAAGAAAGAAGTGGGCTCTAGTATTCATGGTTTCAGTAAACATCTTACACTATTGTCTTTTGTTCCAAAAAACTCAAATACAGTTACAATGCTTTCTTCAGTGTATTACTGTGCATATACCGGTGCAAAAAAAAAGCAACAAACCAGGAATTATCAATTTTTATAATGCCACGAAATCTGGCGTAGACGTTTTAGACATTAAGGGCAGCAACTACTCAGCTAACCGGTGAACGAGGAGGTGGCCACAGGCGATATTTTACTTCCTGATATCACTGAGGTGCGCAAATGACTATGTTATGTATTTACATACGAAAACAATCTCAAGATTTGAGTTCATGAACAGCATAGAAAATGCTTAATCGGAAGACATGCAGAGAAGGCTCCAGAGTCCAGATTCGAAACTTACCAGATGGACTCAGGAAAACTATTTCAGATATTTTGGCTGAATAGCAGCTAGATGGTGATCCAACAAAAAAATAAAGAAGCGTCAACCCAGAAAGGAGAACAACTGTCGTTATTGTCCCTACCAACTGAACAGAATGTCGGCATACGTGTGTGTGAAATGTGATTAATCCAGTTGCTTACAGTGTTCCATGAAAATATATGAAATATGTCCAGAAAGTTTGTAATTTTTCTCTTAAGTGCTGAAATGTGATAAATGCAACTGCTTATAGGGCTCCATGAAAATATGTGCAGAAAGTTTGCAATTCTTTTGTTTATTTCAATATGTAACAATATATCTGAGAAAACAAGTCAATTTTTCAAGCTACTTCTTTGAAACATTTACAAAGTATTTCATGAACAAAAGATAATTGATTTTTGCATGATGTTACCCAAATCATGATTAAAATGTTGGTGTTAATATTTCATCATGCTTTTTAAATTGTTATTAATTTTCGATATTCACTAAAGGGCACATAAATTGCAAGTTTGGCACTATTAGTCTCCAAGTAGGATGTTACAATTAGTGCACAATTTTTACATGTTACCAGCTGCGGCTGCGTTCACAATAGTACCAACAAAGGTCGTCAGGCACTGTCGCCAGAGATTGTCCGATAACATCGGACGACAACGTGTGCCGTGCTGTGCGTCCGATAGCCTTCGTCACTTTTTGGCAGGATCAAGGTCACGTTAGAATCTATTGAAGTAGGTTAGATTTTAACCTGTTGGGGTGGAGCGAATACCACGGCGCCTCTATGCTTGGACATGAGTGCTGCATAACAGCTTCTCTATTGAAGAGACACGAGATGTATATGAATCAGTTTTCCTGTCTCCGAAAGAAAGTGGCTATTACCAGTACTACATGAAGGGTATATACTTGAATATGTCTGGTATGTCAACTGCAAATTTTTCAGCATTCATTGAACTTTAGGACTCTGTCTCTCAGAATGAACAAAAATGGACTTGTGCCACTATCGAAATAAGCCCTTGACGTATCACGCCGTCAGTTATCGTAATAAAGAGACAACTTTTACGAATATATGAGATGACGCGATAAACGTTTATTTATTTAGTCCTTCAAATCCTATATGTATAGAATATATACAAGGATATTGGACATGGTTAGGTATTTAAAAGATGAAATACAGTTTGTATTGCAATGCTAAGGACTAGATATTCAGGTAATTTAGCACAGATTCTGAAATACAACAAACATCACAGGCAACATACAAAGTAGAATATTAATAATGCATCTTTATTTTTGTTGTTTGGCTTTTATATATTCTGTCAGACTGTAAAAGCAATGATCAATTAAATATGCCTTTACTTCAGCCTTAAAACTACAGAGTTTACCTATTGATTTAATATGTTTAGGTAGATTATTGAAAATCTTTATCCCAGTATGTAGTGTGCCTTTTGGGCACAATGATGTTCTCACCTGTTCGACATGAAGGTCAGATTTTTGCCTTGTATTGTGTGCATGTATATCTTCATTTTTTAATAAGATATCTGGGTGTCTATCGATATATTGTTTGATGAAAACTGATGTTTCGTAGATAAAAATGCAAGGAAGAGGAAGAACTGACAGTTTTTTTGGATATGGGTCTGCACGATTTCGTATTGTTTACCCCTTCAATAATTCTTAGTATTCTCTTTTGCATCCTGGAAAGTTTAATATTTGTTGTTGTATTGCCCCAGAAGATTATGCCATATTTAATTACAGAATGCACATGGGAGTAGTATACATTTAACAGGCTGGCTTTGCTGCAACAAGTTTTTAAGATCCGTATTTTGTAAGAGGTTTTGCTTGGTTTTCTTTGCAAATATTCAATATGTACCTCCCATTTTGTGTTGTTCTGGAGCCAGAGTCCCAGACATTTAGTGCTGTCAACACTTTCAAGAACTCTGTCCCTAAGTTCTATTTCTATGTTTGGGTGGTGTCTTCCTTTTACATTATAGAAGTTCAGTGCAACTGTCCTTTCTTTGTTTATAATTAGCTTGTTGTAGCTGAACCACTGTTCTACACTGTTCATTGTTTGTATAGCGGAGTCTTTTAGTTTTTCTTCTGTTTTACCACTAATAAGGAAGCTTGTATCGTCTGCAAATTGGAGGGTAGTTTGGCAATACTTGTTGTACATAAGATCATTGACATAGAGGAGAAACAGAATGGGTGCTAATACTGATCCTTGAGGGACACCATATTTCACATTTTCATATCCTGAATAGTAGTAGCTGATTTTGTTATGGTGAGTATGTTGCACGTCAACCACCTGTTTGCGACCACATAGGTATGTCTTGAGCCACTCATTGGATATACCTCTAATTCCTAACTGATCAAGCTTCTGCAGTAGGGCATTATGGTCAATGACGTCAAAAGCTTTAGATAAATCAAGACATATGCCTGTCACAAACTCACTTTCATCCAGTTTAGCATAGATTTCATTAAGAAATTCAAATATTGCACTTTCAGTTGAATAGCCCTTCCTGAAGCTATGCTGTGAGGGAGATAGAATTTTATTTTTATTTAGGAAATCAGACAATCTCTTATAAAAAACTTTTCTAAAATTTTAGAAAATACAGGCAGTAGGGCTATTGGTCTATAATTTGAAACACATTCTGGATTTCCTTTTTTGAACAGTGGTTTCAGCTTTGCTGTTTTTAAGCATGAAGGGAAGGTTCCTGATGCCAGTGAGCTGTTGCACAAATGTGTCAAGGGTTCAGCTAAGGCAAGACAACATTTTTTAATAATTGAATCTGGTATTCCATCAATTCCACATGAGTACCCTGTTTTTAAGGTTTTTATAACTGATAAAATTTCTTCAGAATTTGTGGGTGAAAGGAAAAAATATGCAGACACATTTCTCACACTATTGTATGATGGACTTGATATTTTGTTGTGTTCTTCCAGTCCACTCACCAACTGTTCACTTACGTTTGCAAAATATTTGTTGAAGGTCCCTGCAACTTCTGTTGGGCAAGAAATCATTTGTCCTTCATAACATAAGTTCATATTTTTATATTGTTTAGTTTCACTTGTTGCTTGATTTTTTATAACTTCCCATATAGCTTTAGATTTGTTTTTTGAATTTTCAATGTATTTGTCATTTGCCATTGTTTTAGCTTTCCTTACAACATTTTTGAGGATCCTCTTGTAATTCTTCAGGTACAAATGAAATTCATGAGGCATGTTCTGTGCCTTTGCTACAGTGTCTAATCTTCTTTTCTCTGCACAAGATATTCTAATACCTGTTGCAATCCATTTGTTCTTTTTGAAGTTAGGTTGTCATTTTTGCTTTTTTAACGGAAATGCAGCTTCTTCAAAGTATGACATGAAGATTTGCATGGATTTTTCAAACTTTTTGTTAGTGTCTGCACAAGTATACACTTCATACCAAGTTTCTTCACTTAGTCTCTGTACAAAAAGGTTTATTTGTTTGTTAGTGAATTTCCTTGCTTCTTTTACAAGTTCCTCTTTCTCAGTTGTTTCACTTGGGGTGAGCAAAGCAATAAACTGTGCATCGTGATCACTGAAGCCAGTATTAAGATTTCCAGCATAGAAATTGTGATTTACATTTGTGTTTATTAATATCTGATCAATTGTTGAGCTAGTTGTTGGTGTAACTCTTGTAGGGGAGTCTATGGTGGCTTTTATGCTATATGTTTCCAGTAGGGTCATCAAGCTTTGCTGGTCTATTGAGATTTCTTGAAAATCTATATTAAAATCTCCACATATGATCACTGTTTTGTTGAAGTTTTTTTATAGTATTTAAAGCTGCTTCTAGATGGTGATAGAAATCATTTAAGTTCCCATCAGGGCTCCTATATACACAGATGATTATTAATTTTAATGCAGAGAGTTCAACTGGGGATACTTCAAAAATTTTCTCTTCAGCTAACAGTTCAACGGGGTTTTATGTTACAATGATCAATGCCACTTTTAACAAATATACATGACCCTCCATAACTGGATGTAATTCTAGAAAATGATGAAGAAAGATTGAAGTCTGCAAGTTTTGTGACTGACATTGCATCTTTAGGCAGCCAGTGTTCAGTTATACACACTACAGAAACGTTTTGTAGCTCATCAGTACATAAATTTTCAAATTCACTTAATTTGTTTAGCAATGATTGGATATTTTGATGAATCAGCATGAAATTAAAGGGTTTGTTAGGCTTTGGCATATTTAATTGATCACTTACCTTTACCTTGTCAATAAAAAATCATTCAGGTGTGCTGGAAGTACTGCTTTTCTTTTCCCAATTGCACCTATTCTTCTATTATCATCTGCTGCATAATTTTCTTCTGTGTCTGGCTCCCCTGGTAGTTGTTCAGCTGCTGCTCTTACTGTTGATAATATTGCTGCTGGTGTTAGAGTTCAGTTACATAGTCAAAATAATTCGTGATTAAGTTATAAATACCCTGTTTCGCTACATTTATTTAAAGTTTTGCAGACATACATCAATTAACCTTCAGTGACTGTCATTTAGCACACGAGTGAAAGATAAGCATTAAGTGTTGCGTAAGATACTGTGAAAACCTAAAAGCACATAATTTTTTCGGATAAAGGAATTATGCAGCTAACCAGTTGCAAATAACTGTTTGGTACACTTGACTTAGGCTTCAACACCTACTAAAATTGTCGTTATCACAATGAAATTTTGAGAAATCATAAAATTACGATGTGAGAATGTAATGTTCAGAATTTAGACCAGCTATGCTCAAGTCAAAAATAAAATTAAAAAAAATTATTTTATTTTTTACTTAAACATAGCTGTTCTAAATTCTGAGCATTGCTTTCTCGCAGTGTAATTTTACGATTTCTCAAAATTTCATCACCCTTAGTAGGTGTCAAAACCTAGGTCAATTGTACCAAACAGTTATTTGCAACTGGTTGGCTCTATAATTCCTACATTTGAAAATTGTTTATGGTTGCTGAAAAACAACCATGTTCAAAACTGTAAGCACTTAAATGCTGAAATACATGCAAAATACCACATTTACAAATCACTTAATATTAACAGAATCTTTACCCTACTGGCATAAAATGCCAGTAAGCAGTAACAATAATTTGTAAACAACTAATGACTACCATCCACAACAAAGATCCAGTACAGCAGCATCCTTTTCACTTGAACAAATTATTTTTTTGAGATTATAATTTATTCCTAAAATTTCGAATAAAGATTTTGCCTATATGAGTTTTTATGTAAACCTGCAGTTTCAGTCCATAGACTCTGAACTGTAATCCGATTATGATATTTTCATCCACAGGATGCCACAAACTCTCTCTTTCCTAGACTAAAATTATCAGTTTCTCAAGGTCCATGTTTTGTATGCAATAACACATGTAGATTTGACCAAAGAAAGCGAACTGATTCGGCGATTATCATCCGGAGCCTATATGTTCGGGAGATAAGATCCGCTATAGTGTTACCACGCATGTAGTGCTGTATTGATTTGAAAAGATTGGCCATCTCCTGCCGATGTCGGTTATTGGAGGAATCCACCAATAATGGGGCCACTGTGACCGCAGCCTAAGGGCTAAACAACAGATGAGCATTGACCCCGTCAGTTGAGATGTTTTGGTGGTTGTAAGCAGGCTCTGTTAAGTAGTGGAGGTGCGACCATAGTGCACCAACATAATTGCTGAATCACAAATCTCAATATTGCACCAAAACCAACATATCTAAATCTTGTATTTAAGACACTTTCCAGAATGTTTTTGAGGAAGAGAATAGTGTGTGAAGAGTTTATACTGTATACCTTGACTGCCGAACAGAAAACGATGAATGGCTACCTGGTGCAATGTGATGGAAATGAAAAAGGCGGACAGTAATTTGCTGGAATAAATCAGCATGGGTAATAAGAGTTTGTGTTATTAACGCAAAGCTACTACAAAATGACAAACTGGAGTATGAGTGTCTGACAGTTTGTCAGGACCGAAGTAGGTGTGAATGTGATATGCTAGTTGAACAATATCCCAAAGAAGTACTTTTCTGACAGCTTCACATGCTTGTATGAATTTTCTGTGCATTGCACTCAAGTGGGAAGAGACTATATAGAACACCTTGAGCATTAAAAATACCACCTTCAATTTTCTCCCTGTTTTATTAATCCAGTCTCAAAACTTTATGGTCCAATGGTGTTATGTCTCATTTAATGATATAATTTTGCAGTTAGTGGTATGTTTGGATACTGTCTGCAAAATGTATTATGAATAGCTTGTAGAAAAGAAATAATAAAATGTCATGCCTTATATGGATGCTGAAGTTTTACTGCATGAACAGCGAAAATGAGTAAGTGATAAACTTACTTCCTTTCAATTATTTGGTAGGAGATGTCAGTGAGAAAAAGTTTCTAAAGGCTTGAAATTATGTGCAAAGTTTGTCTGAAGTCACTAAGGGCTTTCATTCTCAAATACTTGATGAATATAGTCTGAGTAATTTGTGCTCTATGAGTTAAGTGGCCTCAAAACATACACAATGCTTCTAACTTTAATACTTGACTTACTGTGTTAAACCTTTAACATAACCTCTTAATGAGTAGAACATGATGGATTAATAATTTTTTAAATGCAGCCATTAATTACATGAAGAACTGAAAATCAAATTTTCTTTACCATCTAAAGCCATTAGATACGCAACCTGCAAACTGGAATTGGATGACCTTCACGGTTAGTTAATATAGATACCAAGTACATGGTATTTTTACAAGACAAGTGGAGTCCAGCAATACTGGCAGTGGAGCAGACATCATCATTTCAAAACTCCAGCTCAGAAGACAAAACTTCAATATAAGTGATACCCTGAATCAGGTATGACAACACACCTCACAGTGCATTGCTTAACTGCAAGGAAACACGTGTTATCTGCTGATCAATTATCAAAGTAATTCAGTCTGTGTTTGCCTTTGTGCATAACCTTTCTAAGGTAATACATGTATTTTTTACAGAAGTATTGGTATTTGTCATTCATGTTTGGTGTATTGTGAATGTACTATTAAATTAATGAACATGCAACGTGAGATACACATTGTTCTATTTATGAGTTACTTTTATACTATCAGCATTACACATAGCTTTGTTTCTTGCTACCTACATTGTGTGTATCCAGTTATTTACTGTCTTTTACATGCAACAACATTGTGCATTCTGTAATGTGTGTCACCTGTTGTATGTGGATAGTTGATGCCCAATTTCGATGAGCATTACATTTGCAAGCAGTTATCATAATGTCCACATGTATGTAAAATAAGACATTCCTATCTATAAGACATTGCTATCTATATCTATATGTAGCAGACCACTTTACAGTATGCATTAGAGGTTACTTTCTGTATCACTGTTACTTCCCCCTTTTTCTGTTGCAGTTGTGAATAGTCTGCAGAAAGAATGATTGCTGGTAAGCCTCTGTGTGAGCTCAAGTCTCTCTAATTTTAGATTTACCATTTTTTTATGAGATTTCCATAAGGGGAAGCAATATATTGGATGGCTCTACTGGGAACATACTCTCTCAGAATTTTAACAGTAAACTTTACAATGATGCAAGACAGCTTTCTTGTACCATCTGCCAGTAGAGTTGAATGAAGAGCTCTGTGATGCTTTCATTCTTACAAAATGAACCTGCAGCAAAATTGCTGTCCCAAATTGGACAGCAATATTAAAGTTCTGGTTGAACAATGGTTTTGCAAGCTATGTCTTTTGTGGGTATACTACATTTCCAATGAATCTGTCATGCCTCTGCCTTACCTGGAATTAGTGTTTTGTGCTTGTTTCACATGTGACATGTGTGCTCCTAGATGTTTTATGGATGTGACTGCCTCCAATGTTTTTCCTGCAGTTGGGTTATCATACAATAGCAGGTCTTTCTGCCTATTTATACACAGTATGCTACATTTGTTTATGTTGGGAATGCACCAAGCGATGAACCTCTACATTCCAGCATTTCATTAAAATTTTCTAGAATCACAGCTTCTGTGTATACAAAAACATAATCTGTGAAAAGTCTGTGGCAATCCCACCTGCTTTACATTTTTCGATGATTGATTTTGTTGATTGTCCTTGATGTTTTCGCAATGCGTTGCTACACTGGCTGAAAAATGGGTTGTGGATTCTGACACCGACTGCCTTAAATGATGTAGCTGATGCGCAGCTACGTTTTACAGTACAAGTACTTTAATTTTCACTTTGCACAACCCCCTAATAATACACAGTTATATGTGTATGGGCAGTGCACTATTGTTTAAACTTTCCAGAAGCCTCATTAATAGTTTGCAGGCAAAACTCCACATACTGCTACAATAAATGATAATTAATCGAAAACTCTCAGCTGCCAACAGGTGTTGTTGATATACCTCAATGGAGACAGCTGAAAATGTGTGCCCTGACCGGGACTTGAACCCGCTGTCCCCATTGAGGTATATCAACAACACCTGTTATCATTTCTTTCTAGAGAAACTGCATGGTCATCATTGGTATCTGTTCTTTCGGAACAGTTACTTGTACAATAGTTTCTTGTCGAACATCTACAAGCAGTGAACCTAACCACAAAAGTTTACAGTTCTTGAAGAATAATCAGGTACATATGGAGCAGACACTATCACTGATTTTTACACATGGCCTAATTGTTTAACACTTATTTCATAGCTAATTTGAAGCATTGTTGTTGTTCTAACCAGCACAGGTTACTCGTTTGAAACTCGGCCATAGGCTGACTGTTTCGTGACCAAAATTTGGGCCCTTATATATCATCACAGTAATCTGTACTGAAACTACACCTTGTTCGAAGTACAATTTACGGAAATTACAATTAAAACTTAACTCACTCAGTTAGCTGAATACATCGAAAAATGGCATATTTTTAACAGTTTATTCTACTTCCAGGGTTAAGACGAATTATTTATTTAAATCAGGATATTAACAATTATAATCATTCAAACAATACTTTTGATAAAACAATTAATTACTTTGGAATTAATTCAGGGCTGATTTTGCCAACATGTTTTCGAATATAGCCAAATAGATACTTTAAGATTACTAGCATTTTGTCTTCAAAATGTTTATGATCAGTGCAGAATTTATATTTCTTTATATGTCAACAATAGAATTTAAGTTACAAAACAATTACTGATTTTACCGTATAATAAAAGATACTAACTAGTAATAGTCAAAATAAATTAGAGAATCAATTACATACATAAAACTAAGCACAAAACTAGATCTCGTGTTAAATCCTTTAGAACTGAGGCCAACCTTACTCTTTTACGAAAAGACAGATTATGTTCATGTATGTTAATGGTAAATTGTAAAAAGTGAAAAAATGAATTTAAGGGAGGCAGATGGCAAAACAAGAGAGGAATTAAAATTATCCCAGCTTGCTTCATCACAAGTCTCTTTGGAATTTCTGGCATATTCTGTTATGTCACTTCGATATGTTGTGAAAATTAATGGTTTCTTTAATACTCCACTGGGGTTGTAACATTAGATGTAATATGTCTACTATGAATAAATTAATCAAAGTTTTAGTTGAACATTCTGTTGCTCCAACTTGCTATCAGTTGGTTCAATCAGATAGGTATGCAAGTGTTGGGGAGAGCTTCAAGTCACTGCAGCAAGCAAAATAGGTTGGCTGAAGAGCAGCAGACAGCTGGGCAGAAGCCCCTGGGATTCCTGCAGTGGTAAAAACAGTCACTGCGTGGTTGTAAACACTAAGCAGTATCGCAGGATTCTGACTGTGTTAAAGATAAAGCTTCAGATATTCATCAAAAGCACTAAAATTTAATGAAAGTGTTGATTGCTATTTGTTGAAAATTGGCATATTGAGAACTGTGGCTGTCATAGAATGAGGTTTATAACTGAAACTGCAACCAGCCATATGTATGGTTTAACAAGGTTTATTTGCATCAAACCATAATTAGCATTGAAGCATTGAAATTGTAGCAAAAGTTCCAGACATGCTACAAATTTGTATGACACACCATTTGGTAGGGTTCCAACTCAGTTATAAAATGAGTTTATTTATTACAGTACAAAACAGGTATACTAATTATAACAAAAAATTATTTAATAAGTATCATCTGAGTGCCAAAGCAAAGAGATCTCCACAGATATGCAATAGATTAGTTCCCACATGAAAGATTTATAATATTGTTTCAATTTATTTATTTTTGTTTAATATGAAAATTTATAAGCCATTGTTTGTAAGATATCTGTTTAAGTAACATAGTAAGGAAGCGGCAAGCTGTATAAAGTAATACATCTGACAGATGCCTACCATTACATTTCGTGCAAATGTAAAATATAATTTAAAGTTTATTATCCTGTGGTGTGTAATGTATAATGATATTACATCTAGATGCAAATCTTTTAGCAGTGTATATTATGAATATCTGAAATATTTAAAATTGTAAAACGTTGTACCTATCTTCCATATTATTACTTGACCATAGTAGTCCATCAGGTGATGGAATTGATAAAGAGGCATGCAGGGGCTGTTTCTAGGTCTTTTGATGTTTGTAGCTGGATGGATAATGTTCTTGGTAAGGTTGAGTGGTCAATCAGCCACAAGTGTTTAGGTGTGTTCGATGATGGAATATTTCAATGTACACCTATTATGACATAATCATTTTCTTGTAGATTAGCTGGTGATTTAGAGAATGTTTGAACAGTGAATGCTAGTATAGCAAACAGTGACTGAACTTTGCTATGGTGAATTGGTTACTACACATTGACATGAAAGTGTTGAGCATTAGGAATTTATTCAGTTTAGCTGATTTTGCTGCACAGCACAATGCCTTTGTCTTACATCAATCATTGCTTGCAAATCCTCTGCTGGGTCAATTATTTCACCTTCCCTTTGTTTCACTGTGTATAATAATAGCCTTTGTAAGGCCACCATTCAAAGTAACTTATTTTTGTTCTGAATAAAATGACAGTGAACTCTAATCCAGTGGTTAGGCTACATTAATATCCTGAGGAGTCATTTCTGTACTTAATAATTTTCATATTCATGATGTGATTTTCTATAATACTATTCATTGATTGTTTATTTGGCTGGCAGTATGATTAGTAGATGCTTTTATAACAGCACAGTTCAACAGTGTACAACTGAGCCCCTATGTATACAGACTTAAACCCAGATGTAAGGTTGTGTACTTTCCCTGTTGTGGTTAGGTGGCAACAAATTGAGTTCAACTAATGATCGACAATATTTATCTGTTACTGTAAATCCGTGATACCATTTTGCCCATAGTTACTTCTACATCTGAAGATTTCTCACTGTTGAAAATGACATGCTGTGTTCTGTTTGCTAGAAACTCTTCAATATAATTGCATAGCTGGTCTGTTATTCCAAAAGTTCAATGAACAGAATGAAAGATGTGATGAAATTAAATCATCAATCAACAGTTCCAAAGTGTCAGAAGGAGCCATTAAGCAAGATGCTGAATGATATGACAAACAGGTGGAAGAACTGATTTAAAAAATTTGATAATCAGTCAGCATCAGATCATGCCAAATACCAACAAACAACGCAGGACATCAAGAAACTACAGCATGATATTATCACATGTGTAGATAGCCAGCAACATGCTATCTAGCTAGTGCAAACTGAAATGCAACTAAGTGGGCAACTTATAAGTGGCAAGAGGAAACTGTAGGGAAATTAGCACACTATGTTCACAAAATTAATACTGAACAATGCAGTGGGTACAAAAATTGGATAAATTTTCTAATGAGCTAAATCAAACACAATCATTTCAACAAGTGCTTGGTTACATTAAGAAACAAGTCTACAGTAGAGTTAAATCAATTTTACATCAACGAATTTGTACAGGGAATCCTTGGAATGCAATAACTAATAACGAAAATTTCCTTCATTACAGTAATTTTGTTAAGTTCCATGCTAACATAAAACTTAAATCCCACACCATGTCTCAACCAGTTATAAGGAAATTTGCCCAAATGGTACATCGAGACACAGAAAATAACTTTTGTAATGTGACAGCTAGATGATAAAGCTTAAACATGAGCTCTGAAGACAGGCACCAAACATCAAACTTATAAGCAATGTAAGGAAGCATTTTTAGATAAATATTGGTCAAATGTGCAACAAAATGAAATCCATACTAGTCTACATAATGCTAGAACTTGTGATATGGAAAGGAAGAATAAATTGCAAAAATATTTTGACAGTTATTATAGAAAAAGTGAAACATTCAATATGTCACTATCAGACAAATTATTTGTCATGATAATCACTTCCCAATTACCCCTTGAAATTCAGGAAAAACTAGTTGGAGAATCCATAACTGATATCCAGGCACTGTGAAATGTGTTAAGGGACTTACATTCTGTGAATTTCAGATGTTAAAAGCTGTGTCACAGTGATGAAATGTAAAAGGTCAATGATTAAATAACTTTCAGTATGAAGACAATTACAGTGCTTCCTACCAACACAGGAATGGGTCAAGGAGAGGCAGAGGAGGAAACTATAGAACATGGTAGCTACAACCCAGAATGTGTTGACTATCACTGATAGATGTCACAAAACAGAGATGAAAGGATGAGCAGCCAAATAGTGGGTTTAGATCACGTATAGATTCAACATGTGCAGGAAATGATCAAGGGTTCCTAATGCAGTCCAATAGGAAAGACAGCTGTAGGACCACCAACTGATAATTTTCGTGTAATGGCTATAGGGGAAGGTATGAAAGAGTATCTACTGCAAGAGGAAAATATTGTATTATAGAAATAAAAGGCTATAGAAACAATATCAAACCTGTAGTAGATACATGTAGTTCAGTCAATGCTGCCTCATACCACCCGTACCACAAATGGCTACAAAAGGTAGTATGGATGCATCAGTATATATTGCAGTGCAAGTTCCTGATTGATAGTGTAAGGGCAGATATTAACCAGTATAATAATAGATAGGAATCAATCTGAAATTTTCAGTGCTGGTGATACCAGGCATGAATGTACTATTATCAATCTGGTGGTGAGTGCTTGAAGAAAGCATGCAAGAAACATTGATCACACAACAAATACTGTTATGATAAAAAGTGAAGTCAAGATTTCAGTGTACCTTTCAAGGGCACTGTGTCTTCAAAGATGGAACAATAGGAACCATCACTATTCTTTGCAGAGGATCAGAAGCAGTTCTGATCATGTGGTGAACGTGAGACAGTGACCTGCTCAATAAAAAGCAATGGAGATGGGAAATTTAACAAGATGATACCATGCTGAAATAGAAGAGTCCATAACTTTGATGGAGAATAGCCCAAACAAATTTATCAGTAGGTTAGCAAAAACTGCAAGAAAACAACAAAAAATATTTTCTGATAAACCAGGGGGCATACAAAGCACCCTGTCATTTCCAAACTAAAGAACATGTAATATTTAACTCCAAGCAGGACCCAGTACCTCAGACAAAAGTAGACATTTTTCACAATAGATTACAGGCAATTCTACAGGAGGAAATCACTGGATGGTCTTCTAGTCTGTACAATTACAGATTGTACATTAATGAAAAGAAAGATGGTGAAATCAGAATAGTTCTAGATGCTAGTGTAGTGCTCCCAGAATTTTACGAAAGTCTGGAGACACTTGTGTTCTAGCCATTTCGAACACGCATTATTTTAAAGCAGGGCATAAGGATGAGCACAGGATAATGCACCCATTTATTGTTTGTGTAGGTGAAACTGGAAGGGAGATAATTCGTCGGCACTGGCAAGTGTTCAGCGCAACCTGCCAAGAATAAGCAAAAACGGCCCGGAAGCTCCGTGGCCGGCTGCAAAGAGTAATGTAGCATTGTATTGTTGAAAAACAAATGGAGAGACTCGAAATAGTGACTGATTATTAGACTTCGAACTGTTGTTGAGAGTACGTGGACTGGATGTGGATAGTCAGCCATGATAAAAGCTTATGTATTAATTGTGTTCAAAAATGTGTAACTGATTCAGGGTGTCCGGTAATGTGTGGGCTTACATCATAAAGTTTAGTTGTTTTTTTGTGCAAAGTGGAAATAAATATGTTGTGGTGCAATGAATTATATTCCAAGAGTAGCATATTTTTTTAAAATAAGAAGAGAGGGAGCGAGAGAATGAAAATTTCCCCTTTCTAGCAGTGAAATCGTCAGAGAAGTGTCCAGTGGTAGCAGAAGTTATCATAGCTGCAAGAAAGCAGAACCAGCATTGTTCAACAAGTAAATCCACGAAAATGCTTAACTGTATAGAGACAGCTTAATATTACACTGTGCTACCACACTAGACCACTAAATAAAATGATGTACACAAGTTTGGAAGGCATGGTTCAGTAGTGTGAAGTTTTTTCAGAGAGTAATGCTGAAGCAATTAGTGAACAGAAAATGATGATTTTTCATCTGAAAAAGAACTATAATATTTCATCCACAAAAGAATTATCATAGAAGGAAACAGAAGGACGCAATAGATATTACATTATGTTAGTATTGACTTGGAAGAATAGCAAGTAGGAACAATGGAACCACCCCAACATCTTCAAAAATGTGATGGTCTAGATGTCACCATTTCCTTTCTTACAGACAATATTACAGCACAGAAAATATTTGAACTTACTCATACAATAATGAAAATTTAAGAATTAGTTCTGACCACACACTTGCAATGAACAGCTATTAACTGTAAACTACAATTTGTTATTTTTATTGCATTTTTGGAATATACGCAAGCAAAATTTCAAGTTTGTGGTACATTATTTGGCACGCGCTTGCTACCTATGTAGTTAACACTTTCACTTTCTGTTGCTGTGTGGACAGTGAATGCTTGTAGCTTATGTAGTGTTGAAAGGTGAGTGACAGATACAACCAATGTTGTACTCTGGTTGGATGTTGGTGAATACACAGATGTACCACACAAGTTTTATTTTGTAATGTGTTATATACAGAAATGGGCAACATAGTCCAGTATCATAATGAAAACAGTGCTATTATACTAATAAAGTAAGAGAGGCACATACAAGGTTTTCCCTAAGATTCTGCTAAAGCAGTCATTAAAGGCTTCACGCATTGCCTTTTGACACCAAAATGCATTTCATTTAGCATTTCTGTATTCATAGCCCTATGTTTTGTTTTCACCTATAATGCCATAGTCATTATTTCCATACAGATACTGTGCAGTATGGACCTTATATGTAATATAAGACTGTGTAAACAAAATGACCCAGCATTATTTGATAATGTAAGCTTAGGTCAATTACTGGAGTCAGTGACAGCCATCAAATTTCTAAGAATATCTACCCAGTGTGATTTCAGGTGTAACGACCACTTAAGGTTAGTACTTGTGGAAGCGGATTTCAGACTATGATTGATTAGAAGAAACATAAGAATTGCAGTTCACCCAAAGTAGTCTATGCTTGCTTCTTTAGCTACCACATCTGCTGATTAACTTTTCCATTGTACTCTCGTAACAAGCAGAATGACACCATCTTCTCGAAAATTTCTAGATGGAGAAAGGCTGTCTGAAGACAAAGATTTATTTATGTGCTTTATACACTCATCCTTCAGAAATCTATTGTATGTACTGATGTTGAATGGCTAATAAAGAATCTGAGTGTGAATTGAAGGGCACTCAGGGAGTCAAAACTTTTGGTGAATTTCACAGGATTATAAATCTCATCTGCTCCAGTGTCTTCAGATCATGAACAGTTCTGCGTAAAGGACAGTAAGATGACAGAGGTCATGTGCACATGAACTATGCATATGTGAAAATTTGTGTATATTTTGTCTACATCTGACAAAGAACTTAGTATGATAGCTAAATAATTTCTAGTAATTTTTATTTAGCATGCCTGGCTACCACTCAACACTTTCTCTATGTGATGAGTAACATTCTGTCTTTTTCATAGTGCTGTTAATAAGTCTGATTTGATAGAGGAGTATTAGAAGAGTATTAAGGATACACACAGGGAAACCACAGAGCAGATAAGTGAGCATCCAGTTCAGATCCATCAGTGAATTTTCCCTTATAGCTATGGCGTTCACAAATATGAAAAATATAAAGTTGAAAACATATTTAGGAATCAGTCTCTCCTAATCAGTCTCTTTGTGATCCACCCCCACTGCCCCCAAATCACTCCCTGTTAAATTTCCAGAATTTCTTACCCTTGAACCTTGCCTCATCGTCATTCCCCAAATCCCTCAACATACAAACATTACATCCACAGAAAGAACCACAGTCCACCATCTAAAGACTGATCCTGACCTTACAATCCTACCTGTGAACAAAGCCTCCACCACTGTTGTTTTGAAGCGCAAGGATTACCTGGCAGAAGGACTCTGCCAGCTGTGAAATACTCCCACCTACAAACCTTGCCACCCATTTCAGAAGGCCAGCAGGATCTCCAGTCACTACTCAGATCCATAGACCCATTGTAGCAGTTCTGCCTGCTTTATTTATTTCTTCATTTGTTTTCCTCAGTGTCAACATACTGGCTGAATAGTTAGGGGTTGGATGTGCAACTACTGTCTACAATAAATGATGTAGTCGACAGATGCACAGTTGTGTTTCACAGTTTTTTACTTTCTCTTTTCACAACCCCCCAATAACACACAGTTATATAAGACCGGTGCACAATTGTTCAACTTTTGATAAGCCTCATTACTAGTTTCCAGGCAAATGTCTACATACTGGTACAATAGTTTACTGTTGAACATCTACTAGCAGTAAAAACAGGCACATAATTCACAGTTCTTTCAGAATAATCAGGTATGTATAGAACAGACACTGTCGTTGCTTTATGCCCATGTCCCTACTGCTATTGAACACTATCTTTCTCAACGCCCAATGGATTCCAAACCAATAACCTCCTTCCTAGTTGCCATGACCAACTATATCCTAACCCACAAGTACCTCTCCTTTGAAGAAATACCTACAAACAAATCCGGGGTACGGCTATGGGCACCCATGTGGCACCATCCTGTGCCAGTTTATTCATTGGCCATCTAGAAGAATCCTTCCTAAAAACCCAGAATCCTAAACTCCTCATCTGGTTCAGATTCGTTGATGACATCTTTGTGATCTGGATCGAGGGTGAGTACACCCTATCCACATTCCTCCAGATCCTCAACAACTTCTCCCCCCATTTGCTTCACTTGGTCCTACTGAACCCAACAAGCCACCTTCCTAGATGTTGACCTTCACCTCAAAGATGGCTACATCAGTGACTCAGTCCATATCAAACCTACTAACCACCAGCAATACCTCCACTTTGACAGCTGCCACCCGTTCCATACCAAGAAGTCCCTTCCCTACAGCCTAGCCACTCGTGGTCTTCACATCTGCAGTGACAAGCTGTCACTCTCTCTATATATAGAGGGTCTCACTGAAGTCTTCACAGACCAGAATTATCCTCCCAACTCTCTACAAAAACAAATGATGAAAGCCTTATCTTTCCAGTCTCCCACCACCTCCCAAAGTCCCATCATTTGGCCACAGAGGAGTATTCTTCTCATAACTCAGTACCACCCAGAACTGGAGCAACTGAATCACATTCTCTGCCAGGGTTTCAATTACCTCTCATTGTGCCCTGAAATGAGAAATGTCCTGCCCGTATCCTTCCCAACCCTCCCACAGTGGTATTCTGCCATCCACCGAACATACACAATATACTTGTCCATCCTGACGCAACCCCTGCTCCCAACCCCTTATGTCATGGCTCATATGCCTGTAACAGACCTAGATGCAAGACCTGTCCCATGCATCCTCCCACAACCACCTACTCCAGTCCAGTCACAAACATCACCTATCCCATCAAAGGCAGGGCTACCTGTGAAACGAGTCATGTGATCTTGAAGCTAAGCTGCAACCACTGTGCTGCATTTCTGTGTGTGCATGACAACCAACAAGCTTTCTGTTTGCTTGAATGTCTAGCGACAAACTGTGGCCAAGACCCTCTGTTTCTGAACACAGTGCCAAACATGACATCTTTCATTTCAATGACTGCTTCACAGCCTGTACCATAAGGATCCTTCCCACCAACACTAGCTTTTCTGAATTGTGCAGGTGGGAACCTCCCTGCAGCACATCCTATATTTGCATAACCCTCCTGGCCTCAACCTTCTTTAGTCACTGTTCTCACCCGTCCAGCCCCTTCCCTGTTCCCATTCCAGCACTACACAGCCATCATTCCACCATCACACCCAGTCCTTCTACTTCTGCCCTTCTCTGCTTCCCCCCCCCCTCCCCCAATGTTCCCCCACCACTCCCCTGCCCGCTTTCTAACCTACAGCACTTCACTGTCCACCACCTCTACCAAACTATGCCCCCCCCCCCCCCCTCCCTGCCCTAGCCTCCTTACACCAACCCAGTTTCAGTGTGGTTTCAGTTGCCTGAGGCTGCACTCATGTGTGTAAGTTGCATTTGTGGGAGTGTGTGTATGTGTGCCTGTCATCTATTGTTGACGAAGGTGTTACTGCCCTAAAGCTGTATTTCTGACAGTCCTTTTGTTGTGCCTATCTGCAACTCAGAATCTCTGCTCCTTTTCATAATATTTCATAATAATGTTACATTCCATCATGGGTTTTCCATTGTTTGATTTCTCCTAAATCTCAGTAATTGTAAAGTTACTGTGGCTATAGACAGCAATCACCTCTAGCTCTGAGCCAGGGTTAGTATCAGCCTATGTTGCCTATGTAGAAAGTATTCAGTAGAGTCAAAGTGTTAGCAGCGGACTGGTAACACCTCAGCTCACACAGAAAGTGGCTAAGGAGCTACCTGGTTTTGCGTATTCAGACCAGTCAACAGAGAAAACTTTAGAAACACATGTAAATCTAAATAAGAAATGTGAAATAAAAATAGAAGTTACAGATCCGAATCTTGCTTTTTAATGGCAGAGACAGAAGCAACAACAGTTTATATGGTCCTAAAAATAATTTACATGCAAAGAAGATACTGGATGTACAGTAATGGAATATCCTCAGATGAATTGGTAAAAGATGTTATAGATACATCAGATCTGGGCCACATTGTATATTGTTGCAAAATGAGGAGATGCACTAAAAAATATAGATACTTACAATTTTACAGCTGTTGAGTAAGTAATATTTTCTTGAGTTTACAATTCATAAAGCACATAAGAAAGTTTGATTATTCTTAATGCTTAAACCATGTCATTAAACACACTCAGGAAATATTTGAGAAACTACATACTACATATGAGTGAAGTTGTGGTGGATCCACTGAAAGATTTTTCTTTCTAAAAAGATCTTCAGATATGTAATATACAGAACAGAAATAAGTCATTTAAAGAAAACTTTTATTGTATTTCAAAATGAGGCAAAACAGTAATGAGATTGTCTCATTGCAATGGCTAGGAAATGTAGCATCCAGAACCATGTTCAGTCATGGAACTTCTTAACATACCTGTCCCACAATATATTACTCTGGCTGTTTTTGCCATTTCCTGTAGTGGGCAGAAGAGCCAATTATTTGTGCCTCTAAGTAAAATATGTATCACCTGTGATTATTGCCTGACACAGTTTCAGATCACTGAAATCCTAGTACCAGACAAAACCTGGTTTAATAATGCTAAATTCAGCAAATATAAGCACTTCTTAAGAATTATGTTTAGTTAGTTCTGAACATTGGCCTATGTACAACAAGCAAATAGCATGTTTAATGTAAATAAAAGATCCAAACACAAAATAAGTTGCACACATATTCATGAACTAATGACTTTACTCACTGTATCCCCAAATGATACTTTGCAGGCCAATTAGTTCCATTGTGTTTGAGAGGATTTTACACATTCACATTGTTTATACAGACTTCACCTTGTTGTTGCAGACTGTGTACAGTACCTGTGGCTCCTGGGCAGCAGTGCACATGTAGTGTATAAGGCTATATTGATTGTCCCTTTAAGTGGAAATCCATAAAGATGATAAGCATGTTTGCATCACACGTGCAATATCAATAGGCTTCTGATCAAGAAGAACCATTCATGTAGATGTTACAGTAATATACACTGGTCACAGTTCTGCCATGCTCAGCAGAGTATGACAAAATACAATAGGTCTGGTTATAGCTACATGCAGCCTTCCAGTGCATAGTGACACATGTTGTGACTGATTGTCTAATATTGTTAAACCTGTTTTACTGATAATATTAGGCACCATAATACAAACTAGATAAATTTATTTGTGAGAGTCTATATACAGGAAACTGCATTAGTCAAGAGCAGAAAGGTTCATTACATTCATTCCCAAGAAACAGCAGATAAATTAGTTCTTCACTATGCATTATAGAGTTAATTATTTTAATTTATATCAATAATATATTAGACAATTAAGAGAAATCACTGTTATCATTTCAAGGAATTATTAGCTGAGTTTCTTAATTCTATTATTGAAATTATTCTTCATTCCTGATACAGTATTTCTCTATGTGTAAAATAACTTAATATTTGTAACAACAAATAATTACACTTTTAATTCCATGCTACTTTGTTCAGATCAGCAGATTTTCCAAAAAGCTTGCAAAAAATTCTGAAATTTGAAAGAATCTTTTAAGTATATTTCAGCAATTTAAATTCAATAATTTGTTGGTATGTATATATTTTATTCTTGTAAACTTCAGTAATTAATAATATAGTAAATGTATGCATATTCTTGGGGAACAGGGAATACATTTACTGTATTGTATTGTATTGTATATTTATTGGTCCTGTGAATTATAAACTGTACAGGGGTACATAATGATATAGGGCAAGCCAAATAATTTGCTATAAAGTTTAACAGAAAAACTGTTGTATGGCTTTCAGTATATAAAAATATAACTCTTAATGTATGGGAATAACATTTCACAAATACACAAATAAATTTTACATGCGTACATTTCATACTTTCGACCTTGATTATACAGACACACACATATATGTAATAGACCACATATAATAAGCTGTAAACTATAAAGCTGAGAATCTCCCTTCTGAAATTATTGAATTGATGGAGAAAATGAAAGATTGCTATATACTTTTTTAGAGATACTAAACTACAATATTTCTCAACAAAATATAAACTGCCCAGAAAAACATACAGAGAGTCCTTGACTGACTGTGAAATAAGGAACTCTAGCTGTATCAGTAAAACTGCCTGGAAAATAATGCATAAAGAAAGTGGGAAACAGAATTCCTATGAACACAACAACATAACATTAAAAGAAAATGGTGAAGAAATAAATGACCCAAAAGAAGTCTGTGAGAAATTTATAGAAAAGTTCAGTACAGTTGGTACAAATGAACTTCAAGTCAAGCCACTAAATTTTAGTCTTGGAAAATTGAGCCAGTCCTTTTATATCCACAGCATTACTGAGAGGTACATCCTAGCAATCATATCAGCACTTTGACCAAAAATGTCTTGTGGCCGGGATGACATTTCACCTAAACTGCTAAAGGAATGCAGGGATGAATTAGTGAAACCCCTGACTCACTTGATAAGTACCTTCCTCAGAAATGGAGTATTCCCTGACCTTTTGAAAATTACTGAAATTATACCAGTGCATAAAAATTGATTAAAAACTGACACTAAAAACTACAGGCCAGTATCATTAACCTCAGCACTAGGCAAATTGTTAGAGAGAGTAATACTAAATCAAGTTGAATCATATTCCACCAAATACAATCTGTTAAACAACCTACAACATGGATTTAGGAAAGGGAGATCTACTACAACAGCAGTAGCATCTTTTATACTTGAAATATTAAATAAGCTGGACAGAAGTGACAAGGTAATAGGCACTTTCCTAGATATGAGTAAAGCCTTTGATACTGTGAATCATGCCATTCTTCTGTGTAAGCTAGAAGAGTACAGTTTGAGAGGACTAGCCTTGAAACTACTTACTTCCTATTTGAAAGACAGGAAACAGTGTGTAAAGCTAACTTATCAAAATAATGAGCAGCTCCTAACAACCAAATCAAACTTCAGTACACTTCAATGTGGTGTACCTCAAGGAAGCATACTAGGGCCTTTTCTGTTCCTTGTATATGTAAATAATTTATTTGAACCCCAAAATTGCATGGTTGTAAGCTATGCCAATGACATATCCTTCATCAGCTGTGGCAGTGATATGCAGTCAGCAGCTAAAAGTACCGTGATCAGTTTCAATACTCTGTCCACATACCTTACAGCAAACAAGCTTCTTGTAAATAAAGACAAAATGGTAATAATGAAGTTCATTCACAGTTATAATGTGCCATAACTGGCACTGTATTTACATCCCCATTGGGTGTTGCATATGCAAATTCACATAAATTTTTGGGCAATAAATTTTTGGGCATCGTTGTTGATGAACACTTATCATGGAAAGACCATGTAGATAAAATTTGCAAGAAAATCAGTAGAAATGTATATCTACTGAAATGGGTCTCAGCCTTCTTGGACCATGATACTTTAAGGCAAATATATTTTGGGTTAATTCATCCGCACCTTCAGTATGGTATTGAGATATGGGGTGGAGCATCAGCAGTTCATATAGATACACTTTTAAGATTAGAAAAAAAAAGGCAGTAAGAATGGTAGCCAAGCTAAAGAAGAGAGAGCCTTGTAGAGACATCTTTAGAAAATATAAAATTCTTATGGTGTACTCCATGTATATATTGCAGACAGTCATGTTCGTGAAACAAAATCCTGAATTTAATATGAGAAACAGTAATGTTCACAACTATTATACACAGGGAAGGGAAAATTTTCATAGAATTGTGACCAATAAAAAGGCAACGGACCACAGCCCAAACTGAATGGGAGCAATTTTCTACAATGCACTACCCTGTGAACTCAAGAAAGTAAATCTAAATATGCTAAAGAGTATACTGAAGCAATTATTAATAGAGAAGTGTTGTTACTCTATAGAGGACTTTAAGTTGTAGTGCCATCTTGGAAAACAGTGTATATAGAAAATGGGTCCGATCTATCAGTGCTATGAAAGAATGTAATTATACACTGTATTATGTGTACTGTACTATTACAAACATAAGCTAAATTGTGTTTCACTATAGAGGAATCTACTTGTAGTGCAGTTTTGAAAAATAATGTATACAGACACGTGTCTGATCCATATGTTGTTATGGAAGAATGTAAATATTTTACTGTATATGTGTAATTAATCTAAATTTTCCTGACAATGTCCGAAAACTTTTTGTTATATGGACAGAAAATAAATAAATAAATAAATACACATATAAATCTACATGGAGTACACATAAAATTGTATTATTGTACTTCATAGTTGCATGTTCTCAATATAACTACAATGAACACCCATACTAGTACATCATCTGTACAAATGGCTTGGCCTTATTTGTAATGGATCTTATGTATGTCCATTTGGGTTCATTTCCTAAATAGTTACTATTTCTTGTAAGCTAAGCACATTAGCATGTTATAGCAGCTGTATTTCCATAGAGGTATATTTTTTACATTTACCAGTCTTTTGCAACTCATGTATTAAGTATTAAATAAACCAACCTGTTACAAATGTGTCAACATTGTTAATAAGTGAACAAATGAAGGCTTATCTGTCTATCTAGCCATTCATGTTTTGTGGGTCCCATCATGAAAGAGACTAGGAATAACCACATGAACACACCATTACTTTGCATCAAACAATAGTTAATATTGTTGTGATAAGAACAAAGGCCCATCTATGATTATCTTTACTACTGTGACTCTCAGCAAACCAATGCTATCACAGACACTGATGCTAGTATATCTGCAACTGCTGACGTGCAGCTGTGGGTATGGATGGTGCAGCTAGTGGGGGCACTGAAGTGAGAATTCTATACTTCTCTGTCTCATGGGGACCCATACTTGGCAAATTGTTCTTTATTTTATACACAAATCATTTCTGAAATATTGTTAATTATGGCAATGTAGCTACTCACATGGTTGAAATAACTCTATTATTCAACTATGTGGGCAGAGGAAACTTGGAAATAAAAGCCAGCTTGAAAGTAAAGATTTGCAAAAATAAATTTTAATAGTACTGTACATTGCTTAAAGATTTTGTTTGAATTTCAGGCTAAAAAAACAACATATTAAGATATCAGTATTTGCATAGATGAGTAAGTAGAAGAAAACATTGCATGTACAAAATTCCTTGGGATAATAATTGATGAAAATGTAAATTGGGAGAAACAATGTGGCAAACCTCACTTCCAAGTTCTATGTTCTGCACAAACTCAGGAATGTAAAAGTCATAAATAATATGAAATTGACACATAAATTTGTTCTTCATTAAGTTTTACCGTAATTTTCTGGGGAAACATCTCCAGAATGAATACTGATAGTGTACTCAAATTGCAGAAAAGAGCAATAAGAATTATAGCTAACCATTAAAAGAAAAGCATCAGGTAGACCAGCAATTAAAGCACTTAAGATACTAGCACTACCAAGCATATTCCTACATTAAATCATATGCTGGCCCAAATTCAAATATGTTCCTGATGCTCACGATATTAAGACATGAAAAATCCATCAAAAAGAAACTAAATTTCTTCCATGAGTACAGAAACATCACCATGCACTTAAAATCAATCCCATCCTATACAGTAACAAAAGCATAGAAAAAACCCATCAGATTTTAGAGATAAATGATAAAAACAGTTTTAAAAAATTCTCTCAGAACATTTTTGATAGAAAACTGTTTATATGTCGAGGATCATATTATGTGCACAATAGTGTAAGAAGTATTGCAACAGAGTACTGAATAAAAATTAGATGTAGCATGTGTAAATCGCAAAACATATTCTTAAAAGAGAGATAAACTTTTCAGCCATAGAGAAATATATGTACATGGAGTACAGCTGATGTACTGTAAGCAAAATTGTAATTTAATATGGTATAGGCCAAGCATATTTATGCAATACTAAATGCTAGTTATTAGACATATGTATACCTTTAAAAGCTTGTGACACAAATGTGACCTGATCCTTATAATGTATGTTGTTTATGAATAGAATAAACATTATGTTACATTTACAGGGTTTCTCAATTTTGTGCTTTATGTAAGATGAGAGTTTGTTGAAGATTTTTACGCCAGAGAGGACCCTTTTCATAGAGTGCTGTTTCATGCTGCTGATGTAAATTGCTTTCTTTATTTCTGGGACTGTATTGATGCAAGTGAGAATAAATGTTGGAATGCAGTCTTTTAACAAGCAATGTATGATTTTTAGAATATACATGGTTACTATGGTTAGCGCACCAGCTTTTGGAAACAAGCCACAATGTGATTCCTTATTTTAAGTGCACAGATGATTAATATAGCTCTTTTTGGAAGTATCAATGGCTTACTTGGATATACTTTGGTTGTCACTCCCCAAAAATTCTATTCTGTAGGTAAATTATGAGAAAAATAAAGCATGGTATGCAGTCTTTAGGACAACAGTGCCTTTGCTGAACTACCTAAACATATTAATTGTGATTATATTCTCAGATAACTTACTTGCTGGAGAACAAGCAGGTGCATCCCACTTCAGACCGCTTTAAATGATTAGAAGAAAACTCTCTTTTCACCAATTCATTACCTATTTATAATTTAATTTTATCATTCAAACTACTGTTGATGAACTCCATGAGATGTATATTAAATTTAGGTGGTTTTCATAACAGAATTGAACAATTCCATTTCTCACATAATTACAATGACACTCTAGTTCATTAAATGATTCCTTTTTACACGTGGTGGACATATTGTCTACATACAGAATTACTTTTGAACTTAATGTCATTTAAGTAAGCCAAAAACAGAAGAGGGCCCAATACTGAGCCATGTGGCACTCCTTATTTTGTATTAATTGTTTTCAATGGTTTATGAACACCATTTTTAGCTTTAAGCAATACACACTGTTTTCAGTTACACATATAGGACTTAATTAAGTTAAAGTAGTGTCTCTGATGCCATTGTTCCACAAGTTATCTAATGGGATAGCAATGTTCACACAGTCAAACACTTTCTCAAGATTTAAGTATGTACCTCCAACATGACCCTTGTTCTCAGTGGTGCTTAATGCCTCTTCAGTTAACCAGTGAGCTGCTGTGCTAGTTAATTAACATTTTAGGAATTCCTTCTGATTTTCATATATTAGGTTGCACTTGTTGAGAAAATTTGTATTTCTGTTACATATGACTCTTTCAACTATTCTGAAAGAGGCAGGTAGTATAAAGATTGATCTGTAGTTTTCAAGTTCGTATTTTTCACCTTTTTTAAAAGATTTGTGTTACCTGGGCTGTTTTAGTCCCTCTGGGAAGGTGCCTGATTCTATAATATTACTTATTGCTACAGACAATACATTGACAATGTGTCTATACACTTTTAATACACTAACACTGAGGCCTTCATGCCCTGTAAAACTGGAGGATTTTAAAGAGATAATGATGTTCCTTATTTCTTTGCAGTTTGTGGGGGTGGGGGTTCTAGGTTTATGCTATGCTCAGATGGATTGTCTTTAATGTTATATTGCAGGTTTTTATGTTAGTCATTGGTGGATACTCCTACTGAAGAAAAGTATTCACTGAATATATTTGCAGTTTCACTTTGGTCTTTTATGAACATCCCACTGAAGTTAATAGTAAAGTCAATACAAGATTTGTCTCTGCATGTTCTGAAAGTGTTTATCACTAACCAGAGACCATCAGTAACATTATGTAAAGCCTGACTTGTTTGCAACATAGGTACTCCTGGTTTGTATTATCTTTATAGTATTCTTGCTAAATTTTTAAGGCTTCTTTTAGCTTAAGATTTTCTCTATTATTCAACATTGAACTATAGAGGAACTTTAATTTTTCCTCTTGCTTTAATGAGATTACTGTACTTTTACTCATATTTTTTGCTTGTTTACCTTTTATTGCTATGATTGGACATGTGGCATTAAAATAGTAATAGAAGTCAGCAGCAAAGCTGTTAAAGGAAAAGTTAGCAGTGACAAACTAAGGTTTGTGTACTAACATGCATTTCAGTCTGTGGGTGTTATTGTTATACATGCTGGGTGGTTTTAAGTAAAATGCAGGTGTCCTTATTGCCACAGCGTAGGCTGTACACATTGCAGGACACTGAAACTTTTTATTTATGTTCCCTAATCAGTGTGCTCATGAGTATGCCGAAATAATAATAGTTCCACTTTCCACCACCAAGTGGAAATAAGTCACTGAAAGTAGCCAGGATGTGGTGTCAGTGCAGGAAAAGGGGGATGATGATCAAACACATAATAATGGTGGTTCAGGCACATTTAGTGTGCCTTTTCTCAGGGAGAGAGGAGAGAATTTGGGTCACCTATGGAGGCATACAGACAGTCATTTTTTCCTTGCTCTATTTGTGGGTGGAACAGGAAAGGACATGGCTAGTAGTGGTACAGTATACCTTCTGTCGCACACTGTTCGGTGGCTTGTAGAGTATGTCTGTAGATGCTGATGTACATATGGTCACATGTTACAACACGAGTTCAATATAGCCTGCCAACAGCAAATACTGCATCCATAACACAGCATAGTGACAGTTGCTCATAGCGTATCTGGTGATATCAGAGCCATACATTATCATATACTAGCCTTCAGATCATAAAAAGTCTGGTTACATACATACAGAAATGATCTTTCAGGTAAGACACACAATCAGAAGTCAGATAGATATAGGTCAGGGAATCTGAGAGGCCAAACATTTTGAAATTGCTGACAGATGATGTGGTCATTACCGAAGGTTTCTCAAAGCAAATGTTTCATTGTAAAGTGACATGCGGTGTCACCCATCTTGCATAAAAATAGTGATATGGTCACAGTTGTTTTCGTGCAAAGCTGGAATTGTGTGTTGCACAAGGAGGTCCTTATAAAGTGGAGATGTCACTGTACATGGAAAAGGTCTTTGAGTTGTCATCTACTCAAAGAGGAATGGACTGACAATGAAGGAGCTTTTGATAAAGCACCATATGGTCACATGAGCTGAAAGTAATGGGTGTTCCTGCACAACATGTGACAGAACAGAACGCCATATGTGACAGCCCTGTGTATTCACAACACTGTGCAGAGTAAAATGTGTCTCATCCCTCCAAATAATATTCCCCAGCCTCATGTTATCCATTTACATGTGTACCAAACAACAAAGGGCAAAGTTGCAGTGTTGTAACCTATCTTTGAGCTTTATTTCGGGCTCTTTCTGAATCTTGTAGGGATACTAGCGTAAAATGTACCACAAAATCTTTCAAACTATTGCCTAGGGGAGAGACAATTCATATGACACAGCAAAACCACTTTCTGCATAATTTGTGGTTTGTATTGCACAGTTGGCTACAGCTACAGCAGCTTCATCAACAACTGCCAGGGAAATGGGTCACCTACCTCTCCCTACTGTGCTATCTAATTCAACTGTTTCTTGAAATTGCTTGACCATATTCTTTAGCCCAATTATTCATATATGTGACCTCTTCACAGCTGCATCTGTCATCATTATTCCCACAATGCAGCCCTGCTATTGCTGCTGCTCTGATAAAACAACTTTACCAGCACTCCATGGTCTTAATTCTTAATAGCCATTGTGTTTCACACAGAAAACTTCAACCATCATAACCCTTTACACCCATGTTCACTTCACAAAAGAAATCAACACACAGAGCCAAGTGACAAAAACAGTATACTGACAGTGAAATAGGAAATATTTCAGTTTCTGACTGCTTACATCACCATGTTTTCACTTGTTGGCAGAAACTGGAACTTATCTTTTTCAAATATTCCACGAACACATAGATTAATTAACATACCTTGATATTTCAGCATTGGTGTGAAATATGCTGCCTGCACTGCAGCTACCAGAGCACCATCAGTTTAATTCATATTGTTTTCCTTTAGTGACAAAGTGAACATCATAGAACTCCAATTGAAGCTTTACTGTTTGGTGGTCAGAGAAGGCTCATTTTAGGACAGATGTACTGTAGGAAAGGTGTGTCTTGTTTATTATTATTATTATGTTGTTGTTTTTTTGTGATCTACAGTCCTGAGACTAGTTTGATGCAGCTCTCCATGGTACTCTATCCTGTGCAAGCTTCTTCATCTCCCAGTACTTACTGCAACCTACATCTTTCTGAATCTGCTTAGGTCTTTCAGTGCTCTGTCAAACTCTTCACACAGTTTTGTACCTCCCATTTCATCTTCATCTACATCCTCTTCTATTTCCATAATATTTTCCTCAAGTACATCGCCCTTGTATAGACCATCTATATACTCCTTCCACCTTTCTGCTTCCCCTTTTTTGCTTAGAACTGGGTTTCCATCTGAGCTCTTGATATTCATACAAGTGGCTCTCTTTTCTCCAAAGGTCTGTTTAATTTTTCTGTAGGCATATCTATCTTACCCCTAGTGAGATAAGCCTCTACATCCTTACATTTCTCCTCTAGCCATCCCTGGTTTGCACTTCCTGTCAATCTCATTTTTTAGACCTTTGTATTCCTTTTTGCCTGCTTCATTTACAGCATTTTTTTATTTTCTCCTTTCATCAATTAAATTCAATATTTCTTCTGTTACCCAAGGATTTCTACTAGCCCTCGTCTTTTTACCTACTTGATCCTCTGCTGCCTTCACTGTTTCATCTCTCAAAGCTACCCTTCTTCTTCTACTGTATTTCTTTCCCCCATTCTTGTCAATCATTCCCTAATGCTCTCCGTGAAACTGTCTACAACCTCTGGTTCTTTCAGCTTATCCAGGTCCCATCTCCTTAAATTCCCACCTTTTTGCAGTTTCTTCAGTTTTAATCTACAGGCCATAACAAACAGATTGTGGTCAGAGTACACATCTGCCCCTGGAAATGTCTTACAATTTAAAACTTGGTTCCTAAATCTCTGTCTTACCATTATATAATCTTTCTGATACCTTCTAGTATCTCCAGGATTCTTCCATGTATACAACCTTCTTTTATGATTCTCGAACCAAGTGTTAGCTTTGCTTAAGTTAAGCTCTGTGCAAAATTCTACCAGACGGCTTCCTCTTTCATTTCTCACCCCCAATCCATATTCACCCACTATGTTTCCTCCAGTCCCTTTTCCTACTCTCCAATTCCAGTCACCCATGACTTAAATTTTCATCTTCCTTCATTACCTGAATAACTTCTTTTATCTCGTCATACATTTCATCATTTATTCATCTGCACAGCTAGTTGGAATATAAACTTGTACTACTGTAGTAGGCATGGGCTTCGTGTCTATCTTGGCCACAGTAATGCATTCACTGTGCTGTTTGTAGTAGCTTACCCGCACTCCTATTTTTTTTATTCATTGTTAAACCTACTCCTGCATTACCCCTGTTTGATTTTGTATTTATAACACCGTATTCGCCTGACCAAAAGTGTTGTTCTTCCTGCCACCAAACTTCACTAATTCACACTATATCTAACTTTAAATTATCCATTTCCCTTTTTAAATTTTCTAACCTACCTGCCCGATTAAGGGCTCTGACATTCCACACTCCAATCCATAGAACACCAGTTTTCTTTCTCCTGCTAATGACGTCATCTTGAGTAGTCCCCGCCCAGAGATCCGAATGGGGGACCCTCCAGAATATTTTACCCAAGAGGACACCATCATCATTTAACCATACAGTAAAGCTGCATGCCCTCGGGAAAAATTACGCCTGTAATTTCTGCTTGCTTTTGGCCATTCGCAGTACCAGCACAGCAGGGCCGTTTTGGTTAATGTCACAAGGCCAGATCAATCATCCAGACCGTTGCCCCTGCAACTACTGGAAAGGCTACTGCCCCTCTTCAGGAACCACACATTTGTGTGGCCTCTCAACAGATACCCCTCCGTTGTGATTGCACCTACGGTACGGCCATCTGTATCGCTGAGGCCCGCAAGCCTCCGCACCAGCAGCAAGGTCCATGGTTCATGGGGGGATTATTTTGTTATCCAGACACATTTTGCTGTTGCTACTTTCACTATTTGGCTCCTGGATGGGTGAGGTTAGATTGAATTCATTGAGTAGGAGACTTACCTTTTTGGAGTTGGTATCATTGGTTAATAAGTCTGTATTTATGTTCCTATTATTACAAACTGAAGCGCCAAAGAAACTGGTATAGGCATTCATATTCAAATACAGAGATATGTAAGCAGACAGAATATGGCACTGCAGTCGGCATTGCCTGTATGAGACGTTTGATAGATTAATATGGAATCACTACTGTAGCTGATGTTCCCTTTACCACCTCTAGGTGCAAATAGTCAGACCATACTATGACATGCAACGTAATTTTAATCTGAAAGTTCTACATAATTGTTACATTGGTTACTACTGCTACAATAACAGGTTTTCAAGATTTAAGTGAGTTTGAACACAGTGTTATAGTCAGCACATGAGCAACAGGCACAGCGTCTCTGAGGTAGAGATTCAATTTGGATTTTCCTGTAAAACCATTTCATGAGTGTACTGTGGACATCAGGAATCTGGTAAAACATCAAATCTTCAACACTGTTGTGGCCAGAAAAAGATCCTGTAAGAATGAGATCGAAGAGAATCATTGAATGTGACAAAAGTGCAACTGTTCCACAAATTGCTGCAGGTATCAGTGCTGGGCCATTGACACGTGTCAGTGTGTGAACCATTCAATGAAACATCATCAATATGGGCTTTCGGGGCTGAAAGCCCACTCGTGTACCATTGATGTCTGCACAACACAAAGCTTTATGCCTGGCCTGGGCCACTCAACACTGACATTGGAGTGTTGATGGCTGGAAACAAATTGCCTGGTCGGATGAGTCTCATTTCAAATTGTATCGAGCAGGTGGTTGTGTACGGGTATGGGGATAACCTCATGAATCCATGTACCCTGCATCAGCAGGAGACTGTTCAAGTTGGTGTTGGTGGAGCTCTGTTATGGTGTGGGGCATCTGTAGTTGGGGTGATATGGGCACCTGATACATGTAGATATGCCTCTGATGGCAATAAATATGTAAGCATCCTTTCTGATGACCTCATCAATTCATGTTCATTGTGTGTGCCAACAAACTTGGGCAATTCCAGCAGGACAATGTAACTCCCCACACATCCATAACTGCTACAGAATGACTCCAGGAACACTCTTCAGAGTTGAGACACTTCCACTGGCCACCAGACTCTGCAGACATTAACATTATTGAGCATATCTGGGATGCCTTGCAATCTGCTGTTCAGAAGAGATCTCGATTCCCTCATACTCTTACTGATTTATGGATAGCTCTGCAGGACTCATGTGTCAGTTCCCTCCAGTACTACTTCAGACACTAGTTGAGTCCGAGCCATGTCATGTTGCAGCACTTTTACATGTTTGCTGTGGCCCTACACAATTTAGGCAGTTGTACCAGTTTCTTTGGCTTTTCGATGTAATATTTACAAGACCATTTAACCCACAAAGTTCCTGTCTGTATATACAAGCAAGTCAGATAGAGTTTTGAAAAAGGTGTCCATATATCTCACAGATGGCTTGTAAAAGGTATGTATATTTGCCACAGATGGCCTGCAGACATGGTGTTTTCTCTGCCACATTTTAGATTTATTCAGCAAATTTTGATACTCTTCCAAAGCTGAAAGCTGATTAATAACATTGGAATTACTTTCTTTTACAGTGAATATTGCTACATCCCCTCCATTCTTGTCTTTTCTAAATGCTGAGCAAAATTCCATGGAGAGTGGTTGCAGTGCTGACTAGATCTTCAGTGTCCCAAAGTTCAGTTATAACTAACATATCAGGTCAATCGATACATGCAATGCTGTCCAGATCTTTAAGTTTGTCTTTAAGACTAAAAAGAAACCTACTGTACAATATTGAGCTGAGTCTTTTGTACTGGACCATACAGGATAATTTAGGGCTATCAAGCTGTTCAGCAGACTTTTACAAGTTTCCATGACTTGCCAGGAGTGGCTTTTGTGTGGCAGATACTGTTTGGGGTAGGTTTGCCATTCCAGGCAATGCATTTGTTTACATCACTATGTGAAAAATTTCATCTAATTTTCTCAATAGTTAATTTAATTACAATATTTCCACCTTTTTTATCCATGAACATACCATGAGTTGTGTGCAGGTCCCTTTCTAGATTACTGAGATGTACTAGACACACATTGTAAAATTTATTACATATTCTTTTAAGCCTATCATTTGTTATATGGTCTTCTAAGTTCACAGTAAATTGCTCCATTAGATCATGTCTTTGTGGAATGTTGATGAGAATTACTTTAGTGCCAGTTAACTTACAAAGTGTCCTTTTATGTGTCTGTTAGCATCATTTACTTAATTTTTAGCTACATCATTTCTACATCTCATGATAATGACACAATAATTGATGAGAAAGGATCACTGTTTTGCACACACGGCTTCACCACAGCAGAAGGAGATACTCTATGTTAAATGTGAGTCACTATTAATTTTCTACTTTCTTTTGTAGTTGTATAAATCACAGTTAAATTGAAACTGGTATTTTGCCCAAAACAAATACCATTAAGAAGTCAGTGTGCTGGGAAGTGAACATAAGATTTCCATGACCTTTGAGGAGATATCTGAGTAATATGGGTGAGAAGGGCGTATTATTCTTATTGTACTTTTTTATGTGGTTAAAGCTTCCTATGTGAAAGGAAAATTACCTCAGAATACATTTTCAATTGTCACTACTGAATGCCACATAATTTACAGTTATTTGCAGGATTTAAAGAAGAGATAGGAAATAAAATTAGATTACTAGGCAAAACATGTTGTTTTAAAAAATAGTTCATAACCATGCAATGTCACTTTTTATGTGATTTTTCCAGCAAATACTAAAGCCTTTGCCTCTCCGTTTTGAATAAACATCCGTTATAGGTCCCTCTTCCATAGCAGAAATTCAATGCACATGTTCAATTCTTCAGACTCCTGGGAAATGTCATCAGCACCCTTTGACGGTGGGCTCAGATTATTGTGCAGCTATGTCAGATATTCATATATTTCACAGCTTTCCAGTAGTAAGTCTCAAAAACTGGTACAAAGGATTTATAACATTAAAAAATTTGCACAAATTTCCTGATTATGTCATCATATTGAAATAAGGTCTTTTCAGTACATTAATGATATCTGCAGGAACTCGTGAAGATGAAACTTGATTGTTTCCATAGTTCTCCTGTGAACTAGTCTCTGAGATATCTCAATTCCCCCCCCCCCCCCCCTCCACCTCGTTGTAGGCACTTCGGTCATGCAGAAGCCATCGTAAACTTTTCTCACCTGATATTCTAAAAGCTGGAGATCAAGGCAATCAGGTGGATGCAATATTTCTTGACTTCCATAAAGCATTTGACTTAGTCCCACACCAATGTTTATTCCTCAGAGTAAGATTATATTGGGCATTAAGTAAAATTTGTGATAGATTGTGAATTTTCAGATAGGGAATTTGCAACACGCTGTCCTCAACGGAGAGACATCAGTAGAAGGAGAAGTAACTTCAGGCATGCCCCTGGGAATTGTCATACGAACTTTGTTGTTCACATTACATATTAATGACCCATCAGACATTTTGCATGCAGTGCAGTTTTCTGTAATGAGGTACTACACAAAAGAGCTGCACAGATATCTCCACTCAGATCCTGATATTATTTCAAAGTGGTTAAAGACTGGTAATTTGTTTTACATGTAAAATTGTGCCTTTACAAAATGTGGAAAAGTATTATGCTATGATTACAACATCAATGGGTCACAGATGAAATCAGTAATCTCATACAAATACCTGTGTGTAACAATTTGTGGTGATATGAAATGAAATGATCACATAGGTTCAGTCATAGATGGTAAACTGTGATTCAGTGTCAGGACACTGTGAAAATGAAGTCATTCTTCAAAGGATACTGCTTACAAATCAAATGAAATAGGACTAACATGGGATTTTGAAGCTATACAAACAAGGGCATTATGAATAGTCAGAGGTTTGTTTGGCTCATATGGAGAAAACTGAATTGGCAGGCTCTTGGATATAGAAAACGACTACCCCATTTAAAGAATGAATATTAAGTGAGGCATCTACAGATATGCTTCAGTCCTTTAGATATTGCTCCTGCACTGACTGTAAAGATAAGATTATACCAATTACAGCATGCACAGAGGCATTTAGTGCTTATTCTCCTCACATCCCAAATGCAAATGGAATGGGAAAAATCCTGACATTTGGTACCATGCTAGGCACCCATTTTCAGGTGAGCCATGACACATCATTTCACTCTCCATAACTTTTAGGTGGCATATCACCAGGTGTGATGTTTGCCTCATGTCAATGTAACTCCATTTTCATACTGACTGAAAAATGAGGGATGAAAGTCCAATAGTGACTACTGTAAATGATGTAGCCAACAGCTGTGCAGTTGAATTTCACAGTTCTTTACTTTCAGTTCACAATCCCCAATATTACACATTTATATGGTCAGTTCACTATTGGTTAACTTTTGATAAGCCTCATTATTATTATTTTGCAGGCAAACATCAGCATACTGCTACAATAGTTTCAACATCTCTGAGCAGTAAATACCTAACCACACAGCTCACTATTTCTCAAATAAATTGAACAGACGCTGTCATTGTTTGAACATGGCCTATTGGTGTTACCACTAATTCCACCATATTATTGTTACTCTAACTGATACAGATTTCCCATCTGAAAATCATCCATGGACTGATTGTCTCAGGACCAAAAATTGAGCATTTATATATCCTCACAATAATAGGCACTGAAACTATACATTGTTCGATGTTTAAGTTTTAGAAATTACAAATAAAACATAACTCATTCAATTAACTGAACAAATAGAAAAATTCCTTCTTTTAAGCAGTTACTTCTACCACAAAGGTTAGGTCAAATTGTTTGTTTAAATAATGAAATTAACAGGTATAGTTATACAAACAATACTTTTGACAAACCTGGTAATTTTTATGGAATTAATTAAGGGTAGGCTTTGCTAATATGTTTTTGAATAGAGCCAATAAATACTTCAATAATCCCAGTAGTTCTTCTTCCATATGTTTATAATTATTACAGAATTTGCATTTTTTTATTAGTAAAAAATAGAATTTAAGTCACGAAACTATTACTGTGTAGCATACAATAGGTCATATCGACCATAAACAACATGATCTTTGACAGAGATTGGCCTTTCGAGCTGCCGTGTTATTCTAGGAGTCTGCATTTGTGTAGCACCAACAGTTTATGAGCATGCCACCATGACCGCCTCACCCAACACTTAGTTCAAAGATTTGGAAGCTCAACAACGATTGCCGGACCTCTTCATTCCTTCACCAATGACCGGTTCTACATTAATTCACAGTGATTCATGATCTCCAGCCACGTTAATCTCAAACTTTGTAGCTCTACAACGGTCGAGTGCTGCAACACTAACACAAACAATGGACTCGGTTTTGCGTCACTCGACTGTGCTCACCAACATGTAAAGTTTAAAGTGAACAATATTCAGAACTGTGTACCTACCAATTGACCGTATAATGCTCAAAGTGATCTACATTTGCACACATACTTTGACTCTCAGTGGGCCACAATGACAGTTACTGTGGTGTCGTGTGCAGTGCCACCATTAATGCAAAATGCACCCGGCCACTACCAACGTTGACCTGGTCTGGTTTTGCCTCATTTGCAAACTAATCAAGGACACTTTAGTGTGCACAATTCTCCATACTCACCCCCCAGACTGGTCATTCAAGTTTTCAACCACATCGGTTCGAGTGCATCATTCGGTATTTAGGCTTCCAATGGCATCTTACCACACTGAAGTGACATTCCAGAAGTTCCATCGGTCATTTATAGTCTGACCTCATGGGGCGTGTCTTCAACATGCATGGAGAACTCAAACTTTTGTCATACAAGTTACCAAACCACACCCTCCTGGACCTTAACTCCCCCCCCCCCCCCCCCCATCCAATGCACTTGCAGGGGACCAAGGTTCCAGCTGCTCAGCCGCTCACCTCTCCCACAGCACCATATGTGCCTGCTGCACCGGCCTTGCAGATTATATCCAAGTTGGGTCAATTCAAATCAGTGCCTGTAGCCTGTGGCCCAGTTTACAAGACCCCAAAACCTACCACGCAACTGCCCGTTCCCACAGCACTGACTGTGTCAGCCACATTGTGTTTTCGTGACACATCAAAGACGATGGAACCTGCAGTTGCTACGGACATTTTCACCAGAAACACACCTGCGCCTATCGTGCCAACCTGCTGTATAGCCTCGCCCGTCACGGACCAGACAGTTTTCCGAGAAGCACTGAAGCTGCCTTCGTCTCCACCTCCAAGTCATCTGCTGAAGCTGCCACCTTTATAAGAGGACAACCCAGTGTCACGGTTTGCGATTATCGAGCATCTTTTTGAGTTGTATCACGTGTCTGACTACAACTGTAAATTCCTGTGTCTCATCACACGTCTCCATGACCATTCAGACTTGACTGGTGATCCACTCCTCTCACCACTGCCTCCACCAAAATACGAGTTCACGAAGAAGACGATCACTGAACGACTTGCCTGCTCACCACAAGAATTAATCATCAAGATCTTGCATGAGAAACACCTGGGGGACCGAACCCCATCACAACTCTGGTGCCACCTTCAGTTACTTGTGAGTGAGTATACCAAGCTGGACATCACTCTGTGGGCAGTGTGGTCTGCCTAGTTGCCTACTGACCTATAGATCCACCTGCTATGGCACTCCTTTGAGTCAATCGGCCCTTGTCTCCACATTGCAGGCCAACTGTATTCATTGCCATGACAACGCCAATCAGCTCACCACTCACAACCAGTTGGCACAACTGCTCCTGCTTACCAGCCATCTGTTGGCAGAGGCAATGCTCACTCTACCTTCACACCTTCTACACCACCTAACAGCATACGCTTGCTCTCTCCACTGTCCAAGAACTCCAGTATCACGCATGCACCATACGTGCCGGTATCCATGCCAGAACAAATCGATGAGGACAAGACTCCTTCGCTGCAGCAGACACCACCACCACCATATCTGGCTCATCCGTATTGCTGGTACCACAGGGTTTTCAGGGAGGATGCTAAATTGCCAGTTACCTAGTCAGCACCCAAGCGCCGACCGCAGGACCTAAAATACGCAGAGTCCTGCAGGGAACCTCACGGGCGTCCTCATACGTTGCACTCCGTCCACTTGTCCGCCCTGCTGAGCAGTCATTTGTATGTGACTGACTTTTCATCACGGCTCTCTTTCCTAGTTGACCCTGGTGCTGACATTTCTATCATACCTACATCGATGGTTCCCCCCCCCCCCCCCCCCCTCTTCACTCACGAGGTCACTTCTACAAGTTGTCAACACATCAACATTACAAACCTCAGGCTCTGTCAAAGTTAAGATGCACCTGTCTCAGTCTCTGTGTTTTCCATGGACTTTCTACATTGCTGACATTGATGAACCAATTCTGGGTATGGATTTTTTGTCCCATTACAAACTCCCTCTGAACATAGTTGAGGGCTCAGTTCTACACCATCCCACTAACACTGAGATACTGTGCTCCTGTCCTTATGTTGCCCGCTCTGCTTTCCTCGCAACATGTTAGTTAGTACATGAGTGCTCCACCCTTGCAGGTGACATTGTGAACTGTGCAACTAATCTACTGTCAGAATATGACTTGGCAGCACAATTCCACTGGGACAAGGATGAGTTGTAACAATGCATTGCACACACATGCAACAAGCTAGTTACAGCTCATAACTAGCTGCTAAAACTGCAGTCCACAGTCCCGCCACTTAATCGAGTTTCTCCGGCTGACACCAGCTCGGATACTCATCAGGTTAGTCTAAACGACTTTAATCGAGAATGAAGATTCACATCTGGTAGACTACGCACCCCTGACACCTTTACCACATTCAGTACCTTGTGTTTCAAACAGTGCTTCTAATGACAGTTGTGCACACGATGAGTCCACATACACCGTGCAAGCACCCACCCTGCATGTTGATAAATGTTCCCCCTCTCTTGCGCGCCAGTCACCTGACTCGGCGGGCATCACTGTTCCATGCATGATGCCTACGCTGCCTTCACCCGCACTGGTAATCAAGTGCAAGGTTGACAGCAGACACTCACCACTCATTTCTGCTCCACACTGCACATGCAGCCACCGTCTCCACAAAAGCACATGCCATGTTCACGTACTAGGAATGCGACTTTTAGGCTGCCCTTTCCCACTCTCGCTAACGGCTATGCCTCATCGCGCTCTACTCGTCCAAAATCTTCACGTCAGGACAATTATCAGTCTTGTGTGCAGTTCTCAGTTTCTTCCATCACTGACAGAATGATGCACAAGATAGTTGCCACTGTTGGCCCTCCTATTAGGAACAAGGTTAGATGCCTCACCCCTATTAAATTGCACACGGCCCGACAGCAAATTAATGAACTTTTGGAGGCAGGTATCCAGCAACTGTCAGGCAGTAACTGGTCTTCACCAATTCACCTCACCCTCAAACATGACAGTTCTTTCTGAATGTGCGGTCATTACAGACATCTAAACGCTCATACCTTAATTGACAATTACCCCATGCTTAACATACGTGACTTCACTCATATGTTATCTGGTGCTACAATATTCAGTGTTATTGATTGTAAATGTACCTACCACCAGACTCCCATAGCGCCAGCAGAAATCCCTAAAACAGCTATTATCATGCCGCTTGGTTTGTTGCAATACAGCTTCATGCCATTTGCCCTAAAAATCGTGGAGCAAACATGGCAGAAATTCATTGACTCCATCTTACAACATTTCGAGTTTTGCTTTGCATACCTGTATGACTTACTCAGTTTTAGCAAGTCGGCTGAGGAACATAAAAATCATTTATCCATGGTCCTCCAGTCCTTGAACTCAAATGGTGTCAAAGTCAACAAATTCCAATTGTGCCAGCCTTCCATCACTTTCTTGGATTATACCATCTCCACCAACAGAATACAGCCTCCCAAATCTCACGTGCAGGCCATCACATCAATGCCATCCCCTGCTACTTACAAAGAACTCTGACATTGCCTGGCCACAATAAATTACTACCGTCGTTACCTGCCCTCTTCTGGTGCCGTGCAGGCCCTGCTGACAGACTCACTGTTGGGTAAACAGACTTCAGGACTCAAACCCATTCACTAGACTGCACCTATGCTGGAGGCCTTCCATGCACTAAAGACTCCCTTAGCCCACGCCATGATGCTTGTCCACCCCAACCCCTCGGCCAAGTTGTTTATCACTGCGGATGCCAGTGACATTACGGTGGGAGTGACACTACAGCAAAGAAAGGCAGATACAGTTTCCCCTGTTCATTTCTTCTCTAAAGAACTATCAACAGCCCAGAAGAAATACTCCGCTTTTGATAGAGAACTCCTTGTGGTCTATGAGACTGTCAAACACTTCCACTTCGACTTGGAGGGTTGCTTGTTCTTCATCCTCACGGATCACAAAGCACTCGCAGATGCTTTCTGCAACCCTCCCCCCCCCCCCCCCCCCACCCTCCACTTGAGGACACACCCCCTCAGCGTTTCTGCCACTTTGATCTAATCTCCCAATTCACAACAGACATTCGCTACATCAAAGGCATGGACAACATCTATACTATTTTTACTATTTTGCGCTCATAGACTTATCCAAGCTGGCTGCCCTACAAGACTCCGACGAGGAATCTCAAGCTCTCCTCATGGAGCCTAAAAGATCCCTTGTGTTTACGAAAGCTAAATTCACTGGTGTTGTGGATGAGGTGTGGTGCCACACTTCTACTGGTACTTTACGCCCATTGCTCCCAACTCCCCTGGGCCGGCAGGCCTTCGGCCTGCTGCATAGCCTCGCTCACCCTGGCGTCCCCACCAGTACATGGCTAGTCTCTGAGCATTTCATTCGGAAAAATATAAATGGGACTGTCATACCTGGGCATGCAGCTGCATCCCCGGTCAACACAATAAAATTGGCCACCACAACACTCCACCACTGGGCGGGTTCGACAACCCCTCAGGACAATTTCACCATGTACATATCGATCTTATCGGTCCTGTTCCACCGTCAGAGGGCCACAGATACATTCTATCCATAATCGACTGCATGTCCTGCTGGGTAGAGGCAAATCCTTTACCTAACATCATGGGTGAGACTGTGGCCAAGGGTTTCATCTACTCGTGGATTGCTAGGTTCGGTTGTCTGAGCACCATCACCACTGATCAGGGTCGGCCGTTTGAGTCTTCACTTCACCATTTTATGTAACATCTGTGGCATAAAGAAAATTCATAACACAGTCTACCACCCACAAAGCAACGGGTTGGTAGAATGGTGGAACCGCCCTCTGAAAAGGGCCCTCATGTGCCACGACTGCCTCTCGTCCGAAGCCCTCCCTTTGGTGCTCCTCGGCCTCTGCTCAACTTTCAATCCAAACTTACAGGGAACTGTCTCAGAATTTGCTTTTGTGGAGAACCCTGTCTTGTCAGGGGAACTCATTCAGCCTCAGATACCCAAAGATTCCCCCCTCCCCTACCTGGATTTCATAAGTCGTATGTGCACTCACTTCAAACATTCGCACCTGCACCCACACCCACCTATCAGCCACTCCCTGCCAGACACTTACAGGCCACCCACTCTCAACACTTGCTCCCATGTGATGCTGAGAGACAATTCAGTCTGACAACCTCGGCAACCACCTTACCTTGGCCCCTTTAATGTCCTCCAGTGGGGCGATACAACTTTCGACATCATCGTCATAGACTCTTCCCAAACTGTTTCATTACACCAACTAAAACCAGCATTCATGGACCCTGATGCCCCCCTGCTGGCTCAGTCAGATTCTTCTAAGGACTCTCCTGCCAGTTTATCTGCCACCATGGAGTCCAACAACGTTTCTCCTCAGGCCACCACGCTGATTTTTTCACCCGACGCCTCCCCATCGTCATTCATGGGTTTCTCGGATATATCAACCTCCACCCCATCTACCTTACTGACTATGGTGACACCAGCTTGCTTAGTCACCCTGCTCTGCAATGTACCCCCACAACGCATGGACGACATTTCCGTTGTAACTCTCGAAGACCGAGTTCTCATTCTACTCACAGACACTACAACCTTGCCACCCAACGACCAGCTAAACTTTAGTATTGTACTTAGCCTCACTCTCCCTCATGAGTGTGACCTGATGACAATTCGCACCTTTGTCTCGTCGGGCGGCTCGGTTAGCATCAGGGCTTGCCACACGTACACCCCACAATTAGCTGTCCCACCCGCCTGCTGACGAGCCGGCCACCACATCGTCCACCCTCCCTGGGTCAATGACTACGAGGTGGACCTGCCTCCCATCATTCTGCCTCTGCCCCCCCACCCCCTCCTCTCCCTCGGTCAAGGTGGAGGTCCTGGTCATGCGTCTACCGTCCATCTTGTATGACCACCAACAGCACCAATGCCCACAATGTCTCCAGCCAGGGCTCACCTGTGGTACTCTGTACTGTGGGGACGGGGGGGGGGGGGGGGGGGGGGGCTGTGTGGTGTCAATAGGTCATATCAACCATGAACAACAAGGTCTTTGACTGAAATAGGACTTTTGAGCTGCCGTTATTCAAGGAGTCTGCATTTATGTCTCTTGCTGTGTAATGTGTACGACTACTGTGGAAATATATATTTATGTGCAGACATTTGTGGGACAGTTCTTTCATTATACACTCCTGGAAATGGAAAAAAGAACACATTGACACCGGTGTGTCAGACCCACCATACTTGCTCCGGACACTGCGAGAGGGCTGTACAAGCAATGATCACACGCATGGCACAGCGGACACACCAGGAACCGCGGTGTTGGCCGTCGAATGGCGCTAGCTGCGCAGCATTTGTACACCGCCGCCGTCAGTGTCAGCCAGTTTGCCGTGGCATACGGAGCTCCATCGCAGTCTTTAACACTGGTAGCACACCGCGACAGCGTGGACGTGAACCATATGTGCAGTTGACGGACTTTGAGCGAGGGCATATAGTGGGCATGCGGGAGGCCGGGTGCACGTACCGCCGAATTGCTCAACACGTGGGGCGTGAGGTCTCCACAGTACATCGATGTTGTCGCCAGTGGTCGGCGGAAGGTGCACGTGCCCGTCGACCTGGGACCGGACCGCAGCAACGCACGGATGCACGCCAAGACCGTAGGATTCTACGTAGTGCCGTAGGGGACCGCACCGCCACTTCCCAGCAAATTAGGGACTCTGGGGTATCGGCGAGGACCATTCGCAACCGTCTCCATGAAGCTGGGCTACGGTCCCGCACACCGTTAGGCCGTCTTCCGCTCACGCCCCAACATCGTGCAGCCCGCCTCCAGTGGTGTCGCGACAGGCGTGAATGGAGGGACGTGTCGTCTTCAGCGATGAGAGTCGCTTCTGCCTTGGTGCCAATGATGGTCGTATGCATGTTTGGCGCCGTGCAGGTGAGCGCCACAATCAGGACTGCATACGACCGAGGCACACAGGGCCAACACCCGGCATCATGGTGTGGGGAGCAATCTCCTACACTGGCCGTACACCTCTGGTGATCGTCGAGGGGACACTGAATAGTGCACGGTACATCCAAACCGTCTTCGAACCCATCGTTCTACCATTCCTAGACCGGAAAGGGAACTTGCTGTTCCAACAGGACAATGCACGTCCGCATGTATCCTGTGCCACCCAACATGCTCTAGAAGGTGTAAGTCAACTACCCTGGCCAGCAAGATCTCTGGATCTGTCCCCCATTGAGCATGTTTGGGACTGGATGAAGCGTCGTCTCATGCTGTCTGCACGTCCAGCACAAACGCTGGTCCAACTGAGGCGCCAGGTGGAAATGGCATGGCAAGTCGTTCCACAGGACTACATCCAGCATCTCTACGATCGTCTCCATGGGAGAATAGCAGCCTGCATTGCTGCGAAAGGTGGATATACACTGTACTACTGCCGACATTGTGCATGCTCTGTTGCCTGTGTCTATGTGCCTGTGGTTCTGTCAGTGTGATCATGTGATGTATCTGACCCCAGGAATGTGTCAATAAAGTTTCCCCTTCCTGGGACAATGAATTCACGGTGTTCTTATTTCAATTTCCAGGAGTGTATATCTACATGCATCACATTCCCATAAATCCAACACAGAATGCAGAACCCCCTACTTGCTATTTGCACAAGAAATCAGTACCAAATATTACATCAATTGAATCATCAAGAAACTGTTGCACTCCAATAGCTGTCCTGCCAATTCCACAGTTAATAGTACCTCTTGTTTCACACTCTTAGATAGCTTACCAGTAGCACCAACAATTTTTATTCCAGAAATATGTATCATTACTATACCCTCTGATCTCTTAATAGATTCAAAAAATGCCCATGAAATACCATTGAAATCACTACCACTGTCCAGTAAACTGTTAACATGTGTACCTTGTGCACTTGCTGTTATTACAGGGTGCCACACTTCCGTTTTACTTACCATGTGATCTTTTTCAAACAACAAATCCTTGTTAATCCTTTACCTGAAAAAACAAATGACAGACAGCATGGTCCTCTTCCTCATTACCACTCTCATTAAACAATAACTCTTCATTAGGCCTAACATTATCCTCCTTTGTTATTTCTTTACTTAACACATTGCCATCATTATCAATTAAAAAATTCAAATACTTCATCATCATCATTACTGGATTCATTATTGCTATCATCATTACAACTACTGTCAGATTCATACCCACTGTCACTTTTTCTATGCTTTACATTTTGTACCCTTTCCCCATTTATCTCCATTTCATTCAATTTTGAATCTACATTTTCATTTACTGTTATCAGTTTTCCTCTTCCACTACTGCACACTTGGTTTCTACCTCCATTTCTAAATCATTTTTAATCTGATTGATTTGGTTCTCAAGTTTAACGCTAATTTCAGCACAAAATTTCTCAGAAGCCTCCACCCTACTATAGTCACCACAAAGTTTTTCTCTCTCTCTTCTACATGTTTACTACTCATTAATGCTAATTTATGATTAGTATTACGTACTACTTTCTACAGACTATTCCCCAACTTACTTATAATTGCTCAGACTACTCATAATTTGCCTTAACATCACTTCCAATTTTCTGTAACCACTATTGTCCTCTGATTCAGTCCCTACTAAGTCATTACATTCATTTAAAAACTTAATTGCTACAGTTTTGTTATCAATTACATCACTTCTCTACTGTTCATTCTCTCCCATCACACTGTCTTGTTCGTTAAGGACACTCATTATGTATCACTTAATATAAAACAGTTTTTGCTATAAAGTACCTTATTTTTATCCACTTTGCTTTTGCTGCTGTGGTTGTCATATCAATTCATCATACGCATGGCTGTTTGCATGTTATAATTCTCTCGGTGAGGCGTGTTGTTTATCCCGGTCAGCTGTGTCCACTTGCGTACTGATTGGTTGCTCCTGTACTCATTGGCTGCTTCCATAGAACCCACTCACTGATTGGCTGCTGTCATACTGTGGCCATGAAATCTATGCAGTGATTGGCTGTTGCACTTCCTTTGTTAAAATCATAGTATTGTAAACCATTCTTGAGTTCACTGTTCAAAATTTGCAAGTTCTAGATTATTGTGCCCAAATACAATAGTCCTCACCTGAAAGGGCACCATATGTGATGTTCACTTGCTTTATTTCTTCGTTGATAGGCCTCAGTGTCGATGTACTTCATTGTTATACTGGCTGAAAAATGGGGGTTGTAAGTTCAACACTGACTACTGTAAATGATGTAGCCAACAGTTGCACAGTTGTGTTTCACAGTTCTTTACTTTCAGTTCACAATCCCAGTATTACACACTTATATTACCAGTTCACTATTGGTTAACTTTTGATAAGCCTCATTAATATTTTGTAGGCAAACATCAGCATATTGCTACAATAGTTGGCTGTCAAACATCTATGAGCAGTAAATACCTAACCACACAGTTCACTATTTCTCAAATAAATTGAACAGACACTGTCATTGTTTTAACATGGCCTATTGGTGTTACACTAATTCCACTACGTTATTGTTGCTCTAACTAATACAGATTTGCTGTCTGAAAATTGTCTGGTGGACTTACTGCCTCAGGACCAAAAATTGAGCATTTATATATCCTTACAATAATAGGCGCTGAAACTATACATTTTTTGATGTTTAAGTTACAGAAATTACAAGTAAAACATTCAATGAAATAAATATATAGAAAAATTCCTCCTTTTAAACAATTATTTCTACCACTAAGGTTAGGTTGAATTATTTGTTTAACTAATGAAATTAATAGATATAGTTATACATAACAATACTGGTAATTATTTGGAATTAGTTAAGGGCTGGCTTTGCTAATATGTTTTTGAATAGAGCCAAATAAATACTTTAAGAATCCTAGTAGTTCTTCTTCCAAATGATCATAATTATTACAGAATTTATATTTGTTTATAAATGAACAATATTATTTAAGTCATGAAACAATTACTGATTTCATCCTATAACAAAAGATATTAACTAGGAATGGCCAAAATAAGTTAGGAAATTGATTACATACACAAAACTAAGCACAAAATTAGATCTGGTGTTATATTTCTTAAAACTGAGGGTAAACCTTTCTCTCATGTGCATGGCACCCGAGCATTTCCTAGTGTGCCTTGCTATTCATTTGCAGTCAAATCTCCTGACTGTCTATGCTCTAGTTGAGTATCTTATGCTATCTGACTTGTCAGCCAAGAGGCCTTTGGTTACCTGGCTGTACACAGGAAATTTTCTCTTTAATGTTTAATACATCTTGTATTCTTATTCAAAGTTTTATTGTAAATTTTTTGTGTAAACCTTTTGGGTAATCTGTACGTTATCTTCATTAATATTTATCCTCTGCCAGTCCACCTAATATCTTGGACCTGAATGCACTTGAAGAGATTTATCTAGGACTGTTTTAATTATTTTAATTAGCTGGTTTATTTACAATTGTTTAATTTAAAAAAAAATAATGGGGAAAATATTGTTAAGGTCTTATTTCTTGAATATATTTGACATATTATTGTAATTTAACAGCTGTCTAACTCACCATTTTGAACACCTGTAATGGTAAGTTAACTTCAATTTTTCGATCTGTTCTTCAAAGGGGACCTGTTGTTATAAAAGAAATATATTGAAATACATGTTGCTGTCCAAAGATAAATGATGTTAGTTAAAGGGGCCTCGTTCTTCCGTGTCATTTCCCTGATCATGGTAATTCCCTATTAAACCATGCTCTCCATAATTGTTTGAAGAGTATTTATGTAGATGTTGATTTAAATATAGAACAGAAAATTAATGTTTTCCACATTATAGTTCCTGTTTCATAGAAATTAAAACTGTTGATTAGAGAAATCTTAGTATAGCACTTACGCTAACTGATCAAAAGTGTCCGGGCACCCCCAAAAACATATGTTTTCATTTTGGGTGCATTGTGCTGCCACATACTGCCAGGTACTCCATATCAGCAACCTCAGCAGTCATTAGACATTGTGAGAGAACAGAATAGGACAGTCCACGGAACTCACGGACTTCGAACGTGGTCAGATGATTGGGTGTCATTTGTGTCGTACATCTGTAGGTGAGGTTTCCACACTCCTAAACTTCCCTAAGTCCACTGTTTCTGATGTTACAGTGAAGTGGAAATGTAAAGGGACATGTGCAGCACAAACGTGTACAGGCTGACCTCGTCTATTGACTGACAGAGACTGCCAACACCTTGGAGAGGGTCGTAATGTGTAATAGGCAGACATCTATCCAGACCATCACACAGGAATTCTAAATTGCATCAGGATCCACTGCAAGTACTGTGACAGTTAGGAAGTAGGTGTGAAATCTTGTATTTCATGGTCTAGCGGCTGCTCGTAAGACATACATCATGCCGGTAAATGCCAAACGATGCCTCGCTTGATGTAAGGAGTGTAAACATTGGATGACTGAACAGTGGAAAAACTTTGTGTGGAGTGACACATCACGGTACACAATGTGCAATCCGATGGCAGGGTGTGGGTATGGCAAATGCCCGGTGAACATCATCTGCCAGCATATGTAGTGCCAACAGTAAATTTTGGAGGTGGTGGTGTTATGGTGTGGTCGTGTTTTTCATGGAGAGGGGTTGCACTATCACAGCACAGGCCTACATTGATGTTTTAAGCACCTTCTTGCTTCCTCCTGTTGAAGAGCAATTCAGGATGGCAGTTGCATCTTTCAACACAAATGAGCACCTATTCATAATGCATGGCCTGTAGTGGAGTGGTTACATGACAATAACATCCCTATAATGAAATGGTCTTCACAGACTTCTGACCTGAATCCCATAGAACACCTTTGGGATGTTTTGGAATGCCGACTTTGTGCAGGCCTCATGGACTGACATTGATACTTCTCCTCAGTGCAGCACTCCCTGAAGAATGGGCTACCATTCCCCAAGAAACCTTCCAGCACATGATTGAACTTATGCCTCTGAGAGAGGAAGCTGTCATCAAGGCTAAGGGTGGGCCAACACTATGTTGAATTCCAGCATTACTGATGAAGGGCACCATGAACTTGTAAGTCATTTTCAGCCAGGTGTCCGCATACTTTTGATCACATAGTGTACCTTAAGAAAGTCATGAAATTAATATAACTTGCCATCAGGTTATCTTTCAAGACTCTTTCATATACCTTTAAAACAGATGCACCTCAAGCATCTATTATACGTTATTGCTGAAACTGCTGTTGCACTTACAGATGAACAGGAAGCAAAGGACATGTATGAGCAACTAAAGTATACTTCCTGGTGGAATTTTACAATGTATGGAACATGCCTGTTCGAGTGACCTCCTTCATTCTTATTCCATACTGATATTGTCTCAAAAATGTACACAATTGAGGCATCTATGTTAACTACAAGGTAATTAAAAGTTTAGAGTCACAACTGTCAGTTTTATTCTCTGGTAACTAGTTGGTTATTTAACCACTATCAATGTGCTGCCAGCATGGACTTGTAAATTAGTATGTAGTATAACCTGGTGCACACACAGATGGACTGTTGTTGTTGTTGTTGTTGTTGTTGTTGTTGTCTTCAGACCTGATACTGGTTTGATGCAGCTCTCCATGCTGCTCTATCCTGTGCAAGCTTCTTCATCTCCCAGTACTTACTGCAACCTACATCCTTCTGAATCTGCTTAGTGTATTCATCTCTTGGTCTCCCTCTACGATTTTTACCCTCCACGATGCCCTCCAATGCTAAATTTGTGATCCCTTGATGCCTCAGAACATTTCCTACCAACCGGTCCCTTCTTCTTGTCAAGTTGTGCCACAAACTACTCTTCTCCCCAATTCTATTCAATTCCCCCTCATTAGTTATGTGATCTGCCCATCTAATCTTCAGCATTCTTCTGTAGCATCACATTTCAAAAGCTTCTATTCTCTTCTTGTCCAAACTATTTATCGTCCATGTTTCACTTCCATACCTGGCTACACTCCACACAAATACTTTCAGAAATGTCTTCCGGACACTCAAATCTATACTCAATGTTAACAAATTTCTCTTCTTCAGAAATGGTTTCCTTGCCTCTACTTCTACCATCATCAGTTATTTTGCTCCCCAAATAGCAAAACTCCTGTACTACTTTAACTGTCTCATTTCCTAATCTAATTCCCTCAGCATCACCCGACTTAATTTGATTACATTCCATAATCCTCGTTTTGCTTTTGTTGATGTTCATCTTATATCCTCCTTTCAGCACACTGTCCATTCCGTTCAACTGCTCTTCCAAGTCCTTGGCTGTCTCTGACAGGATTACAATGTCATCGGCAAACCTTAATGTTTTTATTTCTTCTCCATGGACTTTAATACCTACTCTGAATTTTTCTTTTGTTTCCTTTACTGCTTGTTCAATGTACAGATTGAATCACATCAGGGACAGGCTACAACCTTGTCTCATTCCCTTCCCAACCGCTGCTTCCCTTTCATGCCTCTCAACTCTTGTAACTGTTATCTGGTTTCTGTACAAACTGTAAATAGCCTTTCACTCCCTGTATTATACCCCTGCCACCTTTAGAATTTGAAAGAGAGTATTCCAGTCAACATTGTCAAAAGCTTTCTCTAAGTCCACAAATGCTAGAAATGATGTAGGTTTGCCCTTCCTTAATCTATTTTCTAATATACGTCATAGGGTCAGTATTCCCTCAAGTGTTCCAACATTTCTGTGGAATCCAAACTGATCTTCACCGAGGTCAGCTTCTACCACTTTTTCCATTTGTCTGTAAAGAATTCGTGTTAGTATTTTGCAGCTGTGACTTATTAAGCTGATAGTTAGGTAATTTTCACATCTGTCAACAGCTGCTTTCTTTGGGATTGGAATTATTATATTCTTCTTGAAGTCTGAGGGTATTTTGCCTGTCTCATACATCTTGCTCACCAGATGGTAGAGTTTTGGCTCTCCCAAGGCCATCAGTAGTTCCAATGGAATGTTGTCTACTCCTGGGTCCTTGTCTTTCAGTGCTTTGTCAAACTCTGTGTTTTTATATTTTCTCCTTTCATCAATTAAATTCAATATTTCTTCTGTTACCCAAGGATTTCTACTAGCCCTCATCTTTTTACCTGCTTGATCCTCTGCTGCCTTCACTACTTCATCCCTCAGAGTTACCCATTCTTCTTCTACTGTATTTCTTTCCCCCATTCCTGTTAATTGTTCCCTTGTACTCTCCCTGAGACTCTGTACAACCTCTGGTTTAGTCAATTTACCCAGGTCCCATCTCCTTAAATTCCCACCTTTTTACAGTTTCTTCAATTTTAATCTACAGTTCATAACCAATAGATTGTGGTCAGAGTCCACATCTGCCCCTGGAAATGTCTTACAATTTAAAACCTGGTTCCTAAATCTCTGTCTTACCATTATATAATCTATCTGATACCTTCTAGTATCTCCAGGATTCTTCCATGTGTACAACCTTCTTTTATGATTCTTGAACCAAGTGTTAGCTATGATTAAGTTATGCTCTGTGCAAAATTCTAACAGACGGCTTGCTCTTTCATTTCTCCCCCTCAATCTATATTCACCAACTACGTTTCCTTCTCTCCCTTTTCCTACTCTCGAATTCCAGTCACCCATGACTATTAAATTTTCGTCTCCCTTCACTACCTGAATAATTTCTTTTATCTCATCATACATTTCATCAATTTCTTCATCATCTGCAGAGCTAGTTGGCATATAAACTTGTACTACTGTAGTAGGAATGGGCTTCGTGTCTATCTTGGCCACAATAATGTGTTCACTATGCTGTTGGTAGTAGCTTACCCACACTCCTATTTTTTTATTCATTATTAAACCTACTCCTGAATTACCCCTATTTGATTTTGTATTTATAACCCTGTATTTACCTGACCAAAAGTCTTGTTCTTCCTGCCAGCGAACTTCACTAATTCCCACTATATCTAACTTCAACCTATCCATTTCCCTTTTTAAATTTTCTAACCTACCTGCCCGATTAAGGGATCTGACATTCCACACTACGATTCGTAGAAATTCATAGAATGCCAGTTTTCTTTCTCCTGATAAAGACGTCCTCTTGAGTAGTCCCTGCCCAGAGATTGAAATGAGGGACTATTTTACCTCCAGAATATTTTACCCAAGAGGACGCCATCATCATTTAACCATACAGTAAAGCTGCATGCCCTCGGGAAAAATTACGGCTGTAGTTTCCCCTTGCTTTCAGCCGTTCGCAGTACCAGCACAGCAAGGTCGTTTTGGTTAGTGTTGCAAAGACTGATCAGTCAATCATTCAGACTGTTGCCCATGCAACTATGGAAAAGGCTGCTGCCCCTCTTCAGGAACCACACGTTTGTCTGGCCTCTCAACAGATACCCCTTTGTTGTGGTTGCTCCTACGGTACGGCCATCTGTATCGCTGAGGCATGCAAGCCTCCCCACCAACGGCAAGGTCCATGGTTCATGGGGGTAGGATAGATGGACTAATGATAGTTAAATAACCAAAACCAGTTATCAGTAAATAAAATTGACAATTATGAGTCTAGACTTTTAATTACCTCATATTTTAAACCTTGCTTTCCTCAGTATGTCAAAATTTCTATGCAACACTTTTATACCGCAATAAAACATATGAACACACTGATGCATGACAGAAGTCTGGCCTGAATTCAATGCTGCTGCACCTGAAGCAGGCAAACAAAGTCATGTTCGGGCCAGCTGCCATCTGTTGGGCTGTCATCTGTGGTGAACTTTTTTCTACTGGATTTTGCCTCATAGGAAAAAGGGAAACATTCATGGCACTGGGTTAGGCCATGGCCAATGGGAAGAACAAGGTATTGACATTTTTGAGAAAGCAACTTACAACAATTTTTTTACAGAATAATGGAAAAACTCAGGGAAGATCAGCTTGAGTTCCAGAAATATGCAGGATCACATTAAGGCATACTGACCCTACAGCTTATCTTGGAAGACAGACTGATGAAATGCAAACCTACATTTATATCATTTTTAAATTCAGAAAAAGCTTTGGCATTGTTGATTAGAATACATTCTTCAAAGATCTGAAGGTAGTAGGGATAAAATAAATGGAGTAAAAAGTTATATACAACTTGTGAAGAAACCAGACTTCAGATATGAGAGTTGGTTATGAAAGGGAAGTCGTGGTTTAGATCAGAGTGAGACAGGGATGTAGTCTCTCCCTGATATTATTTATTCTGTAGACTGAGCAACTTGCAAAGCAAACCAACGAGGAATTTGGAATTGGAATTAAAATTCAAGGGGAAGAAATGAAAGCTTGAAGCTTTGCCAATGAAACTGTAAGAGGCACGCAAGAGCAGTTGAATGGAATGTATAGTATCTTGAAAAGAGGTTACATGAGGAATATCAGCAAAAGTAAAATGAAAGTACTGGAATATAGCCCAACAGAACAGAAATCACATACATATATATGTGACATTTCTGTGGGCTTGGAGGCCAAACAGAATTTCTTCACTGTGGATGCACACCATGTTTCATTTCTTCTTGTGAGAATGTAGGTCATGCTGTGAGCAAGGTGTACAAGGACAGGGATGCTGCATTGGCCTGTGATAAGTTGACCGAGAACTGTGCCCACATGGCTGAGGTGGTTAAGGCAACAATTCTAGAGAAGCAGAGTATCTAGGTTCAAGTTCTGGTCAGGCACAAATTTTCAACTCATGTCACTAATGTGGACATTGATAGAAAAAAATTTCCCTGAATATTCAAAGTAAGGTGATGCTGAGAGCATTAGATTATGAAATGAGACGCTAAAAGTAGTAGATGGGTTTTGCTGTTTGGGCAGCAAAATAACTGATATTGCCCAAAATAGAAAGGATATAAAATGCAGACTGGCAATATGAAGAAAAATGTTTGTGAACAAGGCAACTCTGTTAACTTCAGGTATAAATTTAGGATATATGAAGTCTTTCCTTAAGGTATTTGTATGGTAGGTAGTGTTGTATGAAAGTGCTTAAGGTATTTGTATGGTAGGTAGTGTTGTATGAAAGTGTAATGTGGATGATAAGCAGTTCAGAGAAGAAGAAAACAGCTTTTGAAATGAGAAGCTAGTGAAGAGTGTTGAAAATTTGATGGGTAGATTGAATAACTAACAAGAAGGTAGTGAATGAAATTGGGGGGAGAGGGAATTTATGGCACAGGTTGCTTAGGGCACAGCTTGCTGAAGATGACATTCAAAGTGAAACTCTAGTTCCATTAAGTTTTGGGTGTGCAGCCACAAGAAATCTTCTTCTTCTTCTAATAGTTCGGCTGTATAACATTCAGCCATCTTCAGAGTGAGCAGTAAGACTGCCGCTCTAGAGGGCTGTCAGTGGCACAATCCGCCGCTCCTCAGCCGAGTGACATGAACGCAAAATAAGAATAAAATGGTACATAGGGGAACTTCAAACAGAATAATGTGAGAAAATGGAGGTAAAAAATATAGACTAACACATAGACGTTCATGGAGGACAGTTAAAAAAAAAGTCACCAGAAAGTTAAAAAACACAGTCGGCGATTCTTCAAAACTCAGAGAAGACACTGAATGGACATTCACACGTTAAAAGTCAACCACAGTAGTAAAAAAACTCTGGAACAAAACACTTAAAACCCACTTGGAGCACACACGACAAAGAATAAAATTGCCAGGTGGGACCTGTCGAGGGAAAGGGCAGAGAGGATGGAAATGAGGGAGAGCAAGGGGCAACAGGGGAAGTGGTGGGATGAAGAGAGGAGGGGCATCAGTGGGTACACGAAAAGGCAGGAGGCACGTGGGGCAGGAGAGGAAGAGGGAAGACAGGGCAGGAGGAAGTGCAGAGACACTGAAAGGAGGCACAAGAGATGGAGGGGGAAGCCGCTCGGGAGGGGGAGGAGAGGGAGCCCTGAGAAGGAGGCAGGAAGGTGGGGTTAGAGTTGGTAGGAAGGGGGGATGTCAGGGCGAAGCTCATCATCCGGGAGGGGTAGATGGTGGAAGTTGCTTTGGGAAAGGAGATGAAGTGTGTGGAGATGGAGAGAGGGTGGGACAGAACGGTATAGGCACGGCAACTGGTTGGGGGTGGAGAGGAAGGGAGACACCAGGGTGTGAGGGGGATCAAGGTGGCGGATGTGTTCAAGGAAAAGGAGAAGGTGGGGGAAGGGGTGAGGTTGTAGAGGATGCACGTGGGGGACGGAAGGCAGATACGGAAGGCGAGGCGGAGCGCATGGCGTTCGAGGATTTGGAGGGTGTTATAGAACTGGGGAGGGGCAGAAATCCAAGCTACGCTGGCATAACAGAGGATGGGACAGATCAAGGATTTGTAGGTGTGAAGGATGGTGGGAGGATGCAGACCCCACGTCTGGCCGGACAGGAGTTTCAGGGGGTGGAGGCGGTTGTGAGCTTTGTTTTGGATGGTAAGGAGATGGGGAGTCCAGGTGAGGTGGCGGTCAAGTGTGAGGCCAAGGTATTTGAGGGTAGGAGTGAGGTGGATAAATTGGCCACAAACGGTGAGTTAGAAATCATGGAGGCGGAAGGAGCAGGTGGTGCGTCCTATGATGATCGCCTGGGTCTTGGACGGATTAACACGGAGGAACCACTGGTTGTACCAAGTGGTGAATTGGTCAAGGTGGGTTTGGAGGGTACGTTGGGACCGTTGAAGGGTAGGATAAAGGGCTAGGAACTGGAGAAAATGAACAGGAGGGGGAGGTTTGGGCATATCAGCAGTGTACAGGAGATAGAGGAGAGGGGAAAGGACAGAACCTTGGGGCATGCCGGCAGAGGGATAGAAAGTATGGGAGTTGGAACTGTGGATAGTCTCATAGGAGGGACGATGGGAGATGAAGGAAGCAACGAGACAGACGAAGTTGATGGAGACAGCATAGGTCTGGAGTTTGAAGAGGAGCCTGGGATGCCAGACACGGTCATAGGCGTTCTGGAGATCAAGGGAAACAAAGATAGCGGAGTGACGGGAGTTAAGTTGGAGGGAAAGAAGATTGGTAAGGTTAAGGAGCTGGTCGTCGGCAGAGAAGGAAGGCCAGAAGCCACATTGGGTAAGAGGCAGGAGGCGGTGCTGGTTAAGGTGGCGGTGAATACGGCGAGAGAGGATGGCCTCGGAGACCTTACTGAACAAGGAGGTGAGGCAGATTGGACGATAGGAAGAGGTATCAGAGGGGGGTTTGTTAGGTTTAGGGAACAGCAGGACACGGGAAGTCTTCCACAGGTCAGGGTAAAATCCAGTGGAGAGGATGACATTGTACAGGGTAGCAAGGACATACAGGAAGGATGGAGGGGATTCCTTGAGGTGACGGTAGGTGACGCCATCATGACCAGGGGCGGTGTTGCGTTTGGAGCGGAGGACGAGTGTGATGTCTTGTGCGGTGATGGGTGAGGGGGGTAACCGATCCAAGTACTGGAAGCTAGGGGGAGCGGGGGGACAGAAGTGTCAGTGCGGTGAAGGACAGTGAGGAAGAGGGAATATACAAAATGGGGATCGTCAGGAATGGAGAAGACCTCGGATAGGTGGGAAGCAAAATGGTTAGCCTTACTGAGGTTGTCAGGAAAGTGTCGATCGTCATGGAGGATGGGGTGATGTGGGGTGAGATGGCTACCAGTAAGGTGGTGGAAGACTGACCAGTACTTGGAGGACCGCTCCAGTGCTCGCTTCGTCCCTTTATACTGTTGTACCGCGCAAATGCGCATGCGGCCATAGATGCAAATGCGCCAAAGATGTTGGTGTCAGTATATGGGATACCAAACTGCTCTCAGAGATTCTGCAACCACAAAACTCATCTCTGTTCTGGTCCATGTTTTCCTTCTGTCTTTCCTTCAATGAGTTGCATCTGTATTTCTTGCTTTGGAAGAAATGCCCAAAAAAGCTGCTTTCTTTTATTTGACACTGTTTCAGAATCCTAAGACTTTTGCCATCATGGTAATGTAACCTGTTATTTCTCTTTATTCTCTGCTAACAGGCAACTTTGAGCTCAGGAATGGAAAGGATTCTTCCATTTACCTCTGTACTAAATGCTCATATAGTAGAATTCAACCCAGAGTGCAGAATGACTTCCCAACCCAACTCCAGTATAGTGTTTTTTGTCAGTCTGGCAAAATATGGGCAGCCATTGTCATGGAGAAGCGTTACTTCAAGCAGTCTTCCTGGTCATTGCTCTTGGATTCATCTGCAAGACATCCCAGATCTTGGCAGTAAATGTCAGCAGCAGGGAAGCAATTCACAGTACACCAAACTTTTGCTGTTCCACTAGATGTGTAACATTATCTTTTGTGGATGGACGCAGGTCTTTGTACTGGTAGTTGCTGTTTTATTTTCACCCAGCCATTCCTTTCTTTACATTTTGTTAACATAAAGACACCATTTCTCATCACCAATAATTATACAGAGTAGGAATGGCTGGTGCTGTTCATGAGCCTATTGATGATGAAGAAGCAGAGTTGCACATACAACTATCCATTGATTTTTGTGATTTTGACTTGGAGCATGCAATACTCATGCATCTGATTTTCGAATCTTCCCCATTGCATGCAAGTGTCAATGGTGGAATGATCACAGCTCATCACATTTGCAGTTCTCAAGTACACTGATGTGGATTGTTGTGGATTAATGCATTTAAGCAATATTCATCAAACCTCAAAGGTCTTCCTGAATGTGGAGAGTCAAAACTAACCTCCTTAAAATGAGCAAACTATTTTCCTGCCATGCTCTGTCTGTGGCATTATCCCCATACCCAGAGAAAATGTTTCTGGCTGCCTCCACTGCTGTTACCCCTCAAAGTATATGTTGGAAATATTCCAATTTCTCCACTTAGCACTCCATTTTCTAGTATTCACAACTCCACTCACTATCTCCAAATGACAAAGTCACAATATGTAAACTCGAATAGCAACAGTGAATTATGAATAAAAAACAAAAATTAGTAAATAAACCCATAGCAACAGGAATACCAACATGCATAATAAAGAGACTGCAAACTTATGCACCAACCTCATAAAATAGTGGTGGCTTAGTTTAGATATCACCACACAGGATGTAGCTTTCTTCATTGGATATAATGTTACTAGCTTCAACTAGCATTTGACCACAACACGAATGCATGTCACTGGGGTTGTTGAGTAAAGCCTAAGATTAATTCACTTGTGAATCATCAAATTTATAATTTGTTAACATGTATTAGTTCATTATGTTTTGAATATTTCATTATGGAGACAATCATTGAGGAATTTGAAGTGATTTTTAGTATTTACTAGCTGAGAAACCCATCATTGGTGAGGTATTTATTTACAGCTGTGCCCAAGATGTATGTGTGGAATCTATTTTTTGTATACACCATATGGGCAAAGCTGTAAATAAATACCTCACCAATGATGGGTTTCTCAGCAAGTAAATACTAAAAATCACTTCAAATTCCTCAATGAGCATCTCCATAATGAAATATTCGAACCATATTGAACTAGTGAGTGTTAACAAATTATAAATTTGATGATGACACAAGTTTATTGATCTCAGGCTTTACTCAACAACCCCAGTGACATGCAATTGTATTATGGTCAAATGCTGGTTGAAGCTAGTAATATTATATCCAATGAAGGAAGCTACAATCTGTGTGGTGATACCTTTGTATACAACATTTGAAGTTGTATGATTGGGGACATGAATGAAGAGCTTGTTTGTTTCATTAACACAGGAGAGAGCCACACACAGCTGGCTGTGTGAAAAGCAACTGATACTAAGGTTCACAGCTGCAATATGCTGCACCTGGCCTTGTACTTTGTTTATGGTTAAGGCATAACATAAGCCCATCAGGAACTGTACGTCTTTAAAGCAAAATGGTAAATTTTTAGGAATAAGCAGGATGCAGGGTATAAAAACTCACTTGCCTGCACCATTTTCCATCAAAATTTTCACTTCTATGGTTAGAGAGAAGTAACTTTGAGCCTCTGTGGGTGAAGGACTCTAAAGGAACAAGATAACACCTCAATCAGATATACATCATGTCTCTCTCTCAGAAGAAGCTCCCAAGGAGCAAGTTAAGGACTGATGTCCTCAAGCCACAAGTAGTCTTGCCTCCAGATCTCAATTTGGTTCTTGAGACTGCATAGTCCTCAGTCTTTTAGTCATTCTGTTGTATTCAGAAAGACTCAACCATTTTCTAGGCATTTTTATTCATAAAAAAATTAAATCCGAATATAGTGTGCAGACACCCAAATCACAAAACAAACTTAATCACTTTTCCTAGCAAAGAATATAAATACAACATACCAAAAGAAGTGAAGCAATATGAGCCACACATGGCTCATGTTCCCGCCATAATTTTACACCTCACTATGTTAATTTAAATTACTACTGTCACAGAGTTGCTTCTTTGCCTGGCCATGACCAGCACTAGCTGTGTGTATCGATTTATCCCGCCTTGTAGTATCTTTGCTTGACTACTATTACTTCCCGGTCATTGTCTGTCGTAGGGCAATTCGTTGTCGAGTTCGGATCATGACTTCGGGCTTCCAGTCAGTTGGAACGTGTCTGGAGCTCAGTGCGGACCTGCCAGTCGGGGAAACACATGCGGCACTAGTGTGGTCTGGTTGGAGCAGTGAGGTCTGCGCCGATATGTTGGTCAGTCGTCCTACTGGACAACGTGTTTTGGCTCACCGACCGTTCGTGAGTCGGCTGTGGTTGTGCGCATCAACTCCTGATTTGTTTTCGGGCATGCTTAATTACTATTGGGTATCATTCAAGTCTTCGTGCAAGTGTTTGTCAAACTGTGTGTGCAGTTTGTGTGATTTTCACTGACAATCTGTTTTAAATGTTGTCAGCGTACTGGCTCTGAGAGGTCAGTCGTCTCATCGGGTGATGTGTAACTGGTTCTCTGAGTGCTTCTGAGCCCCTTCAATTACCATCTTGTGGGACTTAGGTCATTCCTGTCCTGGTGCAAGGATGTTGTTTAGCCAGTGGGCATGTTTCCTCTGCATGGTTGGGTCCAAGCCAGTATTTCCGCCATTGTGTGTCTGGAAGTGAGTGGGAGATACACCAGCAGTGCAGTAGCGACAGAGGAGCAGTTGCATGCGTCCAGCAGGCAGTCGGTCGGTTGGTGTGGACCAGGGAGGATCTCCATGTGGTGCAGTCAGCTGGGTCCCTAAGCAGTGTTGGAGCTTGTGTGCAGCTGTCCAATCCCTACGAGCTTCGAGGTTCAACTACCCAAGTCACATCCATTCATGTTGTGTGGTTCATTTTGGTGGTTTGCTGTTGGGGAGGTTTTGCTGTGAGCAACACAGAGTGTTTCTATTGCTGAAATTTAGCTGCCATGAGGTGCAATTAACTATATTGGTTGACTACAATCTGAGTGCACCAGTGGTATTTTCTGCCTTGTGGCCATTCGTGTTCCGGTTACCTGCACTGACCACTAACATAATTTCAGGCAGCGTCCTCTCCTCGCCTATTGTTGCTGTCCAACATGATGTGTAATTTTGACAGCTAATACATATATCATTGCGGATTACCATGTTCATAACCTTTTGTGTTTGAGTTCTTGTGTACTGATTGATGGGAAGCAAGTCGTTGTGTCGGTTGGTCCGTAGCTGTCCCCTGGTTGGGTTCCAATGGATCAAGTGTAGTTGGGCTCACCACCTGTCTCACCTAAGTGAACGAGGGCAGACCGACCTTCCTGGAGGCTTCTGAGTGTCGTTGTCCTTATTGTCTTTCCCACTGGTGTTTAATTATTATTTTCAGCTACTTAAAATTAAAATTTTAGGCTTGTAGTCATATTTTTTTTAAATTTTGCAAAATTAACTGTGGGCTTTCAGCCTTGCAACTTTATTCTTAAAATTATCTTTCAAGCTTAAACATTGTGTCCTTCTGCCTTCAAAAGATTATGGTAATATATTTTAAAATTTTGAAACTTAATTGTGGCCTTCAGTCATTTGTATTGCATCTTGCATATGTTTGTTCTATCTACTTTGCCTTGAGACTTTCCACCTAGTGTGGTATATGTTTTTTAATTATTTTATTTACTATTTTAATTGCATTTTTATCTTGTTGATTTTTAAGATTTCTTGTTTGGAGGCCTTCAGCATTTGGTAAAGATTCAGCTATGAGCCACTTTGGTTGTAAATGTGTTATTAAATTACAATAAATTACAATTAGAAGGTGAAACTGACCCCAATCTTATTTGGCCCTTTCCACAATTACCTGTTCTTCCCAGCAGGTTTAGGGGCATTTCACAATGTCATTAAGTTTTTAATACACGAAGACAATCAGTAAATCCATATATCATCACCAATTAAACTCGCTGATAGATTGTATCGGAAAAGATTAGATTGTGGCACTTAATTCTGTCACTGATGTAACTTCCAAAAATACATCTGTTGTGAAGTTAAAAAGTCTAACAGCACCATCTGTTGGTTGTTTGGTGTACTACAAAATTAGCAGTGCACCCTATTGGTACTTTGGGGTACTTTGCTGTGATGATTACACATCCGAACTACTGAGCTGAGCAGAAGACATTAGATAAAACTTTAAATTATGATATCCTCTCCTTTTTATTTACTTTTGTTTTTAAATTATGAAATAAAGCCTATACGTTGCCCCAAGATGTGCCGAAGTTACCTGTGAAAACCCCATAAAAATTCATTAAGTAGTTACGGAGAGCAGCATGTTCACGCAGACAGACACAATGTTTTTAGAGTTTTATTATTATTCTAGATTAACAGAAAGCAGTAGCTATCAGAAAATAATTGTATACACTATATGAAAATTTAATTGTCATTTAACTATTTTATTCTATTTGTTTATCCATTAACTATAAATGAGTATCATAAAATTGGCATGAAAACTGTTACTCTGGATAAAATTGCTGTTATTTTAATTAACATGCAAATGGTGATATATATACTTGTACTGTAGCACTGAAGACTTTGCCACATACACTATGAATTGTTAAGTATGATCTGTAATGTACTATAAACCAAAGTTAATGATTTTATCTTAGTAGTACTTAATTTATGTAAAACTACAAAGTTTTTTGTTTTTTTTTTTTTTGTTTTTTGCATGTACACCATGGATATCTGGCAAATGCTGACAGCTGTTCTTCATGCAGCAGTGGAGTTTCACATCACCTGTTGCAGCACTGACCTGGTTGACAGTTATGAACCATAACAAGAAGCCTGTAACTGTGCCACACTTCCTCTGAAAATTATGAGCATACAATGAAAAGGAGTTAACATTGTGAAATGTGCTGATGGTGAATAATACATTGGGTTATCTCATAAGTTTGTTCACTTTTGCTGTAGGGCAGTCATGGAAAATGCTGCTGAATGCATGACCGAGTGATTGCCAGCCTGTCTTCTTACACACTTCACACACAAGGTCTTACATAAAATAATTACATAAGATGGATTGGTTCTATAAACAATTTATTTATTTCCTGCAGTATACTTCATTATTGTTGACAATATATTGCCATTTCTCTGGAAGCTTATAAATGCCATTCTTTCAAAATGTGGGAGTTTCCAGGTTGATGAACTCTTTGAGGTTCAGTCTGCCATCCTCCAAGGAGGTGAGGTATTTGCCATTCAGGAAATTCTGCAGAGAACAAAATAGATGAAAGCTGGAGGGTGCAAAGTCAACATGGTGGTTGGCGTAACAATGTACCATGCAAAAGAACATAACATAGACATAGATGCACTCAATCTGGTGTTGTCACAGTGAAAGATAATGTCATGTCCCAAATCCAGTCATTTGTCAGCAATAAGTGTCTTGAGAGAACCCAACTGCAACCATTATATCTCAGAAGTCTCGTTCGGAAGAAGTTCATAATACAGCAAGCCTCTGCAACCCCACCAGATGCATACCAGAACCTTCTTCAGATGCAGCCCTGGTTTAGGAACCAGGTGGTTTCTACAGACAACTGAGGTTGCAGATGTGTGTGCAAGTTGCATTTGTGCACGCGCGCGCGCGCGCGGGTGTGTGTGTGTGTGTGTGTGTGTGTGTGTGTGTGTGTGTGTGTGTGTGTGTGTGTGTGTGTGTGTGTGTGTGTGTGTCTATTGCTGACAACGGCCTTAATGGCCGAAAGCTATAATTGTATGAGTCTTTTTGTTGTGCCTGTCGCTAGTCAGCATCTCCACTATATGGTGAAGCAACTTTCCTTCTCTAATATTATTATGACCCATAGTTTAGAAGATATGATATCATAAACATTGAGCTGCATGAAAAACTAGCTTTTGCTTAAAATGGAGCATAAATTTCCCAAAATATATTTATCCAGTATTTGATAATAAGAGCACTTAGTGACTTCCAATAAACTTTAAACATAATTTCAAAATTTTTCTGTAATTTTCTTGTTTACAATTTTAACACCAAACATTTAATGCATTAAATCATTTGTAAAATAAACACAAGTCTGAAGCTGTTTTGTACATAGGAGTTTGAGTCATTAAGGACTCGGGGATTTAGTGGTTATTCCTAGAATGTTAGGTACATCTGTCACATTTGGTTTTCAATATTTCTTCAAACTCATTAATTTTGTTACATATTAGCTGGTGTCATGCAATCTGTTTTAAATATATCAAATGAGAGAGAAAATTTCTGCAAAAGGATGTAGAACAAAATTTAAACTGACATCTTGCATGATGATTTCCAGTCCATGAGCAGCAGTATAAGCTTCTTTGTCCACATATCTGGATCTATTATGTTACTAAAATCTGAAACCAATTCACTGCAATATTAGGTTTTCATGAAACAGAATGCAGAACTCCAACATATAGCAGGCACTTTTAGCAGTCATTTCTTTACTTTCTCACCAAGAACCCAGGTTCCTTTTGCTGACATGGTGTAAAAAAAGCTTGCCATACGAAATAAGAGAAAAAAATTAAGCACTCTTTGATCTCTGACACAGCTTGCAATAGCGTTAAATTCCATTGATGAGTGGAATACTGCAGCAGAAAATGTGTTTATCACTAGTTTTACTATAAACTGTGAAGGCTGTTTATGGTGTTGAGATAATCATGAAACTGTATACTACCTGTGTAATTAGTCATTTGTCTAACAGTGAGTACACTTTCTGTAGCGCCAGAAAGAAATTACATCTTTTAGTTGTTATAACTTCATGACAAGGCCTTAATAAATGAAACCTAATACACACAGCTGAAGACATCATCATTAATCGCATAAATATAGCAGTTCAGAAGATGGATATATTTCATTTAATTGTATTTGTCCCTTTATATGACCATCAGCCTGCACATCCTCAGCTGAAATCAAGAAAGAGCTTCTTGGCAACAACTAAAGCTATTATAGGAACACCACAACAAGTAAGGATCTCAAAGTGGCATTTTCAGTGAAGTGGACAACATGGAAGGCTCTGAACAGACTGAACTCTAGTACCATGAGGTGTAAGACCAACCTGCAGAAGTAGGGCCTTCATACTGAGTCAGAGTTTTGAGCAAGTGTTGCACTGTGCAGATTAACAACCATCAACTATAGTGTTATTCATCTCCAACCACATGCTCTATGAGAAACCTGATGAGGACGAAGCCAGATGCACTCAATGCGGCAAATTTTTGGTCAACCAATGCATAAACTGATGTCAACAATTGATTCCCTTTTGTTGATTATACACTTTTGTACTTATGACATGACAATAAATAACTAAATCTGTGTAAAAACTAGTGAGTTATTGTTCATATTTAAATTAACTTGTTTTAAGCAATAGAGTTACACCACTTTTAATGAATAGCTGTCCATCTAACCTTATTTCAATCACATAGTCCCCAGTATTCTTATACTTAATGGAATGGCAACCAATTACTGGCACTGAAACAGAAATGTCTGCATCAGTCTAACATTTTACATTTGGCAGAAACTGTTTGTTATACTTGACCCCATAAGCACTAAGCCTTTAAGAGGATTTAATTTCCATCTTCACTTCCATACTAGGCTAAACTTCAAACAAATTCTGTCAAAAATTACTTCCTAACATTTAAATGTATGTTCATTGTTAACACATATCTCTATTAAGAAAGCTTTTCTTGCTACTGCCAGTATACATTTTAAATCCTCTTTACTTCTGCAGTTATCACTTATTTTGCTAGCCAGATGGTAAAACACGTCGCCTGCTTTCAGCATCTCATACTTTGATATATTTACCTTAGCATCACCTAACTTAATTCAACTAAACTTCATGATCCATGTTTTGATTTGATTTATCTACATCTACATGGTTACCCTGCAATTCACACTTAAGTGCCTGGCAGAGGGTTCATCAAAACATATTCATACTACTTCTCTACCATTCCACTCTCAAATGGAGCGTGGGAAAAAGGAACACCTAAATCTTTCCATTCAAGCTCTGATTTCTCTTATTTCATTATAATGATCATTTCTTCCTGTGTTGCTGGGTATCAAAATATTTTAAAATTCGGAAGAGAAGGTTGGTGACTGAAATTTCATATATAGATATCACCGCAAAGACAACCGCCTTTGTTTCAGTGACTGCCACCCCAACTAGCGTATCATATCAGTGACACTCTCACCCCTATTGCATGATAACACGAAATGAGCTGCCCTTCTTTTTTTGATGTCCTCCTTCAACCCCACCTGGTAAGGATCCCACACCACACAGCAATATTCCGGCAGAGGATGGACAAGTGTAATGTAGGCTGTCTCTTTAGTGGGTTTGTCGCATCTTCTAAGTGTTCTGCCAACAAAGTGTATTCTTTGTTTCGCCTTCCCCACAATTTTGTCTATGTGGTCTTTCCAATTTAAGTTGCTCATAATTGTAATTCCTAGGTATTTAGTTGAATTGACGGCCCTTAGATTTGTGCGATTTGTCGTATACCCAAAATTTAACGGATTTCTTTCAGTACCCATGTGGATGACCTCGCACTTTTCTTTGTTTAGTGCCAATTGCCACTTTTCGCACCGTACAGTAATTCTCTCTAGATCATTTCGTAATTGGAATTGATTGTTTGATGATTTTACTAGATGGTAGATTAAAGCGTCATCTGCAAACGGTCTAAGGGGGCTGCTCATATCATTATCTAGATCATTTATGTACATCAGGAACAGCAGAGGGTCTATGACACTACCTTGTGGAATGCCAGATATCACTTCTGTTCCACTCGATGATTTACCGACTACCACTATGAACTGTGACATCTCTGAGAGGAAATCATGAATCCATTCACACAACTGAGATGATACTCCATATGCACGCAATTTGATTAATAGTCACTTGTGAGGAACAGTATCAAAGGCCTTCTGGAAATCTTGTAATATGGAATCGATCTGAGCTCCCTTGTCGACAACACTTGTTACTTAATGGAAATAAACAGCTAGCTGTGTTGCACAAGAACAATATTGTCTAAATCCATGTTGGTTATGTATCAATAAGTCATTTTCTTCAAGGTAATTCACAATGTTCGAGTACAGTATATGCTCCAAAATCCTACTGCAAATTGAGGTCAGTGATATGGGTCTGTAATTCAATGGGTTACTCTTACTTCTCTTCTTGAATATTGCTGTGACCTGTGCTACTTTCCGCCAGGCACGGTTCTAGGCGCTCAGTCCGGAACCGCACGACTGCTACGGTCGCAGGTTCGAATCCTACCTCGGACATGGATGTGTGTGATGCCCTTAGGTTAGTTTGGTTTAAGTAGTTCTAAGTTCTAGGGGACTGATAACCACAGATGTTAAGTCCCATAGTGCTCAGAGCCATTTGTGCTACTTTCCAATCTTTAGGAACAGACCTTTCGTCAAGTGAGTGGCTGTATATGATTTATGTTCCTCTTGTAACCTCTTTTCATGACAGTACGATTTCATTTAACTTATCTTCCAGGTAGGGAGCATGTGGACAGACTTTTAATCTATTAAGATATTCCTTTTTTGCTGTACATAATTTTTCTGCTCCTGCTGATCCTGGCCTGTCACCACCTGAAACATCCCCCATCATTTTGCCCACAGCCAACACTTCACACTCACCTCCAGTGTCCTCCTTCACCTACAGACCTCTTCCCTTCTCAGTGTGGGTCTCACCCACCTGTACTCTCAAGTTCTCTGACAGGCACCTATATGACCTGCTTTCGGTCTTCTGTGGGGCCCTGCCCAGTGCTACCCCGATCTGATCACAGCCCTAGGACAACTTTCATCATGGTCGTCTCCTGAGGCCTCACAGACTTCCTTGCTCCTACTGTCCTCTGGTCTTGGCAACTTTGGCACGAGGCCTGGCTGCACCTGCTCTCCCCACCTTCAATGGTTGTTCCTTCCTGATGATGGCCCAGCATGTCTCTAGGTCAACTCCTTCCTTTAGTCTGCCCTGGTGGTTGCACTCCACTGACTGCCTCCAGTGCTGGATCTACTGGAAGCTTGGGGCCTTGGTTGGTCTTCCTTCTGCAGGTAGCTCAACACTCTGGACTCTTCCTACATTTGACAATGAAGCATCTGGTGATCTCCCAGGGCATTTTGTTTGCAATGTTTAGTTTGGATCCAGCTGTCACTGTATCCTCCCCAGCCATCACTGTCCATCGACGTAATTGCATTCCACATGCCACCATTGGTTTGAGCGCATGTCTGCCATTAACTGTCATCCTGCTGGCCAGTCTGCAGCAACGCAACACAGCATGCCTTACAACCTCTGCGCTGGGCATGTGCAACACCCTGCTCCAACGCAACTGGCACTCTTGCCACTAGCCCCGGAGCCTCCTCAGGTTCCAGGATCACTGGCACCTTCTGAGTTGTCAGACCACACACTGCAGGCCCACAAACCTTTGGCCCGTGCACCACAGGTCCTCACACCACCAACCCATACGCTGCCATTCCGTGTGTTGCAGAAACGCACATGGCCAGCCCACTCACCTTCCTCCACAACTCCCTAAGCCCCTCCTTGGTGTTTTCTGTGCCATTGGCTCCAGTCGCCTAAATGCCATCACCGTCTCTGTCGTCTGTTGCCTCTGCTGTCCACTCCTTGTCTCCTCTGGACAAGTGGTCCTTCATTCCATAACTACATCTGCCTGTTGCCAGCTTCCTGCCCCATGTCCTTGAGGCCCACTTCCTTACCCAGGCTGCTTCTCTTCTGGTTGTGACTTTTGTGAGTCTCATGCACTGGGTTTCTTTTCAACAGGTAACTTTGCGGTGCACCACAAGTCTTATTCTGGATCCCTCTTTGTGTTGTTCCATCCTCGTCATGGGTCCCAAATGTCTCCAATCATGGTCATCACTTGTGGCCTTCAGAGCCTTCTCCTCTCTGCATCCTCTCCTTGTTTCTTTGTGGCACCCTCTCTGGGACTTTTGTTGGGCTTCATTGCACTTGTGTTTTCTGGTCTGAGAGTTTTGCTACAGGCCAGGCATTGCCATGTCATCTTTGGTGACTCGGTTACTTTTCTCAATGATGACCTTGACTATTTATTGTATTTTCTTCAGCTTTACTTCTCCCTGATGACTTCACCATCTCTTCCATGGGAAAGAGGACCACCATATCTCTGGGTGTTGTCTTTGCAGCCACTGTCTACATAGTGAGATGGCTTTGCCATCTCCTCTGAAAGGGAAAAGAATGTGGGATACAGAGTGTGCCTTACAATCCAATCACATGCCACACAACAGAATGCTGCCCTGTGAAAACGCCTGTACCTCGACTACGTCTCCACTGATAACCTCGGCGTTGAGTGACCATTAGCTCCTCCTGTGACCGTAACTCGTCTTGCCTGTGACAGCCACTACAGTATATGAGGGTGTCACATCTCCAGGATGCAGTCAGCACCAGTTCATGTCCATGAGCCATTTGATACTAGATAACTTCCTGGTTTTTCTCTGCTGGGTGGTCTACTTTGGAAGTGCCACTAGTAAATTCCTCAGACTGCAGCACATACCATTGGAGACTGCCAATGCAGTCTATACCCATCATGCCTACGGCAGTGTTTTTCAGTTGTGACACACTGAGTGCTCAACTTGCACCTCCAATAACTGTTACCATATTAGTGACAATCTTCCATCAGATCAGGACAATCTTTAAGCTGCCTTCACTCGGAAGCTCTTTCAGTTGCTCAACATTATCATACAATTTCTGTTTTGTAATTCTACTGTTCTCAGCTCCTTGAGCATTTTTATTTTCTTGTGAGTGCATCAACCACAATGGAATACTACAACAAGCAACAAGAACACTGAATGGTATGTCTACAGAATAAATTATACTGCCATACAGCGTTCTCAGAAACGTTCCTGCCTTTGTTATTTCATAAAGAAACCCCTCCATGCTCTACAGGTTGTGTAACTACTATGTCCCTCTGCCCTTACACACAAAGAGTTCACTATAGGTTCATAATGAATAAGAAACAACTGCTTTATGGTATGTATAATTTTTATTATCTTAAAAAGCTTAAATAAATACTATTTACATGTACATATATACAATTATTAGTAGTTCTCATTATGTTACAAAATATAATCTAGAGTCCTTTTTACACAGTTTGTGCCCTCAAGGTAAAAATAAGAATCATGAAAATTAAATAAGGATGCTACAAGTGTCAGAAGGAATTATACAGTACTAAATCTTTAATAAAAATCAGTAAACAACCATGAAAAAAGACATGATAAGTTAAGGGAACTGTCAACAATATCTCAAGATAACATTCACTTATTAGCCATGTTCAACAATTTTGGCTTCATTTTGAATTTGAGACACTATGTCCTCTTTTTTGTGACATAATAAAATAATACTTTTCATGAATTCTCACCGGGTTGTTGCAGCTGTTACTCATAATGAGTGATATTTGAACCAATGGGCTGTTTATCACACACTGATTCAATGAAGGCTGCTTATTAGGTTAAAAACTACAAAAATCATTATGAAACATATGAAAAATGTCAAAGGATCACTCAAAATAATAAAAACTTAGGAAAACACTATGTACAATATTTATAGACAATGGTAGTTTATGCTCTACATAATGAGATTCATGGTGCCATTTATTGTTGCTCTGTTCATAATGTATGTGGCAGTATGTCGGCCATTGTATGCTTTAAAACTCATTTCTTTCATTTCGCTTTGAGCTTGCATTTCACTGGCCCATTTCACAAAGTCCATATTCACTAACACTAATTGAGCACAATTACTTAGTCCATTACTTCCATGGCAAATTCTCTCTTCTGTCGCTTCAAAGATCCCATATTTGGCGGCTCATCATCATCGTCATCATCAACAAAATCGGAACCATCTTGGGGTATATCATGATATTCATCAAACTGAAACACACATAGAATACAATTAGATTTTTATAACTTATGTTAATCTTATCTTATGAATTCAGTGAACTTCTACAACCATATTCTGTGATTATCATCATCATCCCTTCGATATTTGTTTCACTTCAGAAGTGAATAATGACATGGAAATGTTTAGATTAACATTGTATGCCATGAAACAAAAAGATGTAAAAGATGTAAAAATCTGTAAAGATTGTAAAGAAAATAACAGTGAGATCTGCTGTTAATGGATAGTTCTGTTATTCGCTACTGTTTAGCACTAATTCCTCATATTCTCATATTTTGGATTTCATTTTACTTAAAATGTATTTCTACTGACAATTCTGGCAGTATTCCAAAGTACACATAATTTTATTGAGAAGCATCATACTACTCCTTGATGGTTGCAGTATTCCAGTTCAACTTCTATTTTGTTGACTACAACTGTAAGAAAACAAACACAACAGGACTTAAATTTCAGAATATAATGACAGACACACTTCATCTTCTATCAGTGATGATGAATAAACTGGCTGTAATTCATGAGAAGGAAGATAATGCAATGGATTTGGAAATATTGAGAAACAATAAGACAAACATAAAATTTTATGAGGCAGGAACTGCTGAGTTAAGTGAGCAGCTGACAGTAGTTCTGTAGATGAGGAGTGGAATACAAGAAAGAAGCAGTTACTTAAAAACAGAGTGGTTATTATGGGTAGAGCAAAGTCAAACACAGAAAAAGATGTAGGCATATAAAGAAAAATTTGAGGTGACAGACGGTAAAAAGAAATACTGTTGCAGCTCTGGTGTCTCCCTTCACTTGGAGCCATGGGTGTTACATAATGAATTCCCAGTTCCAAATCATAAAGAGACTGAAAGACGTGTGTGAACCTTCAGGAAATGGAACTTCCTGTAAAATCAGTATACAGTAAATGCATGATAAAGGATCGCAGCACACCTAGCTTTTGGAACAAGAGGTTCCTACTTCGAGGAGGAAAGAGGAATTGATTGCAAGAAGTTTGTGGGACAGTGATTTTTTTTTTTTTTTTGAAGGGGGGGGGGGGAGGGGTAGGGGATGAGTAGGAGGCAGATATACCCAGGTATAAATAATTACATCTGGTTTGAGGGAAAAGGAAGACTAAGATGAAGGAAAAAATGGCAAAAGTGAGGTTAAAGTTAGATTAGTAATTACTGCATCAGCTTCAGTTCAGAGATGACAGAAGGGATATAACGAGACAAAAAGATTGATTGGAAGAGAGCTAAAAATGAAAAATGGAAAAAATAATGTAATTATGGAATTATTTTTTAAAAAAGGGAAGTGGTTGCACATATTGTAGGAATAAGTAAGAAAAAGGGAAAGAAAATGAGGTAGCAATTGCTGAGCACACACACAGGATGATTCAACATATACAAGTAACTGCTGTACTAAATGAACAATCTGAGTTATTATTTATTCTCCCAAGCTACCCCATTCCCCCCTGCACTCTCTCTTCTTCCACCAATATGTAATTTTCACCTCAATTTTCCTAAAAACTATTTAATTTCATATTCTTTCCAAATTCCATTTTCTTTTCCTCTACCAATCCATCTTTTCTGCTTGCTCTCAAGTCTTCTTTCTCCCCAAAGATGGAAACTTTTTTTCTGAAACCTATGAGTGTTATATCTATTGTTGTGTGTTCCTATGAGAGTTGTTCAATAAATTATGCTTTTTCTCAGAACATATTTATTCTTAAGAGATAGAAATTGGTGACAACATGAGTCACATTTCTTTTGCACATACTATTTTTCTACATAGCTCCCATCACATTATATGGTCTTACGCCAGTGTTATGTAAGAGCACATATTCCCTTTTGCTAAAAGCTTGTGGGTGTTGGAGAAAACAATTCCTTTATTCCCACATACATTTAGCAATAACTGAACACTACACACATGAATGAATTGTGTAGACATGAACAGCACAGAATAACTAACTAAAACTAAGTCAAAGAATAACTATATCACTGCACGTATATTAACACTTCACGGAATGTAGGGATCGATTGTCAGTAGTAGGTCACTACATGACTCCCCCCTTTAATGCTAACGATACCGCAGATTAAATTTCACATGCCATCCAGCTCTTGTAACTACTTCTTTCTTGAAACCGGGCGGTGCGTCACGTGTGTCAGTGGTTGTGTGAGGGAGTGGTGTAGTAGTCCTCGACGTCGGTCTTGGTGTTACAGTGACTGGTGTTCGCTGAGCATTGTGGTGTTCATGGGGTACAGGAACACATCTTGTAGCTTCTCCTGTCTTCTCTGGTTTGTGTTCAGTGGTAGCTGTGGTGTCTGTTGCGTCCAGAAATGCAGGCTTGATACGGTCCATTGCAACTGTGGTGGGTGTGCCGTTAATCATTATGCGGAAAGTATTGGTATCCCTACTGACTACCAGATATGGTGCGTCTTATGATGGCTGCAGTGGTTTACGCACAGTATCATTGCATAAGAATACATGCTTGCACTTGTCTAGCTCCATAAAAACAAACGAGTGTCTTCCAATCTGGTTTCTGGGCATTGTTGGTCTCAATTGGCGTATATGCTCTCTTAATCTTGTGGCGAATTCTGACGCTGTGATTGTATAATCTGCCATGCTGTGCAGAAATTCTCCAGGTAAGCGTAACGTTTGTCCATACACCAGTTCTGCTACTGTTGCTTTCAGATCACTTTTGAATGGCGTTCGTAGACCCAAAAGTACAATAGGAAATGTTTCTGTCCAATTCGGTGTTGCGTGACATCTCAGTGCTGCCTTTAACTGTCGATGAAGACGCTCAACCATGCCATTTGATGCGGGGTGGTATGCCGTGTTGCGTATGCGTTTCAAACCTAATAACGTAGCCAATGCTTTGAAAACATAGGCTTCAAATTGTCGTCCTTGATCAATTGTAATTCTCAGTGGAACTCCAAACGGGGCAATCCAACCACGAAAAAATGTTTGAGCTATAGTTTCTGCAGTTATGTCCTTCATTGGAAATGCCTCAGGCCACCTAGTAAATCTGTCAATCACCGTGAGGCAATAACTGTAGCCTTCCGACGTCGAGAGTGGACCAATGATGTCAACATGCACATGGTCAAAACGCTGATTTGGTGGAAGAAATGTGCCTAATGGTGCCCTGGCGTGCTGTGTGATTTTATTCCTCTGGCACGCCAAGCATTGCTCCACAAATGCTTTACAGTCTGTGTGCATACATGGCCATACAAATTTTTGTTTGACCAATCTGAGTGTGGCTCTTACTCCTGGGTGTGACAGATTGTGCATTGATGCAATGGCCTGTGTTCTGAATTGCTGTGGCACAAATGGACGTATCTTTCCTCTTGCTATGTCACAGTACAACTCAATGTTTGCTTCCGGAAATGTCACGAGCTGTAGCTTCAATCCTTTCTCTTGTTGCAATAGATCACGCAACTCACTATGACATTGTTGTGCATGCGTGAGGGCGTCGTAATCAATGGCCTTTGTCACTGCTTCCGCCTGTGCGATGTCATCTGCTACAGTGGACACTGCTTCTATGCGAGAAAGTGCATCAGCTGGAACATTTAGCTTCCCTTCCACATACACAATGCTGGTCGTGAACTGGCTGATATAATCTAAGTGTCACAGCTGCCTGGGCGATGCCTTCTCTGGCTTTACCTTAAAGGCATAGGTAAGCGGTTTGTGATCTGTGTAAATCATGAACTGTCGCCCTTCCAATGCGTGTCTGAATTTTTTTACTGCCGCATAAGCTGCATACAGCTCACGGTCATATGTTGACCAATGTTGCTGAGATGATCACGTCGGGGTCGCCAAATGTGGGTGTTGGAGAAAACAATTCCTTTATTCCCACATACATTTCTCAATAACTGAACACTCCACACATGAACGAATTGTGTAGACTTGAACAGCACGGAATAACTAACTAAAGCTAAGTCAAAGAATAACTATATCACTGCATGTAAATTAACAGTTCACGGAATGTTTATGAAGCACTGTACACTTGTAGGAATCGATTGTCAAAAGTAGGTCACTACAAGCTCTTGTCATGTCCGCATAGCCATCTTTTCACTGTGTAAATTACTGTCTAACAACTTCAAAGTGTGTGGAATCCTTAAGTGGCACAAACAGACAGAGGTCCAAGGGTGTTAAATCTGGGATATAGGATGGATATGGCAGTAGTGTGCAACCAAATATGGCAATGTGTTCATTCTGAGTTCTGTGTGTAGTCACATGCATTCTCATTTTGGAGCAAGATTTCTTTTGGATTCTTGACAGATGGATCACATTGGAAATGCATCTTGCATCTGCTCAGAGTCTTCAAGTATACCTCTGAATTAATTATTGTCCCTTTTGGTAACCAATCCACAAGAATGACACACTATCCAACAAAACTTTCATCATGTCCTTGTCAGCAGAAGGAGCGGCCTTGAATTTGTTCTTCCTTCGTGACTGCTGGAAGTGACACTCCAGTGATAGTCTTTTTGTTTCCAGTTCAAAGCAATACACCCAGGTTCTGCCATTTGTAATGATCTATGCCATAAAGGCCTCTTCATTGGCCTCAAACTACTCAAACAGTTCAGATAAAATGGTTTTTCTTTTAATCTTATGGTCTGCTGTGAGTATTAATGGAACCCATATTGGGCACATCTTTGAATATCACTTGTCAAACACACTATCAGTGCTCACAGGCAGCTACAGATCTAGTTGTTGAGATGTGATCCGCTGGTTTGCATGAGTAATGGCATTCACACTCATCGTCATTACAGGAGCAGTGGCTGCGGCAGTATATCCCAACTGTGGCCAACGATGAAGCTCAGTTTCTGCACTTCCTGACGCTTTAAATCTCTTTACCCTTGCGCAGTAGTACTCAAGAACATTAAGGATGTTCACTATGGTTTTGTTTCTTGCAATCATGAAACCAGTTACAACACACTGCTTGTAACACGTGTCTTGCATAGACACCATTCTGATGTTTCACTATAGTTCTGCCATCTGTTAGAATTGTTCAAAACTTTGTAAATGTGAAGAAGAAACATCTAATTTGAGGGACCTAGAATGTTTTACTATGTATACTAAAGTGACTTTAACAAAAAAAATTATGGGATTATTTATTGAACAACCCTTTATCGCAGTGCTGGTAATTATTGGTTAATATTTCTGGCACTTCGTAAGTTTAACTTCTTGAGCTGTATTTCCCATCTCATTTCAACCCTTTTTTCTCCATTATCATGTCAAATAACCTTGATACTGTGAGAATAATTTGACAGAGCACTGAAAGACCTAAATCAAAACAAGCCCCTGGAACAGATGACATTCCCTCAGAAATACTAATATCTTTGGGAGAGCCAGCTATAACAAAACTATTCCACCCAGTGTGCAAGATGTATGAGATAAGCAAAATATTGTGAGACTTCATGAAGAATGAAATAATTACAAATCCAACGAAAGCAGGTGTTGTGAATATTACTAAACTATCACCTTAATAAGTCATGGTTACAAAATACTAACACCAATTCTTTGCAGAAGAGTGGAAAAACTGGGAGAAGCCAATCTCAGGAAAGATGAGTTTGGATTCAAGAGAAATGCAGGAACACACGTGGCAATACTGACCCTACAACTTGTCTTAAGAAGATGGGCTAAGGAAATGTGAACCTACATTTACAGCTTTTGTAAATTTGGAGAAAGCTTTTGACAATGTCGACTCGAATACTCTCTTTGAAATCCTGAAGACAACAGGTGTAAAAGGCTATTTACTACTTGTACAAAAACTGGATGACAGTTATAGGAGCTGAGGGATATGAATGGGGAGCAGTGGTTAAGAAGGGAGTGAGACAGAGTTGTAGCCTATTAGATTAGATTAGATTAGATTAGATTAATACTTGTTCCATAGATCATGAATACGACACTTCGTAATGATGTGGAACGTGTCAGGTTAATAAAAGATGTCTGTACAAGAAATTACATTACACAAAATATTGCATGACACTAATGATTAAGTTTTTTTTTTTTTTAACTTAGTTTATATCTAAAAATTCAGCCAATGAGTAGAAGGAGTTGTCATCTAGAAATTCTTTAATTTATTTTTAAATGTCAGGCTTTTGATGCTGTTTGGTAGGTGCCCAAAGACTTTTGTGGCAGCATAATTTACCCCTTTCTGTGCCAAAGTCAGATTTAACCCTGCATAGTGAAGATCATCCTTTCTCCTGGTGTTATAGGTATGCACACTGCTATTACTTTTGAATTGGGTTTGATTATTATCAACAAATTTCATAAGGGAATATATATACTGTGAGGTTACTGTGAGGATCCCTAGATCCTTAAATAGATGTCTGCAGGATAACCGTGGGTGGGCTCCAGCAATTATTCTGATTACACGTTTTTGTGCAATGAATACTTTTCTACTCAACGATGAATTACCCCAGAATATGATGCCATATGAAAGCAGTGAATGAAAGTAGGCATAGTAAGCTAATTTACTGAGATTCTTATCACCAAAATTTGCAATAACCCTAATAGCATACGTAGCTGAACTCAGACATTTCAGCAGACCATCAATGTGTTGCTTCCAGTTTAACCTCTCATCAATGGACACACCTAAAAATTTTGAAAATTCTACCTTAGCTACAGACTTCTGTTCAAATTCTATATTTATTACTGGAGTTGTGCCATTTACTGTACGGAACTGTATATACAGTGTTTTATCAAAATTTAAAGAGAGTCCGTTTGCTGAGAACCACTTAATAATTTTGTGAAAAAAATCATTTACAAATACATCACTTAGTTCTTGGTTTTTGTATGTTATTACTATACTTGTATCATCAGCAAAAAGAACTAACTTTGCATCTTCATCAATGTGGAATGGTAAGTCATTAATGTATATCAAGAACAGTAAAGGACCTAAGACCGAACCCTGTGGGACCCCGTGCTTGATAGCACCCCAGTTTGAGGAATCAGCTGTTGTTTTAACATTACACGAACCACTTATTTCAACTTTCTGCATTCTTCCAGTTAAGTATGAATTAAACCATTTGTGCACTGCCCTACTCAAACCATAATGATTTAGCTTATCTAAAAGAATTCCATGATTTACACAATCAAAGGCCTTTGAGAGATCACAAAAAATACCAATGGGTGATGTCCGGTTATTCAGAGCATTTAATATTTAATCAGTGAAAGCATATATAGCATTTTCTGTTGAAAAGCCTTTCTGAAAACCAAACTGACATTTTGTTAGTACTTTATTTTTACAAATATGGGAGGCTACTCTTGAATACATTACTTTCTCAAAAATTTTTGATAGAGCTGTCAGAAGAGAGATTGGGCGGTAGTTGTTGACATCCGACGTATCCCCCTTTTTATGCAATGGTTTTACAATGGCATATTTCAGTCTATCAGGGAAAACACCCTGCTCCAAAGAGCTATTACATACGTGGCTGAGAATCCTACTTATCTGTGGGGAACAAGCTTTAAGTACTTTGCTGGAAATTCCGTAAGAGCTTTTACTTTTCAGTGAGTTTATTATTTTACTGATTTCAGAGGGAGAGGTTGGTGGAAATACAGTTGTTTCAAACTGCGCAGGTATGGCCTCTTCTATTAATAGCCTTGCCTCTTCTAGTGAAGATCTAGATCCTATTTTCTCCACAACATTTAAAAAAGGATTATTCAAAATATTTTCAATTTCTGATTGTTTGTTAGTGCACTTGTCATTCAGTTTTATTGCACTAAAGTCTTCCTGTGCTCTTGGTTGCCCTGTTTCCCTTTCAGTAATATTCCAAATTGCTTTAATTTTATTATCAGAGTTACTGATCTCAGACATGATACACATGCTTCTGGACTTTTTAATAACTTTTCTTAGTACCGCACAATAGTTTTTATAATATTGAACAATTTCGGGGTCAGTACTCCCTCTTGCTGTTAGATACAGTTCTCTTTTACGGTTGCAAGATATTCTTATTCCTTTAGTTAGCCAAGGTTTTTTATATGTTTTCTTAGAATTATGTTTAACTACTTTCTTGGGAAAACAATTTTCAAATACCCTTAAAAATGTATTGTGAAATAAGTTTCCTGAAGTTATTCAGTGTATACATTAAGCAAGCTGCAAAGGAACCCAAAGAAAAATTTGGAGAAGGAATTAAAGTTCAGGGAGAAGACATAAAAGCTTGGAGGTTTGTTGATGACATTAGAATTCTCTCAGAGACATCAAAGTGCTGGGAAGAGCAGTTGAAAGAAACTGATAATGTCTGGAAAGGAGGACATAACATGAACATTAACAAAAGCAAAAGGGTGATGGAATGCACTCAAATTACATCAGGTGAAACTACGGGGGTTAGATTGGGAAACAAGGTACTAAAAGTAATAGAAGAGTTTTGCTATTTGTGCAGTAAAATAACTGATGATGGCCAAAGTAGAGAGGCTGTAAAATGTGGATTCGTAATGGAAAGAAACGCAATTCTGAAGCAGAGAAATTTTTTAACACTGAATGCAGATTTAACTGTTAGGAAGTTTTTTCTGAAGGTATTTGTCTGGAGTGTGGCCTTCTGTGGTATTGATATGCAGACAACAAACATTTCAGACCAGAGGACAATAGAAGATTTTGAAATGTGGTGCCACAGAAGAATGCTGGTGATTGGATGGATAGATCATGTAACTAATGAGAAGGTACTGAATAGAATTGAGTTGAAAAGCTTCTTTACTAACATAGACAGTGATTCATTGCTTCTATAAGTACGTTATTCTGCTTACATATAGACTACAATGTAAGGAAATAGCTCAATCAATCTGTAGTAAGCAAACATATATGTGACTCAAAATGGCTAAATGATTGTACAGGAGGGGATGATGATGTCAATTCCAATTATACATGTGCACAATGTGATCACATTTAGTGTGCATATTGAGTTAGCTTTCCAGGATTTTAATGGCTTGATCAGTTTCCTGCTTTTCTGCTGTTAGCTTCAGGCATTCTGTCACGTAAAATAATAAACTCAGACATTGCAACAAAGCACATGACCAAAACAAATCGCAACAGTTAAGTTACTCGCCATAATTGTCACCGACAGCTATTGCAGAAAAGTGAGATGATAATGGTGAACAAAACAGAAGGTGTGATCAAGCTCATTTTCTGGTTTCTTATTGCTATGATAGCTCTCCACTAAAAGCTGGCTGTCAATCGCCTGTCTGTACTGAACTACTGAAAGTGACGTCTTCCTTTATACACACTAGAGTTACTCATGCACAGACATCAACCAGAAACAGAGGCTGATCTGCTAAATCACCATTGGTAGAATAAAACAAACTTTGTTAGTCTAATGCTGTCTTTCATATCTTGGATACTTTTCATATTTGGTAGTTATAAGCTGGATCTAACTTAACACATGGACTGCTGTGTGGCTTCTGGAAGCCACAACAGAACTGCAAGCCTGATACCATATGGCCACTGTCAACCACAGCAGAGCCTCACACCTAAGGCCATGTACATGGCCTGGCCTGATGGTGAAACATCTGTCACCAAACATACAGCAGCCAATGTGTAAAGCCACTAATTCGCAAATGAAGTGTTTACCTTTTGTTAAAAACAGAAATCTACGCTTTTACTATTTTTAATTGAAAAATAGTGACATTTGCTAACATTAGGTAGCATTTATTTCATTTGATAACTTTTGTACAAATTCCAGCTCCTGTAAGCGGGTGCTGTCTTCTTTTACTCTGTGCTTCACTGTGAAATCTTTGATGACAAGTTTCTTTTTTTATCCTTTCATGTAATAGTTACGTCTTGTCAAATGAATGTTTTAAGTGGGTCAATAAATTATTAAATTACATGAAAAATGATTTGTAGGAATAGCCAAACATATATACATGAAATTTCCACCAATTTGTCTCCAAAACATATTAAATAGATAATATAATATACAAATTTTTATATTAGTTTGTAGAAGGACAAAAAATAATTTTGTTTTAAAGAAGCTATGATTTACATTAGCACATTAATTATTGGAAGGAAATAATATATAAAATTAACTTTAAAAAATAAACAAATGGTGAGTACATACATGGAACACTAATTTTTTATGACAACTGTTACCAACATTTTGTAGCTTAGTGAGTAAAAATGCTGTGGAATGCAGTGGCACTCTTTGCAGGTTGTTTCAGAAGCACCTCATATGCATGTTTGGTATGCAGACAGACTTCATAGCAACAAATAATAACATCCAGACAAGGCCAGTCATGCACTTAACAGCATAAGTACTGATGTAACTAAAGGTAATATTAAAACAATTAAAATCATGAGCAACATTACAAGCAATGATGGTTGAAGGTCTCCATCTATCTTGATAGTGAAAAGCTGACAGTGAGCATAAAACTGAAAACAGGTAAAGAATTCTGCCTTAAAACTTGGTGCAATCAAATGCTCAATAACTGAGTTCCTTTCTGTTGGAAGACGTTAAACACAACATACACAAGGTAAGCTAAATATTCCTTACAAATCAAATTCTTACAGTACACCAACTTATCTCCACTGTTTTACTGTAGACATAACATTGCTTGAAACATTACAAAATTTTGTCTCGGCACAACAAATGCAAATAAAGTACGAACAACACAAAGAGTAAAGTAAGTTCAGCCAGGTGATGTATTTGACAACTGCTATTTCTACAGGTGCACATCCCATCGTCTTCAAGGCACAAATGCAACTTTCAAAATGATGGCATGTTCATCTGTCAAAGTATTAATGGCTGTCACAGACATCACCTGGCTGGAATCCTATAAGTTGTTTGAAAATTCTATATGCTTGGGGAAACTCAAGTTTCACACAGTAAAGGAAACATTCACTTTACAGTTGAACTGTTAAGTGGTAGACAGTCACACACAAAAACATTGTCACAGCACTACAAGTTTAGCTGCAGCCCTGGGGCAATGTAGACCCCCCGTGTATATGTGATTTTGTGTGTGTGTGTGTGTGTGTGTGTGTGTGTGTGTGTGTGTGTGTGAGAGAGAGAGAGAGAGAGAGAGAGAGAGAGAATATTTTGAATGGTTACCTTTTCTCCTTGCATTTTTCCCCCCCCATTCAATACAAGACTTTCCATTATCATATCAATGATGAGCTGTACTTACTAGCACACAAGAATACAAAGTTTCAGGAGAAAATCTGCCCTATACAGCACAAAGTACCCTGTTTTGTTTGCATAATATAAACTTGAATGTGAATATCTCATTAATGTTAAATTCACAACCTCTGTATGTAATTTTGAATTTGGAAAGATGGGGTAGTTGGAATTTACCATCTTGGATTGCTCTGAATAAAGAGCAAGAAATATCTCAACACAAATAGAATTCATGCCATTGTCATTAACAACTTAGCACTTAAAAATGAAAACTTGAGATTTAGTGCACACAGTTTCTGTACAAAATATGATAATTTGAGGTTAACAATTCATTTCACACTGTTTAAGTATTCATTCCATGCAAGTTACTGTTTAGAAGTTTTCTTTCTAAAAGTAATCACTCTTGCCTATAGAGTGCATTGAATTTCCTGTGATCAAAAATGCAAACGCATGCACTTTCAGCTATTTGGATGTAAGTTAATGAAGCAGTAGATGAGATACACTGAAAAATGGAGAAATATTATATAAAACATTTCTGCAAAATGAAGAAACTGATACAATTGGTATTGCTTTGACTCTCATTGCCACAGACAAGTGCCATGGAATTATGTATATACCGTAAATATTGTTTCTACTGCTATGTCTTAAACAAGTATTTTTAATATTGTTTGGATGAACAGTAAGCTTACAATTAACTGATGATTTAAGTGTGGCTTACAAATGTGTGGTATGTGGTTTCATTTTTGTTTGTAAATAATTTTGAAGTCATTTACTTCTACATCATCATTTTGTGTCTTTAGTATCCAACAGTGATTCAGATTCCCTGCTGAGCCTCAGTATGGATAGAGAGATACTTGTGCTTCATATTACACTCGCAGCTTGCTCCTGCAGACAGCACTGCTGGCACGCCATGTGGGCAGTAAATACTGCAGCCTTGCACTGGTCCAGCAGTTTTCACAATCTATGAACCCTTAAATACACACCATTGATGGAAGAGTGACTGACCCTGCCTGAGTATATGTTTTTTGATTCATATCACTCCCTGTACTATTTGCACATGTTGAAAATGACTTTTGCTATGCTCTGGGCTTCACTTCTGGTTAGCTGTTCACTTTGCTACACAGAGTAGCACTATTACCTCCTTGAATGAATTTCACATACCTAATGTTTGAGCACAACATTTTTAGTATTTCTTTACATTGTAATTAAATGGTAGTGGCTTCTTCAACTTTGTCAAACCGTACTGTGAGTTTTTACTGCTTTCTTTCCCATTTAAACCGAGCCGGTTTCCTCAGATGAAGTAAATATGAAGAGTTCTTTGATGCTGTCCAGCATATCTCATGACTTTTTTGCTCCCCCCACCCGACAAAAGTTAAAATTTTTCAGCTGCATATATTTAGAAAGTTTTATCTGATAAGTCATATTCTTCTACAAATCTTGAAGTACACTTGACATTTATAATAATATCCTACATTTTTAATAAATTTTAATATCATTTTCATATGCTGAACATAGATTTATGACACTGTGCTACAATTTTGATGTATGTTTGTGCATTAAGTTTCGGACCAAAAACCCTATTTCCCACAAGCTGTTCATTAGTTACATGTAGTTTAATTTGCTTTTTGTTTACTGTTGTGTATAATTTTACATATGCTCTCAGACATTTTCTCGGGCACCAGCAGAAAGTAGTGAATTGGGGTTTGGGGGGGGGGGGGGGTAGTTTTGCCCCTCAAATAAACTCTCACTGCTTGAGGAGTAATACAGATAGGATCAGCTCCATATCCCTCGTGCCAGGCACCCATATAGTAAATAGGGCCTATTTTCTGCACTGCTTACTGAGCATCTATGAGGCTGTAAGGGAAACACAGAGCTAATGAATGCTTAAGTGTTTTGCATACCCAAATGAAATCATTTTCACACATTGGCAAGCTCAATAATCCACAACCAAAATTAACACAATGTTCACGTTAAATAAAAATAACACTAGTCCATAGTTTTCTGTGATTATTGAGGACTAGATGTTCACGAGCTCAAGAAAATGGGCACAGATAGTAACTTTTTCAAATGCTATTCTTTATGAAATATCATAATATCCAAAAATTTTATTCATGTGCACATTCTGAATGTAATATCATAGCACTTTATGTAATGGCTATCACACTGTCTTAGTATGAGTCAAAGCATTATCAGAATCTTCATTTTATCCAAATGCAAAGATAAAAGGGAGGTTCTTGGGCAGAGGTCTCAAAAAAAGTCATGCAAATTTTGAGGTAACTGGAAATAGAAGCAAAACAAGAATGAAAATACTTTGTTATATACAAATGTTTCATTTCCTTTCTGGTGAAATGGCAGTTGCTAGTCTTGTCTGATAACACTACCTGAATGTAAAAAATGTGAGCAGAACCAATGAGATTCAGCACCAAGAAAATTCAGTTTAAAGCTGTTGAACTACTAATTTTGACTAGTTGATGGAGATTATTTTACTATTTGGATATCATAAACAGCCCAGCTGATTTTTGCTTTATTGTCTGTAAAGTCATTCCAATGTAAACTGAATCATTAGATTTAAAATTTGTGCTGGAGCAGCAAGCAAGACAGATGCTGTATTCTTAGAATCAAAACCTTTCTATGTAGTAATTTGCTCAGGATGGTGAGATTATGGCATACACTGAAGCCCTACAATGCTTTAGTCAGCAACAGGAGAGCTCAGGTCCTGAGCATCGTGATAAAAATATGTATTGATTTTTTAGGTGGAAGACAGTGTAAAAGTTAAAAGTGGGATAAGCTTTGTGATGCAAGCTTGCATTGGTTCCACTTCCCAACACCAAGAACCGTGCCACTATAGGTACATATTCATACGGGTTTACAACCAGCAGAGCTATACTAATTTCTGGAAGGCAGGGTATATCATTCCGATGATTCTTTTTGTTTTCCAGGCACTTGCAAGTTTTCGAGCATAACTCACGTGTTAAATTTCTGTTTACATTATTATTGCTATGCGTGATGGATTAGAAGGTGAGTCACATAACATCTGAGTAAGGAAGCCTTGGTGGTTCCATAGTCTCAACCTATAACTAAGATACACATACAGACAGAAAAGCCAGAAGAACCAGCACACAAAATTAATTCTGTAAAACATTGCTGTTAATTGGATTATTTTAAATACAATTAAGTAAATATTGTTACAGCAATAACAGAAACAAAGTCTTTATTATCATTTGCAAGAAACACATTTTTAAATGTTGCCATAAATGTTAGAAATGGAAGCTTATAGTCTTTGAGAAATGGGCAATGCATTCCAAGTGCTTTGGAAACTAATGTATGTCCATAGTAACATTAACCGGCAGACACTGAATATTGAGGTTATAAAATCAGGAGCTCTATCTGTGGGACATTAATGTAATTTGTATTAATTTGTATACAGAATTAGAAAGAATACTTGATGCACTCTTCAACTGCTGAGGAAGAGTTTCTGCTTCTGAGGTCCCTGTTCTGTAGTTTTATCAACTTTAACAGCAGCTGAGGTCTCAAAGCTTTTGGTAAGTGCAGCCCATTTATCTATGTAATGAAACAGGGAGTGATCCCTTATACTTTATTAACTTACTGTTAGATGGGCAGATGTTAATAAAACTTTTTATTAGACATGCCACAAACAAATAATATAAGTTCATGTTGATCACTGTTAAGCTATGTAAATCAAATCTGATTCAAGAAATCATAAGGCCTTAATTAAGAAATACAAATTAGTAGACTTTCCAAAATCATTTCAATTGCATTACAAGTTGCAAAAGGAGTTATTAAATGACTAAAAATGTTCAGCCACCTGACCTTACTGCATTTTGTTCCCTTTATAACATATGAGGCTTTGTATGTACAAGAGGTATAAATATAGATATGTGCACAACTCACATCAACATCTCCCATCATTTCTTTCGTAGAAACTGTTGTCTCAATTCTTCTGATAGAACCTTGGTGAATGTTTACATCTAGCTTCAAGCACTGACATCTTCTCAGAATAAATACAATTGGCATTGGAAGAATTCCAGCAACAACCATACATATAGCTATTCCCATTACCCAATCAGGGTAATCTGTTGCAACAGTTTTTCCCTGGCAAAAAAAGACGTAACACAGTTTCAGTATCAGTTTATAATTTAAATTCCTTCATGCATACGAAAATTGTTTTCCAAAAATCCCATCATGAAAGATAGCTGACAGGATTGTGGAATAAGTCAAGTTACACATTAACAGGCATAAGTAGGCATTGCAGCCTATATCTGTAAATCATACTAATAATCAACTATATAAGTTATGACTAGTAAAGGAGGAAAGCAGCTACTTAAAAAAAGGCCACTTCAGAGAAGAGTACCAGCCATCTATAAGCTGAAAAGTTAAAGCCTGTTTAATGGGAACATTAATAATCTACTTACTAATTTCTCCTGAATAGCTTCTGCAAAAATATGTGTTCATTAGGGTTACAATAGAATAATCATAAAAATGTAGAGATACATCACACAGAACAAATAAGAAGTGCAAACAGTATTTTTGATTACAGGTCAATAATGCAATTTGTTAAAAACACACATTATCTGGAACCCAACTTTTCACAAATCAAATTAATCTGGAAACTTGAGAAGCTGTATAAATGAGCTTTAATGATGTCAATACCAAGATGTTACTCACCAGTTCTGCATTCCATGCATGGTATTTTGGTTTATTAATTATCATGAAAATCACTGATGTCACAAGAATTACTGTCATCAATAGTGGACCAAGTAGTCTCCACGTTATCTGCCAGTAAATTCCTGGTCTGTATCCTGTCATGTCCTCAATATCCTTAGTGAACCTGCAATTGTCAAATTTTATTAATTTATGTTTCATTTAGTACCTGAAAATATGCCCAGAAATCATACATCTTATTCCTATTATTAATGCCTGAAAATAATTAATATAAACTATTGAAATACAAAATCACTGACTGTTAGACTGAAAAGACAAGAAGCCAAAAATGCAATTGCTTTCAAATCCAGACAGATTACATTTTATAATCAACAGCCTGAGTAAATTTTAATAAAAAAATCCAAAAGAGTTCCTACATGTTACAGGAACATATGCATAAAATAAATATAACTAAAATAAATATAAATCAATATAAACTAACTAAACTAACTAACTAACTAAAAGAAATCTAATTTGCTGATTTTGAGATTTTAGGGGAAACATTATTTATTTGACTGTATTGGAGAACAGAGACTGAATTAGTTCTGCATGTGAAACAGTAATACAACAGATCAATAAAATATACCTCATCCACACAACACAAAATTGGATGACCTACACACTTACAGAAATTATAAATAGCACTAGTGAGGCTTATATAAATCTATGTGAAACAGATTAATGATGACTAACAACATCATTTTCTATATATTATAATCTACTATGCAGTTTCTGTTGAGATGTGATATATTAATTGGTGAAGGTAACATCACGAATAAATTTTATTGTTTCAGGTGTCAAAAGAAAATCATAAAAAGTGTTAGATATTCATGTAGCATGTGGTTTGCTAGGTTTATTGGAACAGCAGCATGTACAATATTCTGAAGCTGGTCACTGTTGTTCTTTTGAAAATTTGTCGCAAAGAAATTGTGGATTTTTTCTTTTGACTCACTTTTTATTATATTTGCTAATCTTTAACAGTGTTGATTCCAAAGGGCCCACCGAGCAAGGTGGCACAGTGGTTAGCACACTGGACTCTCATTCAGGAGGACAATGGTTCAATCCCACGTCCGGCCATCCTGATTTAGGTGTTCTTTGATTTCCCTAAATCACTCCAGGTAAATACTGTGATGGTTCCTTTCAAAGGGCATGGCTGACTTCCTTCTCCATCCTTCCCTAATCCAATGAGACTGATGACGTCGCTGTCTGGTCTCCTCCCCAAAACAACCCAACACCTCCAAAAGGCCGAAAGTAACAAACTGAAATCCACTATCACAGCTCATTCATACTTTGAGCCAAGTGGACACTTGGCCAAAAAATGTTTCTTCACCTAAAGAGACATATCCTTTTCATTGTAGTTTGGCTGCACATACACCTGCATTTACATTAAGTCTAGTTACAGATACAGTTTCTTTGTCATCACTTGACATCCAAGACTCTCATTTTAATGATAACTCTGCTGCAGTGCCTTTCAACATTCCCTTTTAACACCAAGATTTCAAAAATTTATAGGACCACAATCAAACATTGAGAGAAAAAGCTTTTTCTGCCATTTGACATCATACAAATATGTATACAAAATATTAGAAAGGATATTATTAATGAATTAAGTAGCAAATAATTCTTGGTCAAGTGATGCACAGTAAGAGAGGACAAAAATACCATTTGTCAGATTGAAGTTGTGTAACATATTGGAATGTGAATCCTGTTCTATCCAGATGACACACCCTCACAGCTTAACTTCAGCTAGTAATTCTCTCCTACTTTCCTTCTTGGCAGCCACTCCTGATGGATACTGCAGAGAGATGGCTAGCCACATCTAGGCCATTGTTTCCAAACTGAATCTCTCACTCTGTAGCAAAGTGCACTCAGTTTTCAAACTGTGTGGATGATTTAATTTGTGTATCGAACTGGGACCTTTAGCTAAGCCTTTTCTCTTTTCAAAATGCTAGTCTACCAATTTATTAACCCCATGAGATGCAAGTAGAAGACATGTATGTATCATTATATGCAAAGTCACCCACATCCAGCAGCACTGCTTGCAGCAAGAGCACCACAGATATCACTGGCTAGTCACATGAATTTCCATATTGGGCAAATAAAAGGGCACACAGCAGTGGTTTCTTCCTAAATGGTTCTATCTGACTTGCCTCTACCCGTAGACTCAGACTGTTGTAACAGTTTACTGTGGGCATAGCGCTACAAATTATGGATTTGTGGTTTCCACCACTGCTATGTTTAATGGAACTTTGATTACTAAACACTTAATTATAGCTAAGTAGTGCCTGAACTTATTCATCTTGAACAGGAACTATCTTATATTAATTTCTATTGTGGCTTGTGTTGATACACTGCTGAGAACTACTACTGGTTAGTTTCTGGACTAACAGACAATTTTAATCTGTAGTTATAGAGGTCAACTGTGTCCAGTAAATATTGTTGGTTCTAAGTGAGGGTTATAATATGCAAGATCCATAGGGGAGCTTCAACAGAGCAGGTGAAAGGTACTGCGCAAAAGAGGAGCTGTGAGAGCAGGTCATGCTTGAATTATGCCTGGACAGCCTTGATAGTAGTGGGTATGTTCCAGGTCAAAGTCCTGGACCTACACTGCCAGAAAGATTCAAAATTGTGCACACTCAAGAACGAAGCTGTCTCTCTGCGGTTAAAAACAAAATTAGTTTTTGTGTACATTTATTTTGGTTTATTACTATGTATTCTCATTTTATAAACATCCTGATGAAAATATTTGAATTTCAATGCATAGTGACTTGAGTAAGTTCATTTCTTCGAAACGTTATTGTGGATGAAGGATTCAGGTTGTAAAAATTCACTTTAGGGTGACAGTTTTGCAAATGTCTTTAACTGGCACCAGGTGCAAATTTGAAGCTATTCTTAATTTTGTCTCAATGTGGTTGTATTTAGAACTTTTTTGTAGAATCTTTAGTAACTGAAGAGTTAATGTACATGGAACTGATCGGTTCTACCGAGAAAACCTTCATCCTCCTCATGTATGGATATTTTCCCCAGCAGTCAAAATCTAATTTTGCAAAATTTTCACCCATAAAATAAGGAAAGAGAACAGATACTTATGCAGACATAAACAAAATTATGTACTCTGTGAATTACCAGTTACTACACTGATAGTAATTCTTGGATGGAAATGGTAAATAAAAGATGAGGGAACACATCTATGGCCAATTGATATATTGTGCACAGACACACAACAAACTTTCATGAAACCTTTCTTCTTCTAGTGCAAGAATACTTTCTAATGTACACACAATAACATGGGCTCTCAAATGCACCCATTAGTGTCTGAGGCAACACTGATAGTTTGAGTGGTTGCTCAAGTTGACAGAAGTGGGAAGAGTGGAAATGTATGTGGAAACTGCATTATTCATTACACTTTTCATTTCACTCCCACTTTAGTACATTTCTCACTCTGTTCCTTCAAACACTTCTGTACCGAAGGTAGCACAGTTTCTACCATGTACAGCTATTCTAAACCTGTGTTAAGTCACCTTCCCTTCCGACCAGCTCCAAGATTCACCTTTTTCCTCTCTGAAGAAGGATAATGATGATGATGATGATGATGATGATGATGTTTGGTTTGTGGGGCACAACTGCGCAGTCATCAGTGCCCATATAAACACCCAATTTTTACAGAGTCCAATTTTTTACACAATCCAATCGAGCCACTGTCACGAGTGATGTGATAATGAAATGATGAGGATGACACTAACACCCAGTCCCCAGGCAGAGAAAAATCCCCAACCCAGCCGGGAATCGAACCCAGGACCCCCACTAACCAGAGGCAGCAACACTAGCCACTAGACCATGAGCTGTGGACTCTCTGAAGAAAGGACATAAAATCTAGAATTAGTGTTTCTGACAGGAACGTGAAGAATTTCACTATCAGAAGGTAAGTTCTAGCCAGCCATGTTGTCTCCTTGTAACTTAAGTTTCCTCAATGTAATTTTCCCATTGATATACACTGAAGCACCCAAAAAAATGGTATAGGTATGCATATTGAAATACAGAGATGTAAACAGGCAGAATACGGCACTGTGGTTGTCGATGCCTATATAAGACAACAAGTGTCTGGCACAGTCTTTAGACTGGTCACTGCTGCTACAGTGAGGTAGCGATGAAGTGGGGATTTTCCCGTATGACACATTTGAAAAGTGTACCATGAGTATCAGGAATCTGGTAAAACATCAAATCTCTGACATTGCTGTGGCCAGAAAAGGACAACTGAAGAGAATTGTTCAATGTTACAGAAGAGCAACCCTTCCACAAATTGCTGCCAGTTCCAATACTTGGCCATCAACAAGTGTCAGCATGTGAACAATTCAACAAAACATCATTGATATGGTCTTTTGGAGCCAAAGGCCCACTCGTGTAGCCTTGATGCCTGCATGACACAAAGCTTTATGCTTTGTCTGGGCCCATCAACACTGACATTAGACTGCTGATGACTAGAAACATATTGCCTGGTTGGACGAGTCTCGTTTCAAATTGTAGCAGGCAGATAGACATGTACAGGTATGGAAACAACCTCATGAATCCATGGACCCAGCATGTCAGCAAGGGTCTGTTCAAGCTGGTGGAGGCTCTGTAATGCTGTGAGGTGTGTGTAATTGGAGTGATATGGGACCCCTGATACATATAGATATGACTTTGACATGTGACACATACGTAAGCATCCTGTCTGGTCCCCTGCATCCATTCATGTCCATTGTGCATTCCGATGGACTTGGGCAATTCCAGCAGGACAATGCGACACCCCACATGTCCAGAATTGCTACGAAGTGTCTCCAGGAACACATTTCTGAGTTTAAACACTTCCTCCGGCTACCAAACTCCCCAGACATGAACATTATTGAGCATATGTAGGATGCCTTGCAATGTGCTGTTCAGAAGAGATCTCCACCCTCTAGTAATTTTATAGATTTATAGGCAGCCCTGCTGGATTGATGGTGTCAGTTTCCTTCAGCACTATTTCAGGCATTAGTTAAGTCCATGCCATGTCATATTAAGGCACTTCTTCGTGCTCTTGGGGGCCCTACATGATGTTAGGCAGGTATACCAATTTCTTTGGCTCTTCAGTGTAGTATGTTATTGTATAGTTAGTTGATTATTTGTTCCTTCTATGAAAGCCATTTGTAACTTACCACAACATTCAGTAACTTTTATCTTACTCTGCTATAAAATAGTGAACAGACCAAAAAGAATGTGCTGATACCAGTGTTTCAACTTTGTTGTAATTTTGTAATGTATTTAAGAAGTACTACACCTCATTTGTTATCCAAATAATCCTTAAGAAGCCCAAACAACAACAAAATACTAAAGAGCCTTAGACAGACAGATGTTCAACTGCACTAATGTTGCTTGCATTACAGATAATCCTTAAAGCAGTGAACTGAATTCTTACTTACAATTTTAAATTTAATGAAAATTTGAGTATAGGCCTACTATACACAGAATTGTATAAATCTGAAAGTACTTCATGACTGAAAAGCACAATTGGCTACTACATAACATTCTCCTTCTTAAGGTAAATAAATTGAACAAATATGGTACAGTTCATTGATTAGATACAGATACAGAGTGTGTTTAAAAAAGGTGCTCTGACCGTCTAGACAGGAGATTAGTATCTGTAGGTGCAAACATTTAAATTAATGAGAATAAATGAATTGTTATCTCTACAATGTCTTCTGTGATCTATGAACTACGAAGTATCCAGTGTGAACAAGAACAATCAAGAATGTTACAAACTCAAATCCTGTTCTTCAAAGAACCTGTCAGTTAAATACTGTAACATAAAAAAGTGTGTGTGAAAGGTCTTTTACATAGTCACTGCCTAAAAAGTGAAAAACCCAAAGGGGGAGAAGGAAACAGTTGGTATTTCACAGGTTCAAAGGGTATATGACATGACTTGACTGATTACAAAATAAAGTTAAATTTACAAATAACTTGGTTGTATGAGCTCATTTATCAGTACGATGTTGCATCCCCTCTGGCTTAGAGGCATGAACTGATTCTGTTGGGAAGAGTGTCATAAACACCATTGTTCCCCTCCTGAGGTAAGCTGGTTCAGAACTGTTGTAACTGGGCCTTGGTATCTTGGATACTGGCAGTGTGGCAAAGTTGATGTCAGAGCTACTCCCATACATTCTGTCAGGGGCAGATCTGAGAATCTTGCTGGCCATGGGAGTATCTCAACATAGAGACTTATGTGAAGGAGCGTTGTACTGTTGAAAAATGACATCATGATACTCTCACATGAGAGGCGACACATGAGGACACAGGATGTTCGTGATGTACCGTTGTGCCATCAGAGTTCCCTTACTCACTCCCAGCCATGATCTGAGGTGATAGCCAATGGCACCCCACACTGACACCAGCAGTAAGACCACTGTGCTTCTCCAAAACATAGGGAGTCCCTGCAGGTCACCACCTTACTTTTTCGATGATCTTATCTGGGGCAGTGCAGAACCATGATTGGAAATGGAAATGAGCATTTGGCATCATTGGCCAGAAGGCCCCTTACGGGGCCGGTCGGGCCACCTTGGTGCAGGTCTTATTACATTTGAAGCCACATTGGGTGATCTGTGTGCCGGATGGGGATGAAACTATGAAGACAACACAACACCCAGTCCCTGAGTGGAGAACGACTCAGCCAGGAATCGAACCCAGGCCCGTAGGACGGCAATCCATCACACTGACCACTCAGTTATCAGGCAGACAGAACCATGATTCATTGTTGAACACAATGCAATGGCATTCATCTCCAATCCACACTTCCTGTTCATGGCACCACTTCAAATGTATCTGTCTGTGTCGTGGTGTTAACAGCAGTCTACAAGAGTGACAGTAATTCCCCAGTCCGGTGGCTCATAGCCTCTGACCAGTGGTGCAGGATGACATAGAATGTTGCATGGGGCCTCTTACTTGTTCTCGGGTGGCAGGCACAGATATGAAGGGATTACACTGTGCTTGGGGCACAATATGGCATTCATTACTTGTACGGTCAGATGTAGTTGAACAGGATCTTGACGATGAGTATGCCTGTCCCCATATTCCCACCCAGTCTAAAATTGGACTACAGTCACATCCAAATGTCCTTGACACAATCTGAGCTTCTGCTCCATCTCTAATGACTCTGATGTTGATGGGACGTTAAACCCAATTTTCCTTCCTTCCTTGCATCTCCCTGTCTGTCACAATAATCACTCAACATGAGACATTGTTTTTGCCCCTCATATTTGCTACCTGGCCCGGTAACAACACAAAACACAAAACACAAATAGCACTCATGCACTCTGTTGGTCATTCTAGAAGTGACAGACCACTGCAACTCAAATCATTTACAAAGCTGCCGATGATGTGTACATGTACAAAGTTAGACTGACATTCAACTATGTTTCCTGGGTGTATCCTTTTGTTTGTCAGGCTGTGTATCTCATGGCTATTTCTTTAAAAAATAACTATTTTTTCTCTTTTTTTAGAGGACCATTTGACAATTACTGCTATATAAATACCTCTTCTTGATGTTTTTCATTCATTATACAGTAGTTCTGGCATCTACCCACCTTTTTTTTAGTTATACAACAGACTTTCCTTATCAGTTGAAATATAGCAAAGGGCTTTTTTGGTGTCACCTAACATACACCTGCCTGACTTCTTGTTACATTCACTTCACTTTCATTTTCATTTCCATTGCAGCCATAATTATGTCTTCCATTTCAGTCTCATCCACAATCCATTTGTTTGTTTTCATGTCTTTCCTGGCAATACTCAATAGAAATTTCTCCATTTATGACTGATCAATGCCAATTTTTTAAATGGTTTGCACAATATAAGCTTCACTGGCATATTTCACTATCACCCTGGTGGGGATTAGAGGATACTTAGCAAGCTAGATCACCCCAAGGAATCCCAAAACATCATACTTATTTCACCAGTGATGATTTATGTATACAGAAACGTCTGCAATTTCAAACAAATTTAGTGTGACTAACACATGTTAAAGTACCGTTTAGCATGTTTGCTCAAGTGTGCAGAATGTCCTGGTAGCAAAATGACAAAGATGAAAAAAATGAAAAAATGGAGAAGGTACAAACACATGTAAATACAGAAGGAAAATAATGGAAAAATAATGAAATTGGTAGATGGCTACTCACCTTATAGTGGAGATGTCAAGTCACAGATAGGCATCAAAAAGACTACTAAATACATAAGCATTTGGCCAGAAGGCCTTCTCCCATAATAGACGACATACACATACACACATTTACACAAACACAGTTCACACACACATGACAATGTCTCTGGCTGCCACGGCCAGACCAAGGAAGGAAAAGATTACACAATACATTATTAAAGAATATCCGGAAGACACATTTTTTTTGTTTCAGGTAACAAAAAGAAGCTTTTAAGATTTCTGAATGCAGAGAAACACTTACTTTTCATGTCCATAAACATACATAACTGCAACAGTTTCAAGTAAAGCAACAAGTACAAGTCCAATAGTGCCTCCAAATGAGTCAAACAGCTTGAGCCAGTACTCTCCAGCACCAGAGCAAAAGAGGAGACCCACAAAGAAGCACACAATACAGACAGCAGCTGAAAAGAATCAAGATACAGGTGTTACATGGATTCTTACTAAGAAATTTAAAATTTACAAAACTTAATAACCTTGATCAAAAATAAGCAACTCACTGCTTACCTCAGTAATATCATCACTTCTTTCTGAAATCTTATTAACTCTTTATTGAACATTTTAAAATCCATTTCAAATAAATATACTGCTCATACTTACCTCTCAAATCCATGCTGGAAAAACATTTTATTATTAAAAACAAAAGACATCCTAGTAGCTACAAAGTGTACTTGGTTCTTAGTTTCCATTATGGAATGCTTCCAGAACCAAGCCTTAAATAAACGTCCAAAATATGGACAATTCACCTACTTTATGTGGAACAAAGTTATTTCACAAACCTGTTATGTACTGTTTTCGCACCCTCTTCAGTATTTCAATGTCAAAAATTGTGCAAAGCATTCCCTCAAGAATGCCAATCTGCGAACCAAGGCCCAAGGCCAGCAGCATCATGAAGAAAATTAGAGACCAGAAAGGTGAGAATGGCAGCTCAACAATAGCCTTTGTGAAGACTATGAAGGCGAGACCTGTACCCTCTGCAGCCTGTACAAAGATTTACGTCCTTAGCAAGGCTCATACTGGACTTGTTTGTTGTATTTTAAGGCTCTTCACATACAAATGATTTTTTTAATTATGTACTTTCAGTACATTGCCAGAGTTAAGTTTTAATCAACTTAGCAATGTCATAAGAAGAAAAATGCCATTTAGGTAAAAACAGATTGTTGAATGCAGTTATAGGCCAACTGCATACAAAATGTTTTCTCAATTGATATTTTCTTAAACAAAATGAAGAATCTATAGGTGATATGCTGAATGGTTTTGCTCCACTGTCTATTAGTAGCCAGTAAAGAAATCAATATTAATAAAAGTATCATAGTAATTATAAAAAATTGAATCAAATATCATTCTTGCTTATATATGCAGACAATAAAATGTAAATAATTCAAATTTTATATTTACCTCATCTAGCTGCTTTTCCAAGCTGCAGTCCTCTAACTGCAATGCTTTTATAGTGTCATTAGTTCCAAAGTTGTTCATGAAGTCTTCATAATCATCTTTTGATACATTGAAACCAATATGCAATAGTTTTTCTGTGTTCCTGCAGGTGGAATTTATTATACAGTTAAAATTACATACACGGAAATACTGTACACAAAAATAGTGTATCGACATGAACTTACCCATCAATACATTTATGTACAATAGTCATGGCTTTGAAACCAAGAATTGAGAAGATGACCACACTGGCATAAATAGCAGTACATGCATTTGCAATAGAAACAAGAATAACATCACGAACACAGTTATTTTTTGGTGGATTGTAACTGCCAAAAGCTATGAGCGATCCAAAAGCCAACCCAAAGGAATAAAATACTTGTGTAGCTGCATCAAGCCACACAGTTGGATCAAGAAGCTTTTCAACCTGAAAATAAATGAATAATAATTAGGGATCCATATGTTGGTTTGATAAATAGAAACAGAGTATTAGTTTACCATAAAAAAAACAAGTAAAATGACATTGAATCTATAAATTCAGTTACATTTTTCCACACTAAATTTTTCAGCAGAGACCTTCATAGTGATTGCAGCTGTTCTGACACTGTTGTTGTTGTGGTTTTCAGTCCTGAGACTGGTTTAATGCAGCTCTCCATGCTACTCTATCCTGTGCAAGCTTCTTCATCTCCCAGTACCTACTGCAGCCTACATCCTTCTGAATCTGCTTAGTGTATTCATCTCTTGGTATCCCTCTACGATTTTTACCCTCCAAGCTGCCCTCCAATACTAAATTGGTGATCCCTCGATGTCTCAGAACATGTCCTACCAACCGATCCCTTCTTCTAGTCAAGTTGTGCCACAAACTCCTCTTCTCCCCAATTCTATTCAATAACTCCTCATTAGTTATGTGACCTACCCATCTAATCTTCAGCATTCTTCTGTAGCACCACATTTCAAAAGCTTCCATTCTCTTCTTGTCTAAACTATTTATCGTTCACGTTTCACTTACATACATGGCTACACTCCATACAAATACTTTCAGAAACGACTTCCTGATATTTAAATCTACACTCGATGTTAACAAATTTCTCTTCTTCAGAAACACTTTCCTTGCCATTGCCATTCTACTTTTTATATCCTCTCTACTTTGACCATCATCAGTTATTTTGCTCCCCAAATAGCAAAACTCCTTTACTACTTTAAGTGTCTCGTTTCCTAATCTAATTCCCTCGGCGTCACCCGACTTAATTCGACTACATTCCATTATCCTTGTTTTGCTTTTGTTGATGTTCATCTTATACCCTCCTTTCAAGACACTGTCCATTCCGTTCAGCTGCTCTTCCAAGTCTTTTGCTGTCTCTGACAATGTCATCGGCGAACCTTAAAGTTTTTATTTCTTCTTCATGGATTTTAATACCTACTCCAAACTTTTCTTTTGCTTCCTTTATTGCTTGCTCAATATACAGATTGAATAGCATCGGGGATAGGCTACAACCCTGTCTCACTCCCTTCCCAACCACTGCTTCCCTCTCATACCCCTCAACTCTTATAATTGCCATGTGGTTTCTGTACAAATTGTAAATAGCTTATGGCTCCCTCTATTTTACCCCTGCCACCTTCAGAATTTGAAAGAGAATATTCCATTCAACATTGTCAAAAGCTTTCTCTAAGTCTACAAATGCTAGAAATGTAGGTTTGCCTTTCCTTAATCTTTCCTCTAAGATAAGTCGTAGGATCAGTATTTCCTCACGTGTTCCAATATTTCTACGGAATTCAAATTGATCTTCCCCGAGGTCGGCTTCTATCAATTTTTCCATTCACCTATAAAGAATTCGCAGTAGTATTTTGCAGCTGTGACTTATTAAACTGATAGTTCAGTAATTTTCACATGTGTCAACACCTGCTTTCTTTGGGATTGTAATTATTATACTCTTCTTGAAGTCTGAGGGTATTTCGCCTGTCTCATACATCTTGCTCGCCATATTGTTGACTTTTGTCATGGCTGACTGTCCCAAGGCTATCAGTAGTTCTAATGGAATGTTGTCTACTCTCCAGGGGCCTTTTTTCGACTCAGGTCTCCCAGTGCTCTGTCAAACTCTTCATGCAGTATCATATCTCCCATTTCATCTTCATCTACATCCTCTTCCACTGCCACAATATTGTCCTCAAGTACATCGCCCTTGTATAGACTCTCTATACACTCCTTCCACCCTTCTCCTTTCCCTTCTTTGCTTAGAACTGGGTTTCCATCATAGCTCTTGATATTCAAGCAAGTGGTTCTCCTTTCTCCAAAGGTCTCTTTTTTATTTTCCTGTAGGCAGTATCTGTCTTACCCCTGGTGAGATAAGCCTCTACATCCTTACATTTGTCCTCTAGCGATCCCTGCTTAGCCATTTTGCACTTCCTGTCGATATCTGACACTAGCCCTCTGAAAAAGTGGACCAGCACCTTCTCTGAAATTAAGTATCACAGAAGATTGCTGGTTTTTAAATAATCTGTGCTTATTATTCAGGGTTTATTCAGTCCAAGTGAGCTCAATTCTCCAGATGTTGTCTTTAAATGCTGCTTTATTTGAAAAGCTGGGCCAAATCTGAACTACTCCAGCACTCTGTACCTGTCCGGCTCATTGTACTGACTCTTGAGGTCTTCTTTGCAATAACTTAAGCCCAGTTAATTAATGTTTTTACAAGATCTCTTTTTCTGATGCCATTAGCATTAGTCCAAGTAAAACATGATTCTGAATGTTATCAATTTTGACACTCCATATTTCCATCTGATCATTACAACACACTTGTAGTTTGTAATCACGGACAGAACTGTACATTTAGTTGTCTGAATAACCACACTGCTGTGTTATGCTGCTTAAAATGTTTTAAACTATACCTGTACCTACCTCTATCACAGAAATAAGAAATCTAAAATTCAAGTCCTTTCTGACTAAACATTTTCCTTTCATAGTCCTTCTCTTGAGCAAGAAAACAAAAGAGAAATTCAGAGTAAGTATTAAAATCCGTGGAGAAGAAATAAAGACTTTGAGGTTCACCGATGACATTGTAATTCTGCGGGGACAGCAAAGGACTTAGAAGAGCAGTTGAACGGAATGGACAGTGTCTTGAAAGGAGGGTATAAGATGAACATCAACAAAAGCAAAATGAGGATAATGGAATGTAGTCGAATTAAATGCTGTGGGAATTAGATTAGGAAATGAGACGATTAAAGAAGTAAACGGGTTTTGCTATATGGGGAACAAAATAACTGATGATGGTCCAAGCAGAGAGGATATAAAATGTAGACTGGTGATGGCAAGGAAAGCATTTCTGAAGAAGAGAAATTTGTTAACATCGAATATAGATTTAAGTGTCCAGAAGTCATTTCTGAAAATATTTGTATGGAGCGTAGCCATGTATGGAAGTGGAACGTGGATGATAAATAGTTTAGTCAATAAGAGAATAGAAGCTTTTGAAATGTGGTGCTACCGAAGAATGCTAAAGATTAGATGGGTAGATCACATAACTAATGAAGAGATATTGAATAGAATTGGGAAGAAGAGGAGTTCGTGGCACAACTTGACTAGAAGAAGGGACTGGATGGTAGGACATGTTCCGAGGCATCAGGGGATCACCAATTTGGTATTGGAGGGTAAAAATCATAGAGGGAGACCAAGGCATGAATACACTAAGCAGATTCAGAAGGATGTAGGTTGCAGTAAGTACTGGTAGATGAAGAAGTTTGCACAGGATAGAGTAGCATGGAGAGCTGCATCAAACCAGTCTCGGGACCGAAGACCACAACAACAACATGTTCCAAAAAAATGGCACACAAAAATGTAACTTTTCAGGTGGTTCTATTGATCACAGATATAAAGGGTCAAGTATTTTCAGTAGCCTTGGCCTAGTAACCATCTGTATACCTATCGGAAGAATAGGCATACTCTAGCTGTTCTACGGTACTGGGTAAAATTTAAACATTACACACCTCTCTAGCCCAAGCAAACTGAGCAAATCAGTTGGTTCTTCCCTGTTAAATGTGGTATAGGGTGGGCCTTAGATGGCTTATAAAAGCACCAATTGTTTATAAGGGCTTCCTGAGGAAACCTCGAAAAACCACTATGTTTGGTTACCGATACTAACTGTGGAGATGCCACTCTATCATTTCTGCTCATGGCAAATTGTCAAAATTTTTACTATACGTTCTTCAGATGGCATTCTCAGGGAACCTAGAAACTTTTTTTATGTCATTATTTGTTGCTAAGATCCAGAGATTTGAATTTACCGTACCTACACACATAAAATACGTGTGTAATATCCAGTCTGAGGTGCAAATGTATTTTCTGCTAATGTAGTGAACACATGGCAAGGTTTCTGGGATCATCACAAGGGTTCTGAGGTCACCAAGCTATGTTTCTGGTCACTATCTTTTCATCAATATAACTTAATGATGTACTGTCTCAGTATAATGGGTACTCCATACTTATACATGTTGTCTTACTAGAAATTCTTCAATGGTGTCACCTGGCAGGATTAACCCCCTTATAAAAAATTATTGTCTTACAAAATTCTATGTACTTGCAAATCAAACATTGCATTTCTTTGTAAGCTGTAGGTATAACCAAAAAATGCCATGAATTTTATGTAAAGTAGTGTAAAGTGGACTTGTGTTGTATTAACCTTATATTATGCAGTCTTTTTTATTGTTTATGTGTTGAAGTATGTAAATGTATCACAGGATTCATTCTGTTTAAGCAGCACACCCTGCTGTAACAGGGAAAAGAAAGGAACCGGCAAAAAAGGAGTGAATATGCTCCTCTTTAAAAGGTTCTGACAGAAAAGTGGGAAACCAGCTGCCTCTGTCATCATTTCACCTTCCTCACCAAAGTTTTGGCATCCACTTTTTTGTGCAGAAAGAGAGAGAATAATGGGGGAAGAGTGGGGAGAGAGTGCCAGTGGGAAAGGAAGAGAGAGGAGACAGTGATGGTGGGAGGGAGAAGGTAGCAGTGAATGAGAAACAGAAATGGATGAAGACAACAGTAGTGAAAAGTGAGAGAGAGGAGATAGTGATGGTCAGTGAGAGACAATGGCAGTAAAAGAGAAAGAGAGATGGATGGAAATACAAGCAGTGGGAGCAAGAGGAGAGACAGGAGGCAGTGGGAGCAAAAGGGAAAGGATACAGTGGAAACAAAACAGAGAGATGAGAGGAGACTATACATAGGCATGGGGGCACGGTGGTCTGGGCAACTACCCCCTCCCCTCCTCTGCAGACTATTAGTCAAATTTAAGGACAAAAAAATTAACCTGCTTTCCCCCATCCCATATACCCACATGTTAAAGTTTCCTGGTCTATGGGTTGAAACCCCAAGCAAATCATCGCCAAGGACATGTGTAGAGACAATGGGGGCTGAAGAGAAAGGCAGGAAACTATATGCAAGAAAGAAAGAGGCAGTTGCAATGGTAGGGAAAAAGAATGGGACAATGAGAACAGCAATGGGACAGAGACACAGTGGTAGTGGCAACAAAGGAAACAGTGCTAAGGAAGAGTGAAGGAAAGGAATGAAGACAGTGACAGTGGGAGAGACAGACAGAAGCAAGTGTCAATGGGAGAAAAATACGACAGTAACAGAGATACATATATAGACAGTGGCACTGAGGGGGAAATGCCAAGCATAAAGGCTTAACTACAGAAGAGAGATTGGGTAAAAGGATTTAGTATGTTCTGTGTTAAAATATCACAAATATGTTCGCACGCCAAAATTTTTTGTGAGGATGGCTGAATGAGGATTGATGCAGCTGGTCTCCATTTTTCCATCAAAGTATTTTAAAGAGGAGCATATTTAGATTTTCTGTGCTCCAACAGGAACATTCTTCAGGTGATCAATTAATATGACTAGGTAAGTCTCTGTGCTTGAGAATATCATGCAACATTATGATACATCATAACCACACAAATAATGTAATTTATGGTAAAGTTTCTCCTTCAGTATATGTCTACATTTTAATATAAACTATATTAATGTATTTTCTTAACACATTACTGGAGTAAAATATTGGCTTCATATTCATTATAGGAATGAGAGCCCTGTCACAAAAAGCAGTACCTAAACAGGAGTCATGTGATGAAAAGCAGATCTTTAGAACAATTATGGTCTCAGACAATGAAGCTGTGATAGGCAATGTGAGGGTAAGTCACATTATAAAAGAATGAAGGACCAAAAAACACTACTGTTTCATAAGTAGTCAGCTCCGATTTATCATTTATAAATAACAGAAAAATAAACATATTTAAAGCTCTTACCTTTGGTGTATACATATGGATTATTCCTGCTTTAGCACCTTCTAATGTTAATCCTCTTATGAAGAAGATTGTAAGGACTATATATGGGAACAGGGATGTGAAATAGACAACCTGGAACGTAATAACATCTCATATTTGTAATAGTCTAATTAAATACTTATTTACAACTAATTAAATATGGAATAGCATTACTGCTGTTTGACATTTTGTTACTCACATATATTTTAAGCCATCCCTTAACACACACAACATTTTCCTTTCATTTCTTTTTTAAAACATTAAGGTACATTACCAAGTTAATAGTGCCACTCTATTTATTAAAAACAAGAAATAGTCATTATTTCTTAAATAAGAGTCTCCTAAAATTGTTTTAAATAGAACTGAAATACAAAATTAGTACCTTCCCAGAAGATTGAATGCCTTTCATGACTATGCAGAAGACTGTGGTCCAGGCCAATAGGAGGAGGACTACAATCCACCATTTCAGGCCCTGTGGGTCATCAATCGCTGGTGATGCATCAAGTGTTGTTCGGTACCAGAAATAAGCTGTCTCAGAGGATTTTGCACACTCAGCAATTTCTGTGCCATTGATTACAGGACAGGATGCCCAGGGCAAAGGACTCTGTAAATCAAGATATTATTATGGTATTTGTTAAAACTATTGTAATTTACAATTGAACCGAATGGCTCATAAAAGGTAGAAGCACAGAGTCCTGGTGGTCAACAGAGTTGACTATAGTAGCATACAACATTCTCAGAATCATGCATTACAGAATAACTGCTCTCAGTACCACAATGAAAAAATTGAAATTCAAGGTTTGTTTACGCAACAGAAATACTAAAGTACACAGAGAGATTCAATGCTGTTTCCCTTTTAATTGAATATGATCTGCCAATATGCTCATGCGGTTATGAGATCAACAAAAGGCTTGCATGAAAATATTGTTATTCCCAGGCTCCCTTTTGTATTACAAAATGCAAGAACCTGAAAGGGAAGAGAAGAGTTTCAAATAAAAATCTGTGTACATCCTAAACACTTTTCCTAAGAAATGCTCTAACTATACTCAGCACAACAAAAAATGATGCTGGACATAAAGATGGACGTAAGTTTCAATAGCATTAAAATGTATACTGATAATTTCCAAAAGAATCTTAGTAATATAAGATCAAACATCTTCCCAAAGTACCTTCTTATGAACTCAGGTACAACATTACACATATTCCTACCATAAGGACTGCAAAGACTAAATTAGACTGATTACAGCATGCACAGAGGATTCTAAGCAATTATTATTATTGTTATTATTTTGTTATTTGATGACCATCCAATTTATCGTATGCAGTGGTATGAGTTTTGTCATGTTTTGATATAGAAAAAAAAAAATAATAAAATTGTCTTATGTAATAGCATCTGAGAACAAATCTTAAGTTTATAAACTAAACACATTAATGTTTACATGATATAAATTGTAACAATAGAGTAATTGGGTAGAAACAAGAAACTGTTAGCAGAATGAATGTCCATTCTGCATTGTAGCATGCGCTGATGTGAAACTTCCTGGCAGCTTATGCAGATTAAAACTCTGTGACCAGGACTTGAATTCAGAACTGTTGCCTTTATGAGTTTGAGTCTCAGTCTGGCACACAGTTTTAATCCAACAGGGAGTTTCATACATTATTCCAGTGCCTTGAAAATTACTTTACACTAGCTATCAGATCACTGCTCTTTAGACACTAGTAATGAATGTTGAACAGCACTGATAATTCTACAAGTAAATAAATTATAGTTTACTTTTCATTCTTTTTAAAAGAACCAAGCACGAGATTCCTTCATAAAGATTCTCTCCTACGGTTACCACATTTGGGTGCAAGAGGAATGGCAAGGTAAGAGTGCCCACTGATAATCCCTGAGTCTAGCAGATGCATTTAATACACATTAATTAAGGCTGTTGCTTTTATTTTTTTTATTTTTGTGACAACTCATGTGACAAATGGTAGTGATACAATAAGGGCGATAAATTTTGTATAAATTGAGAATATAGATAATTAGAATCTTATATGTTATTTCATCCAACAGCTTTTAATGTGTAGCAAATATTGTGAATAGGTCACAGAAAAATTAGAAGTGATCACAATAGCTGCACAGTAGTATAGATGCAAATGTCTTATAATCATAGACTATACCCGCTGTCCCCACAGCAAAAGGTCATCATAACGTTACAGATCACACTCTCCACTAATAACTAAAATTACTTGTAATCACTGATCTGTTAGAGCCTGGTTCTCGAATAGCTATCAATTTGGAGTAGACCTGTCAACATAATATTAAGTGTTGTGTGGAATTATTATTTGATATTGTCTTAATGTAAAAATTTAAACTGAAGCACCTGCAAAATTATAGGCCAATATCTTTAACAAAGGTTTGCTGCTGAATTACTGAACATATTTTTCATTTCAGTATAATAAATTTTCTTTAGATGTGAAAGCTTCTGTCTACAAATCAGCACAGGGATAGAATGCATCATTCATGCAAAACTCAGCTTGCCCTTTTCCTGCACAGTATCTTCCAAACCACAGATGAAGGACAATGGGGAGGTTCGATACTCTACATTTCTGGAAATCATTTGACATGGTGCCCCTCTCCACACTATTAATGAAGATACAAGCATGTGGAACATGTTTCCAGATATTTGAGTGGCTTGGAGACTCTTTAAGTAATAGTATCCAGTATGTTTTCCTCCATAGTGAGTGTTCAACAGGGACAAGGGTATCAAAAGAGGTGCACCAAGGAAGTGTGATAGGACCACCCTTGTTCTCTACATACACAAATGATCTGAAGGACAAGGTGAACAGCAACCTGCAGTTTTTCACTGATGATGCTGTAGTGTACAGGAAAATATTGTCATTGAGTGATTGCAGGAGGGGACAAGATGACTTTGACAAAATTTCTAGTTGGTATGATGAATGGCAGCTTCCTCTAAAAGCAGAAAAATGTAAGTTAATGCAGATGAGTACCAAAATCAATTCTATAACATTTGAATACAGCATTAGTAGTGTGCTGCTTGACACAGTCACACCGATTAAATGTTTAGGCTTAATGTTGCAAAGTTATATGAAATGGAAAAAGCTCTTAAGGACACTCATAGGAAAGCCGAATGGTTGACTCCGGTTTATTGTGAGAGTTTTAGGAAAGTATGGTTCATCTGTAAAGGAGACTCAATACAGAACACTAGTGGAACTCATTATTAAGTATTGCTTAGGTGTTTGGCATCCCTGTAAGGAAAGATTAAAGGAAGACATAGCAGCAATTCAGAAGTGTGCTGTTAGATTTGATACCGGCAGGTTTGATCAACTCAAGAGTATTATGGAGATTTGGTATTCTCACCTGAGTGGGCTATAGAAAGACATTGAAGCAGTTCAAAGGTGGGCAGCTAGATTTGTTACCAGTAGGTTCAGTAAACATGTATCTATTATGAAGATGCTTTGTGGATTCAAATGGGAATTCTTGGGGATAAGACAACATTCTTTGCAGTTGGGAAAATTCAGAGAACTGGCATTTGAATTTGACTACAGAACAACTCTACTGATGCCAATGCTCATTGTATACAAGGACCAAGGAAATATGTTAAGAGAAATTGGAGCTTGTTTGGGGGCATATAGACAGCCATTTGCCCCTCATTATATCTGTGACTGGAACGAGAAAGAGAATGAGTAGTAGTGGAACAAGGTACCCTCTACCATGCACCATACAGTGGCTTGCAGATGTAGATAAAGTATTTGTTTCCTCTTAAAAAGAGACACTGGTCACTTTGGGCACTACATATTGTGTAAAAGTAGTTCCAGATGGCCATGTGACCCTCCCCATGACAAATGTTGGAGGGAAATCTTCACAATCTGTTAGCTCTATTGGATTCAATAATCAATGGCTTCAACTGCATATGACATATTTTAACAGGCTTGTGGACACTTTTCATTGCTCTATTGAGGCCATTATCAAGACCTGAGGTGTTACCCATGTGACATCTCCTGGGTCTTTTCATCCAGTCTGTTTATTTGGGTTACCTAATAAATTAGACATGGCACATAGAACATTACACTATTCTATTCTGAAGGGCAATTTTGTAAATGTCATCAGAGCAGTGCTTGTGTCTGTGTATGTGCGGATGGATAAGTGAGTGTGTGTGTGTGTGTGTGTGTGTGTGTGTGTGTGTGTGTGCGCGCGCGCGAGTGTACACCTGTCCTTTTTTTCCCCTAAGGGAAGTCTTTCCGCTACCGGGATTGGAATGACTCCTTACCCTCTCCCTTAAAACCCACATCCTTTCGTCTTTCCCTCTCCTTCCAGAAGAAGCAACCATCGGTTGCAAAAGCTAGTAATTCTGTGTGTGTGTTTGTGTGTTTTGTTCATGTGCCTGTCTGCCGGCGCTTTCCTGCTTGGTAAGTCTTGGAATCTTTGTTTTTAATATATTTTTCCCATGTGGAAGTTTCTTTCTATTTTATTTACAATCACAAATTCTGTTTGATACACAATAAGATCATACTTTTGATTGGTGTGGCACTGATCCAAAAGTGATTTAGAAGTCAATAAAGACTGCATCCGCCTGATTGCTTTGAGCGTTGGTTTCCAGGCTGTCATGTGAGAACAGTGCAGCTGGGTCTGGCACATCCAATGTTTTCTGAATCAGTGCTGGTGGAGGTCATTTGGTTCAATATATTTCATTACATTTGAGCTTGGATTATGTTCTAAGATTCTACAATACATGGATATAAATGGTTCCAGGTGGTTGTTTTTGTGGATCATTACTAGTACCATTCTCCTAGACAAGTGTGCCCTATACCTTCTTCCAACAACTGCACATAGCTTTTAGTTTGAGCGATCCACAGCATATTAAAGTTAAAGAGAGAGGCTAACTCAGCTGCAAATTCTGTGTAGAACCTCACAGAGACTCCATCAGCCCCATAACTTTTGTCTGTTTTAGCAATTTCAACTATTTCTCAATCCCTCTGACATTAATATCAACAACACTCATCTTTGCAGTGGTGCAACAGTTACATTGGTGCAGTATTTCTGAATCTTCTTTGTAGATAAACATATGAATTACTTTTTTTTAGTTCTTTTGACAAGGCTCTACTGTGGCAGTAATCGAAGGGTTCATGCATTGCTCTTTCAACATCCAAATGTGTTTCATTCAGTGTATATCTGTCTATAGTTCTATGCTTTGTTTTACACATATTGGGCACTAGTCACTGCTTCTTGAGAAGTTCCTTTACTGAGCCTGTTACTACAGAGGTACATCCCATCATGAACTGTTCTACTAGGTACATATCTATCCAATAATTTATCAAATGCATGAGGGTGGTTTGGAAAGTTCTCGGAATCACCATGGGAGGTCAGCACTAGCGCAATGAGTTGTTCATGTGATATTCATTGGACTATTGCCTATAAACACATGCCACGTCAGTGTTCTTGGAAGAGAGCTGTGGCGGTCGTGTGGCTCTGTTGTTGTTCCTGCGTAATGATTTGTGAAGATGGAAAAAAAAAAAAAATCGAGATTTGAGCAGTGATTAAGTACTTCGTAAAGAATGGTATGAAAGCAAAGGACATTCATGCCAATTACCAGAATACACTGGGGGACTCTGCTCCTTCATATTCAACTGTTGCCAAGTGGACAATTGAATTTAAATTTGGTCAGGAGAGCTTAGATGATGATCCATGCAGTTGTTGGCCAAGATGTGTCACTACTCCAGAAATCATTGCAAAAGTGCACCAAATGGTCATGAAGGATTACCAACTGAAAGTGCGTGAAACTGCTCACGCTTGCCAGATGTCATCCAGAAGAGTATATCACATTTTAACTGAAGAATTAGAAATGAAAAAATGATATGAAAGATGGGTGCCATGACTCTTGATGCTGGATCAAAAACACATGACAATGGACATATTGGCCTGTTTTAGGAGAAATGAACAAGATTTTTTGCGATGGTTTGTGACCACTGGAGAAACTTGTGTGCACTACTATACTCCAGAGACAAAACAACAGTCAAAGCAGTGGAAACATGCTGATTCTCTGCCACCAAAGAAAGCAAAGACAATTCCTTCAGCAGGAAAGGTCATGGCGTCAGGTTTTGTTTGTAGATTATCTCCCCGCTGAGCAAAAAATTACTGGAAGATACTATGCTAACATCCTGGGCAAGGAAGAAAGTCACCTTCTGTCAAGACAATGCGCACCCACACACACTTGCCAACGCCATGGAAAATTAAACGAACTAAGGTATGAATTGTTGCCACACCCACCTTATTCACCTAATATGGCTCTGTCAGACTTCCATCTCTTCCCAAAACTGAAAATTTTTGTTGGAGATGAAGATTCACTTCAAATGAAGAACTGATAGCCATAGTTGACAACTATTTTGCAGGCCCGGAGGAAACTCATTTTCGATATGGGATCAAGGCACTGGAACATCGTTGGACCAAGCGCATTAACCTACAGGGGGACTACATTGAAAAATTAAAAAAGTATCAGTGATGTAAGTACTTTTTTTTCATTTCCATTTAGAGAACTTTTCAAACCACCCTCATACTTCTAAACTAGAGACACAGTTCCTCACATGCTCCTGCCAGAGCTAAATGCTTGAGTTCCTCCTAGTTTTAAGGCATTACTGCTGGCTTATCTACTTTTGTCAACAATAAAATTAATATTTTTAGTTACTGTTCACGCTTTGGTAATCATGTTGCTACAGGTGCATCATGGTCACTGATACCCATTTCATTGTGAAAATCCTCCCTCAAAGGCGGCAAGTCTGTCTGTTGTTGTAGTCAGTGGACTTACAAACAATGTGTGCCAAGTAGTTATCTGATCAATGTTCTTGTCTTTTTGTATCTATACCTTGACTTGTTTCACACTCCAGAAGGTTCTGTTTCTTTTCTAAATCTATGAATGAACGAAAGTATTTGCTATTGTTAGGCATCTTGTCATGACCACCACTTACTGCAACTATACAAAGCAATTGCTGGGTAGCTGTAGTGTCCTCTAATGAAAATAGTCTGATAGAGAGTGTATATATGTGTGAACTGGGATTTTTTATGACATCTATTAGAAGGATTCAGTTATAAGTTTCTATCTGATGAAGGGTTAAACTACCCCAAAAATTTCTCTGTTGTCGATTTCGTGTTTCTACTGTGAGGCTGAACAGTTTCTTTATCAGTATTTATCATTTTTATGTTCCACAATGCAGCTCGAAATGAAGAATCAAATTTATATATTTCTGAAAATTTCGTTTGGATAAGGGAATGTGTAGATTTATTTCTTCGAAGACTAACGTTTCATATTGTACAAATCCATGTTCCAATAGAAAAGTAAGGTTTCTAACATATTTACACCCAAAAGAGAATACTGAAGTAAAAAAAAATCATATGACAGAAATTAGGTGGGATCTTCCTACCTGAAATGAGTTGAACAGGTAATAGAAGCACCAAGTGATGATGACGTTATAGTACAACGAGATCAAGAACGTGACTATTCCACTAGCAATGCCAATTCCACCCAGCCAAGGGTGTATTGTGTTCCATACGCCCATGGATCCCAGCCGCATGCGTTGTCCAATTCCCAGTTCAATCAGGAAAAGAGGTATCCCTTCCAGAACAAGCATTACGGCAAAGGGTATCAGGAAAGCACCTGCAACAGAAGAAACAAATAACTGTAAGAATGACTATCCTGACGTAGCTGGTTCATCACTAAATTAAATATATCTTTTTCCGCTATTTTACGGGTGACACCGTCACGTAACAATGGAGAATAATTAATTAGTACTACTTCAAGGCTATAGTACAGGGTTACAGTCAATGTGCAACAATAACGTAGTTTTCATAAATGAAGGATTCTTTAACGTACATAATTCTAAAGCATTTATTTAAAAGCATGGTATCACGTATCGGGTTCTCAATGGCTACATTATTCATACGTGCACGTGCTGTTACAAGACGCTACGACCCTCAGTGTCATATCGTCTACTTTTTTCACGATTCAGAGCTTCACATTTACTTTTACTTCTGACATTGAACGAATTTGGTGTTTGTCTTGTAGATGAGAATGAAAGAGTGTTCTCCCATTCACATCAAGTCTGAACTATGACATGCTTGTGTGTTATTTTGATTTCATATATCTTCTACGGTTTTACACTCTGAATCATTACATTGTTTTTCTCGTGTCTGCTGTCTTTTCGGCTCTTGTACCTGTTCAGGCTTCGAGCTGGTACAGAAAATTTCAACTGGTCTACATCTACATCTGCATTTATACACTGAAAACTACTATGGAGCGCATGGCATAAGGTACGTCCCCTTGTACTGTACAGTACCTTTTGATAGCTTGTTCGCTTTCCCAATACTTATGACAAAAAATTACTGTAATCAGAGAATCTGTTTTCCATTGGAGAATCGTTACGACGGATAGTAAAATATGTCTTATTATTTATCGCGTCTAATAAAAACATTATATTATTTCTCTGCCTCATGTTTATAAGCAGACATCTGTGATAACAATTTCAAAACGGCAGTACCGGTACGAATTTTGCTTTCAAGATATTTCCGACACATCATCGGAACTCTGATAACGTGAGGTCTAAAACACAGTCATGCGCTCTGTGCTTTGTTATTTGCTGTTCTTCTTATCTTTTTTTACCGTCTTCATATGAGTTTCTGAAGTACGCCAGAAGGCACTGAAGCGAAGTGAGGAAGAAGCTAGGAAGGAAATACATAAAATAATAAGGACCAGGAATGATATTCGATCCACGCAATAAATTCTCGTAATGCATACACGAGAGGGTGGAACATAACATGAGAGTGGTGGCGGTGCTGAGCGGCTTGGCGTATCGGCGAGTGGAATATTCCATTCCTTGGCGAACCCTGCAGGTCGTGCTACCAACCCTGCAACTGCGGTGTTCTAGTGACCCTGCAACTGCGCCAGTGCGCTGTTTCCCGACTGCAGAGCGTAAATAGGTACCTTGCATTTAGTCGTCGGTGATGTGGAGCAGTTGTACGCAGGGGCGGTCTCACATAAAGTTCGTAACAGAACAAGTACAGATAAAGCGCTGTGACAGTTAAATGCATGGCACCGTTTTCCATTGAACAATTAATTAGTAAGAAGCATGTCATAGCTCGAGACTGCCATGTGAAAAAGATGCGCATTAAGTTACACGTGTGCACGAAAACAACACTTAGTGATAACCCAGTAAAAACATGAATCAACACTTTTAGTGAGGTAGTCACCACACCGTCCTTTGAAATAAGGACTCGGTGAAACCTTTTTGTGTGAAGTACATTCATTAGCGGCTTCGTGTGTATCGTTAGAAAATCCATAATTAGGTAAGCCACCAGTTTATTTTAGTAGCAAGTGAACGAATGCGCGTCAAATTGATTTACAATTGGAGTTGAGTAAAATTACGTTTCATCTGTATTGTTACCCTTTTTTGTGCATTAGTTAGTAGAACCCCTCCTGCAAAATTTTGCGGAGAATTTCGAAAAATACATTTTTATTTTAGCTATCCGATTTACGTAGTCAAATAGATAGAAGGAACGCCTTATATGAACAAAAAAAGACTTTTTTGTTTTTCAATTTAACCATGAAACGTTCGTTTTTATGAATTTATTATCACTGATAAACTTGGAGCAGCGAAATCCTGTCATTCGTCAAAGTCTAAATTTGTATTCGTTTGAACATTTTCGCTTTATTTGAGAGAAGATCTCTCATCCGAAGTGTGTCCCTGCATGAAACACTGTACCTTATAACGCATAGTTATTTTACCTCACTCAGTAGTCGTGATATGTATGTTTGCTTTCTTGAATGTTGTTTCCCTGTTTTGAAATGTTTCAAGAACTTTTGGTTATTCACGAAAGCTGAATCTGGCAATCATGACGATTACGACGTGGAAGGAAACATTTGGCGAGATACGTTAGTTAGATTGGCATCAGTACTTTAGATTCGGATATAAAATACTAATAACTTACAAGAGTTGGACTATTAGACTAATTCATTCGTTCTCACTTCCGGAGGGGATCGACAGCGTTAAGCGACTGCAAAGTGACAGACTGGAAAAGCTCGAACAGAATAATGAACTCAAGACGGAACAAATGCGCTGCTCAAACTTGTAAATATTCGTACTTAGGTTTTACAAGAATTAATTTTCGTTAGTAATAATCTGGGAATTCTTTGATTGCTGTAATCGCCTATATTGTTTTCACACGAGAGAAAAAATAATCTTTTACTTATAAGCAAGGGGAGATGCTGATTTACTTAAACTTCGCCGTTTGAAACGGTTACTTTCACCAACAGTCATAGCCAGAATCACCTCACGTAAAGCTCTTCTGGAAGATTTGACATAGATATGTTCTGCGAAAGCTTCAGTTATTGATACTCCCTATTCTGAAAAAAGCAATGGAAATCAATGAACAGGGATAGTTGTGAAGCATGCGTCATCCATGAAGTTAATAATGCACGAATAGGCGGACTTCTGCACTAATAGTTCAAATGGCTCTGAGCACTATGGGACTTAACAGCTGTGGTCATCAGTCCCCTAAAAACTTAGAACTACTTAAACCTAACTAACCTAAGGACATCACACACATCCATGTCCGAGGCAGGATTCGAACCTGCGACCGTAGCAGTCGCACGGTTCCGGACTGCGCGCCTAGAACCGCGAGACCACCGCGGCCGGCCACAAAAATAAGGGAGGTTTGATTTTGGTGGAGATTGGGGGGGGGGGGGGGCGTCACTACGATAAAGTTAAATGAAGAATAGATGAATTATAGAAATAAGTGCATGGAGTGAACCCGTGACGCAGAATTTGAAGCTGTAATGAGAGACGGGCGTCGATTAGAGGGTCCTGGGACGAGTGAAGAACGCATTACGTGGTCGTGTGGATGAATAGTTATTAGACTTTAAATCCGTAGGTTAGGGTTACTACCCGGGTCTTCCCAATGATTTCTTCCACCAATATTTGCATCTTACGGCTCACAATGCTTTGTGCATTCAAATACATACAAACACCTCTATCTTAAAATTAATTCATGCAATCTCTCATTATTCTCCTTCAGGATATACGCGTTGGTGCACTCTCTCAAAACACGTGGTGGATTATCCACTGTTGGAGTATTAGGGAAAGATGTTTGCGAATACTTCTTAATCAGACGCAAATAGTTCTAGGAACGAAAAATGATGACCACAAGTGTTTCTTTCGCTTTTGAGAAGAGAAAGAAATGATCTGAGATTACACTTTGATCTGACGCTATACGCGGAAATTTTTGGATTTAGAGCTCATCAGAAAATGCTCATATTTTGGTCACCCAGTGTTCGGGCTGTTATTGTGGTAGAACAAATTTTCGTTAACCTTTCTCTATTCACTGGTTCCACATATTCCAAATGCGCACTGCAACGCCACGCATCTACAGTGTGTGAGTAAGATGTTGTTCCAAGTTGTAACTAAGAAAGCAGATAGTGTATCATTCTTTCCCGACGTTTTTTGCTGTATATTGTTTAACTGCAACGGAATCGTCTGGGAAGATTTAGATAAACTAACACAACTTCGTTTCTGACTAAGAACGTTAAAGTCAATTTCCGATATCGATTTTGAGCCAACAGAATTAGATCTTATCAATCTGCTGACAGGACATGCATGCATATTTATTCCCGAGTTGGGCCGTGTGGTGTCCACTGATCAAAAAGTTTTCTGAGCCGAAGATTCTCTCTAGCAGGTACGAGAAAATTGCTGATCCAATACCAAGAGCACACTGAATTTGTTGGTAGGTACAGTGATTCTGTTGTGGAGTAAATTTCCTTTGAAGAGAGTCCCGAGGAGATTCTGTCATTATGACATGGATGCACAAAGATTGCGAAAGAAATCGCTCTTGCCGGAACCGTTGCAGCATTCTCCTTCAACTGTTGAAGGATTCGACAGCGAAACTTAATGGTGACCTGAGTGAGCCTCCCTCCCTCCCAGCGTCTTCACCATATCTGTATCGATGAGCGATGCATCTTTTAAAGCAAATGTTTTATGCTCTTCTGTGGACTCTGCTGGCACTAAACAAATTAATAAACAAATAGTATCAAACGTCTATCCTACAGCTTCCTCCAGTCAGTATCTTCGATGGTGATGGCTTAACTCTGGTTAAGTCTGGACTCCACGGAACGAAACGTCATAGCATTTCGCAGCGCATCTCAAATGGTGGCATTCACACAACCCGTCAAAGCAAATTTTGCACTTTGCGTTTTCTTCAAATTAATTTTTCTTTGCTTTGAATTCGTGACACTTTGCAAAGTTTGCACTAGAACTCGATATTTACCCTTCTAGTGTTCTCTAACAGAAGAAACAATGTTTGAACCTAAAAATTCTTATATTTTACAATACCAGGACGAGAAAGAGAAATGTATAGATAATAAAATTTTATTGAAAATTATGCTCCATTGAACGAGGAAACTGATTTTTTGTAATCGTTTGGCAATTAGACACGACATTAAACGCACAGGATAAAACAAGGACGACATGTACTGCCTTCTAAAAATTATGTTTATATATACAGGGTGTTACAAAAAGGTACGTCCAAACTTTCAGGAAACATTCCTCATACACGACTAAAGAAAATGTTATGTGGACATGTGTCCGAAAACGCTTAATTTCCATGTTAGAGCTCATTTTAGTTTGTTCTTCCACCTACGCTCAATGGAGCACATTATCATGATTTCATACGGGATACTCTACCTGTGCTGCTAGAACATGTGCCTCTACAAGTACCACACAACATGTGGTTCATGCACGATGGAGCTCCTGCACATTTCAGTCGAAGTGTTCGTACGCTTCTCAGCTACAGATTCGGTGACCGATGGATTGGTAGAGGCGGACCAATTCCATGGCCTCCACGCTGTCCTGACCTCAACCCTCTTGACTTTCATTTATGGGGGCATTTGAAAGCTATTGTCTACGCAATCCCGGTACCAAATGTAGACACTCTTCGTGCTCGTATTGTGGACGGCTGTGATACAATACGCCATTCTCCAGGGCTGCATCAGCGCATCAGGAATTCCATGCGACGGAGGGTGGATGCATGTATCCTCGCTAGCGGAGGACATTTTGAACATATTCTGTAACAAAGTGTTTGAAGTCACGCTGGTACGTTCTGTTGCTGTGTGTTTCCATTCCATGATTAATGTGATTTGAAGAGAAGTAATAAAATGAGCTCTAACATGGAAAGTAAGCATTTCCGGACACATGTCCACATAACATATTTTCTTTCTTTGTGTGTGAGGAATGTTTCCTGAAAGTTTGGCCGTACCTTTTTGTAACACCCTGTATATTCCCAGCAAATAAACTAACAAGCAGAACATAGCATTGGAGAAAAATTTTCGGACACAAGAGTAACTTCGGGCGTACTCTAATTGAGTGTTACAGGTATAGTACTTTTCGCAATATGTGTATGACATAGCAGACAACATTGGGACTTCCATGAGGCTTTTCGCTTCTGATACAGTTTTATACAGACAAATCGCAACGCTAGAAAATTGTAGCGAATTGCAGAAACAGACCTGCAGTGGATCGACGCTTGGTGAGGTAGTGGTAATTGACCCTCAGCATAAACAAATACTCTGAAGAGCCAAAGAAACTGGTGCACCTGCCTAATATCGTGTAGGGCCTCCGCGAACACGCAGAAGTGCCACAACACGACGTTGCATGGACACGACTAATGTCTGATGTAGTGCTGGAGGGAACTGACGCCATGAATCCTATAGAGCTGTCCATAAATACGTAAGAGTACGAGGGGGTGGAGATCTCTTTTGAACAGCATCCCAGATATGCTAAATAATTTTCATGTCTGGAGGCCAGCGGAAGTATTTAAACTCGGAAGAGTGTTCCTGGAGCCACTCTGCAGCAATTCTGGACGTGTCGTGCGTCGCATTGTCATGCTGGAATTGCCCGAGTCCATCGGAATGCAGATGAACATCAGTGGATGCAGGGGATCAGACAGGATGCTTACGTTCGTGTCGCCTGCCAGAGTCGTATCTAGACGTATCAGGGGTCCCGTATCACTCCTACTACACACACCCCACACCATTACAGAGCCTCCACCAGCTTGAAGAGTCCCCTGCTGACATGCAGGGTCCATGGATTCATGAGACTGTCCCCATAACCGTATACGTCCATCCACTTGATACAATTTGAAACGAGACTTTTCCGAACCAGGCAACACGTTTCCAGTCATCAACAGTCAATGTCCGCGTTCACGGGCCCAGGTGAGACGTAAAGCTTTGTGTCGTGCAGTTGTCAAGGGTACACGAGTGGGCCTCCAGCTTCAAAAGCCCAAATATATGATGTTTCATTGAATGGTTCGCTTGCTGATAGCCCTGTATTGAATTCTGCAGCAATTTGCGGAAGGGTTCATTATATGAGGTTGAACGATTGGTTCCGTTCTTACAGTATCTTTTTCCGCCCGCAGCTGTCTCGGAGATTTGTTCCTAGAAGAATCAACAGATATATTGCTTTCTCCTATATATATATATATATATATATATATATATATATATATATATATATATATATATATATATATATATCGCGAGAGGACCATGGAGATAAAAGTAGAGGGATTCGAGCGCACATGGAGGTTTACCGACAATCGTTCTTCCCCTGAACCATTCGCGACTGGAAAAGGGAAAGGGGAGACTGACAGTGGTACACAAAGTACCCTATGCCACACACCACAAGGAGGCTGTGTAGATGGAGGTAATATATTATCAGAAAAGCTAAACTGTTTTTCATCTTATCTAACTAAAAGGATGGAGCGTCGAATTGACAGAGCCATGGAGCATCCAGAACGAAAAAGGATCCTCGTAATGAGCATTAATCACTACAGGCGAACCATAGGGATCTTCATAGGGTCTGCTCTTGTTCTTCTTCTATATAAATTATCTATAATCTTCAGCCTGCTTAGCTGAGTGGTAACGTGTTTGCCTACTAAGCAGCGGGCCCAGGTTCGATTCCCGACCGGGTTGGAGATTTTCTGCGCTCGTGGACTGGGTGTTGTGTTGTTCTCATCATCACTGACGCGCAAGTTGCCCAATGAGGCGTCACCTGATAGGAGACCTGCACCCGGCCGCCGAAATTCCCCAGTTGGGGCCTCCCGGCCAACAATGCCACACGATCATTTCATCTATCTGTAATCATATATATAAGAAGCAGAAATATTTCTTCTTGCTGAGAGTGTAAGTGTTACTAAATTGTTGAGACTTTCGTGGTCACTTGTTGGCAAATTGTCTGCTGACTTCTGTCTCGGGATTTACCGCCAACAGCAACGGCGGGTGAATACTGGACAACGCCATGCACTCGTTCTGGCGAAACATCAGGAAAATCGTTGAGCAAATGTCAGCCGAGAATCCAGCAAAAGCCGAAGAGCAAATTGTCAGTGTAAGTATTATTAAACAGCCTAACGAAGAATCTTCAACAACTGATGAATTTTCTTGAAAGTTAAGAACAGATGCTCTGTAGATGGACTGTCAATGAATCTCGATAATGGGTAATACATGAAATTCTCTCCTGCACAAGAATTGATGAATGAGGGTAAATCAACGAATGAAATTGGGGATTGTAAACTCTATGGTGCGTATGCTGACATGGATCTGACCTGGAATTCACATGTTACAAATCATTTTTAACGCCTAAGCAATGCAACTTTTGCGTTACGTATTATATTTGAGTATGGAGGTGAAAAAGTCAAGAACTTTGTTTTTTTTTCTGTTTTCGTTAACCAATGTCTTATGACGTCCTATTGTCATATACGGGGGGTAACGTGTCACCGAGGCTGGAGGTTTTTTGTGCATGGAAGCATGTAATACTGATAATTAATGAAAGTTCCTGGCAGATTAAAATTGTGTGCTGGACTCGGACTTAAGGATCCTTGCATCTCGCGAGCAAGTGCTCTACCAACTGAGTTACCCGAGAGCGATTCACGACCCGTCCTCACAACTTTACTTCCGCCAGTACCTTATGTTCTACCTTTCAGCTCCACAGAACCGCCCCCGGGTAGCTGAGTGGATGGCTGCACGGTAGCTCAGCGTGTTCGATCAGAGGGATAGCTGCCCTCTGTAATAAAAAAAAAAAAAACTGAGTTCATAGATCAACAACGAACTTAAAAGGGTGTCTTACGACGTCCGCCCCGATCAGATGCAACGAACATAATGAAAAACGTGGTCAGCGCGACAGAATGTCAATCCTAAGGGCCCGGGTTCGATTCCCAGCTGGGTCGGAGATTTTCTCCGCTCAGCGACTGAGTGTTGTGTTGTCCTAATCATCATCATTTCATCCCCATCGACGCGCAAGTCGACGAAGTGGCATCAAACCGAAAGACTTGCACCCGGCGGGAGGCCCTAGCCACACGACATTTCCATTTAGCTCCACAGAAGCTCTCCTGCCAAACTTGAGGGACTAGTGCTGCTGGCAAAAAGCTGTGAGGACGGGCGGTGAGTCATGCTTGAATAATTTAATTGGTAGAGCACTTGCCCATCAAAGAGTAAAGGTCTTGGGTTCGGGTCCCGTTCCAGTTATAATCTGCCACGAAGTTTCATACCCGCAGTCACTCCGCATCAGTTTGAAAATAGTTGGTATGTGGTGTCCGCTGTGGAACCTGCTCTCACAGAAAGAAGTGAGTTGTTCAGCCATATACTTTTGACCAAATATCCCAGTGATGTACAAAATTAACTTCAAACGCAACCTGAAATCACATGTGCTGGACAACTCTTTCTACTCCATAAAAGGAAATCGAATGTTTAATAATATGTTAGTATTACAGCTGGTGTGTTGAAATGCTTCTACGCTGTTTCTCTTATTCTTTCCGTCTGGAAACTCGCGCACGGTTCTTATCAAGAACATATATCGCGAATAAATTCTACAACTGCTAGTCCCTCACTGCCGATACTGTACTATGACGTTGTCCAAGACGTACGATCCCTCATAACCTTCCTTTCGTCGTTTATTGTAGAGGCTGGACAGTTGCGGGCAATCGGCTGACTCCAGTGGCGCGGTCCCGTGACCTTGGATTCCCAGGTGGCGTGACTTGCGCTCACGTGGTGTCTGACCTGCCCCTACAATCCCTCTCCCCTAGACACCAGCGTTATCGACCCTCTGCCCCGCCCCACTCCAGTGCATCATTTCTTACTCAACCACCAAGATAACCATCTTAGTGTCGTGTGGTCTGTTTCCTAATCTTACATTATAGTTTTTACACCGGGCATATCTGTATAACAATCCGCATCAAGTGCTGTAAAAACGTGCCACTTGTCGCGTATTCACTTGCTCTCACATTTTATACGGGGTGTTTCCGTAAGAGCGTGCAAAAACGTATGAGGACATGGAGAAAGCTCCACTGAACAATTTGAGATAGGGATCCTGGGGTCGGAGAAGCCAGCTTGAGATATGCAAGTAAACTTGTCTACCGCTTTGTCTAGCATTACTGTTTTGCAGGTTATTTACATCCATATCTGCCAACCTTCAAAAACCAAAAATCAGGAGATTCAGTTTTAAAAATCAGGAGATACTGAAGATCAAAAAGCTGTGGCTCATTTTTGTATACACCCAAGACAACTGAAAAGTTTTCCTTTAAGGCGCCACAAATCTATATAATGGCTAAAAAAAATATAGAAACATTGGAAATACCTAAAATGTTGATTCCGTAACCCTTATTTGTAGTTTCGCCCAGCCAATTGCTGTTAGGTTGGGATGTTTTTGGCATTAGAAAAAAAAATATGATTGCCGTAAAACAGCATCCACCATACTGTTTTGTGACACACATGAAAACTGTAAAAATAGGCTTGCCAACTGGTTCTCCGATAATTACTGCTATCCGGGAACATTTTCCGGAACAGGTGACTCGCATGGTCAGCGCAATTAATCTGCAAATTATGTTCTAAAATAAAAGATGTAAATAAACATTCAGCATTTATCACTCCATCACTTTCACTTTTGTCGCTGAATTCCAGTTTTTTGTTGTTACTGACGCACTTCAAATTGTCTCGGTGCTTTTTTGTTTCCACATGTTTGGAAACATCACTTTTTCCACCATGTGATACACAAATGTCACATCGGCAGACGGTACAAAAAGCGAACAACGGGCCTTTCCTCGACTCGATAATGCACGGAAACTGTTCCGAAAATTGTTTTCAAGAAGACGGAGTTATATTTTTTGGCCAAGTTTAAAAACAAAGCCCCGAATTAAAACACTACGACAATATGCATCAATACACGTCCATGCAGAACACTGTGCACTACCGAGGTTACTACATGTGTACTACAGGACACGGGTACATCTTCGACAAAATGCGCGGGAAAGAGGAAAAATAACTATCGATATATAAATCGCGCGTGACTTCCTGATTTCTATAAACTTCGACGCGTGTCGACTAATACGCAACGAATTACGGCAACTGGCGAAAAAAAAAAAAACTGAATTGGCGGGTTTTCAAAACAAATATCGTAAGTTTGACGATAACTAGTAAAAATCGGGAAAAATACTGGAATAATCGGGAGGCGGGAGAAAAAGTGGATAATCGGGATTCTCCCGCCTAAATCGGGAGAGTTGGCAGGTATGTAGCATCTAACAAGAGTACAAGTTTATATGTACTGTGCTGTTTATTTACAAGTACAACTATTTCCTGCTAGGAAGAAAGGGGGACGAGGCTGATTACTTGGAAGTCATGATGCAGGTATTGTTTACTTTACTTGTCCATAAGGTGGCTCTGTTACATCGTTGATTCATAGCACGTTATGTCATTCGACAATATAAATACGATACGACATGACGGTGCATCGCCTCAATTCGCTGTTGAAGTCCGCAACCATGCCAGTGCTGTATTTCCTGGTCGCTGGATTGGAATGGGAGGTGCTATTCCATAGCTCGCGAACTCATCGGACCTCAAATCCAATTATTTCCCATGGAGATATCTCAAGTAATTTTTGCATGAGACCCCAGTGAATACGGAGACGGAATTAGTTGCCAGAATTGTAACTGCCTGTGATGTGATTCGAAACTCACCAGGGATATTTGTCAGTGTGTGTCAGAATCTAGTTCGCCACTGCCATGCTTGCTTTGACGTTGCTGACTGTCAGTTCCAGCACATTTTGTTGGATACAGTACAAATGGTACGTTCATTGTGTCCATGATAACATTTTCAGTTAAACGAAACTAATGTAAATAGTAAAAGTACACAGTAAAGTGATTTTGTTCCTATCATCTCCTTAATCTGGCTTCTCCAACCCTATCTCATATTGTTCAGTGGAGCATCCTCTATGTCCTGTTAAATTTTTGCACGCCCTTACGGAAACCCTCTATATACTCCAGAGATACACCACACAGCTTGTCAGTGGACCTGGGATTCTCCAAAACTTTGTTTAACATGCAACTCTGCAAGACTAGTAGATTACGGCTGCTGGAGTGACACATTACCTGCGTGCAACGATAACGCCAGTGTTCGCTGACGTAGAAATTGCATGGCTGCGAGGAGAGGGGTGGGGGAAGGAAGGGGGGGGGGGTGAGCTGGTGGAGCTACACCCGCACGTGCGACTTTTCCAGCGGGATTAGAGCTGGTAAATATGCCGCAGATATAGAACTGTAGCGTCTAAGTGACGGTGGCCATGACTGAGGGCAGCAGAATGCGCCACGCACTATTTCTCAGCAGGAATTCCAGTTCCCTGATCACACGACCACTTTTTACTCGCCGACCAATCCGTTGCGCACTACCGACCCCATCACTTCAGTATTGCTGTGCAACATGGATTAAGTGGGCAGTGAGAGTGGGAGAAACAAATCAAGTTGATACGTACGAAAACTATAACAAAGTGTTATTCTCACTTCGCATATATTTACAAGCAAGTTGTTCTTTATTTTCCAGTTAGGACAATCATTTAGGATATACTGCTTACAGCAATTTCGCCAAGGCACGATCCACGACTAATGGTTCAAATGGCTCTGAGCACTATGGGACGTAACTGCTGAGGTCATCAGTCTCCTAGAACTTAGAAATACTTAAACCTAACTAACCTAAGGACATCACACACATCCATGCCCAAGGCAGGATTCGAACCTGCGACCGCAGCGGTCGCGCGGTTCCAAGCCGTAGCGTCTAGAACCGCTCGGCCACTCCGGCCGGCGATTCACGACTAGAACAGAAACAGTATGCAAAGTGGTTCCTGACAAATTTTCTGCTTGTGTTGCCTCCATTTCCGCACGCAGATGTACTTCTCACTGAGATGTCCTCAATGTTGTCATTGTGAATCACACAGAACGTTGTAGCTACACTAAATGCACACGGGAATGCCCCAGGAAAGTGTGATAGGACTTCTGTTGTTCTCCATGTACATGAATGATTTAGCGGACGGATTAGGCAGCAATGTGCAGTTGTTTGCTGACGATGCCGTGGTGTACGGTAAGGCGTCGAAGTTGAGTGACTGTAGGAAGATACAGGGCGACTTAGACAAAATTTCCGGTTGGTCTGATGAATGGCAACTAGCCCTGAATCTGGAAAAATGTAAGTTAATGCGGATGAGCAGGAAGAACAAACCTGTAATGTTCGGATACAGTATTAGTAGTGTCCTGCTTGAAACAGTCAAGTCTTTTAAGTATCTGGGCGTAAGGCTGCGAAGCGATTTGAGATGGAACGAGCATGTGAGAATTGTGGTAGGGAAGGCGAATGGTCAACTTCGGTATATTACAAGAATTTTGGGAAGGAGTGGTTTATCTGTAAAGGAGACTACATGAAGGGCTTAGTTCAGAAGTGGTACGATTTCATTACGTCCACTTTTCTGCCTATAATGCTTCTGAAATTAATGATCCAAACAGACAGAAAGAAAGGTTCATGTCTAGCAAGGAGCCATATGCTTGAATATTTGTGGTATCTCAATGCAGATTTTTCAGCGCTCATTTAACTTTAGATCTCTGTATCTCAAAATGAACAGAAATGGACTTATACCACTATTGAAATAAGGCCTTCATATATAGGAGACTGGTGCGACCTATTCTTGAGTGCTGCTCGTGTGCTTGTGATCCCTCTTGGCCTCATTTTATCCGTCTTGACACTGTATAGGCTACAGTAGAAGCGGTAAAGCTTCTTATTAAATGGAGAAATTTCGTCTTGTGTGAATAGTTCCGTGTGTGTTAACCAGCGTTTACATCACCTGCCTTAACGATAGTTGTCAAGGTAAGTCCACATTTAAAAATTTTTAGTGTTAAAAAAGCGGTGTTGTATTCTTTGCGACTGTACTGACGAACTAAAACTCTATATGTCACCTGGTGGTGCAGCTACGCGCGATGCCTGATAGATTTGGATATTAGGCTGATTAGATTTGGATTAACTACGAAGTGTTTTTTCTTTGTTTTAACATAAACGAAACTATTTTGCTGTTTACTGTAGTAGCTGTCATTTATTCGACAGTCACCATTAATGCTTGTGAAATTGTCTTCGCTACTACCACAATTAATACGTGACTCTCTTGCTGCCACGGTTTTTCGAAAACAAAAGACGCTCGCGCAAAAAAATTGGCGCGCGCGGACTCCGCCGGATGGGCGGCATTTCCGTTACGGCCGAATAATGTGCAACCCCTCCCTCCCCACCCAACCACCTCACGCAGGCGAAGCCTTGTTCCCCCCCACTCTCGCCCGCGCTACCTCCGCCGGTAGGGGCGACGGCAGTTCGCGGAAAGTTTTCGCGGTCTGGTGCAGCTTGCAGGGGGCAGCACCTTCGCCGCGCGCCGCACTGCGCTTGCATTTTCAGGGCCACGGGCTGTGGGTCTGCGGCACGCCATATGTCGCAGTAGCGGCGGCTTGTCCATCGATCGCTCGGCCACCGCAAAACCTAGTCTGGTTCCCCGCTTCTTCGCGAATTGAGTCAGCACCGACGCCGCAAATCCGCGCGCTGCAGGCGACAGCTGCGGAATTACTCGGACACTAACACAAAACTGGTCTTGCTCGCAGCTTTCAAAGCATTAAGTAGAAGGCGGCAGAAAATGCGTTGGTTAACTTGAAACAATGCTGCTGTTCCGGAAAGTACTATGTAATTTCATACGTTTTCTTTCTTTGAACAAGAAACAAAATTCGCATAAAACCAAAAGATTTCCTTACGCGGAGACAACAATTCTATGTGCTATCTGCAGTTTCGTCACAACCGGTATTCATCGGCTTTTTTAACTTTAGACCGAACAAAGTAAACAGGTTGCTACTACTACTATTTTACCTCTGACATCACCAAAACAACTTTTCGAGTTCTGTAATGGAAGTGTCGAAGTCAATGAAGTGTATGTAGCAATCGGTGAATTAGTATCAAAATGTTTCTTGTTGATTGTTTTTTTTCGGGCAGTGACACAGAAATCGGGATTGAAAACACATTGCTACTTCGATTGAAGTGAAGACGGCAGATTCTTAAGGCAGCACAAGGGGAAAACTCAAAACTGTCGATAGTTAAGTATTGCTGATTCAACCATTGTCTATGGTAACCAAAAATAGTACTGAAAATACGGTAATGTTTGAGCGTAGTATATTCGGAACAGAGAAAACAGTATGAAAACACCTAAAAATGAAAATGTAGAGACAGCATTGCCTGATTAATACGAATGAGCTGGGTCTCAGTAAACCCATACATCAAAACTTATATCGTTGAAGAGTGCGTTCAACTTGCAAAATGAGTGTATAATTGAACTGCTTGACAAGGCAGTCTGGTAGGAATGTACCGAGGAAAGGAATGACTCGCAGTGTTGAAAATGTCTGCGGTGAAGCTAATCGCGCCTGTTCAACCGCGAATACTGATTGTTTGCAGTGTACGTTGCTTCCACTACTTGAACAACGTGATTCGGAAAATGAAGACTGGATATAAACAACAAATGGAAGGAAAGCGTTTCCGAAAAAGAGAAATTGGTTAACACTGAATATGTAAGTGTTAAACAGTCTTGTCCTAAGGTATTTGGAGTGTAACCATGTACGGTAGTGAAACTTTGACGGGTAGTTAAAAAAAGTCGTTTTTGAAATGTAGTGTTGCCACAATCACTGACAATTAAAGCGCAGATGGATAAGTAGTGAAGATTTGGAGAGAAAAGAAATTGTGGCACTTTCTGCGGCATCACGTCCAACTCAGCGGCCTAAATGACTGCTAGGCTGCAGCGCTCTACCGCGAAAGCAATATGATTTATTTGTTCTTATTTGGATACGTTAATCTGAAGTAAAATATTACAGAAGTCTGTTGCTCTGAGAAGGAAATAATTATTCCACGGATTTGTTATGGAAACGGAATGGACTGTAGTCCCGGTGTTTAATTTGTACTTAAAACTGTATGTTGTGCGTGCTGTTTATAACAGAATAAATAGTGTAAAAACTGGAAAATGTGCATTTAACCAAGGTCTATTGCCGAACTTACACCGTCCGTCAAAAAACTTCCGAGACTGATTTTATTCCTGGCTTATAAGTGATATCAGCCGAGGTAACTACGGTTGCAGCTTGAACTGACAACTGGAAACAACAGATGTGGTTCAAATGGCTCTCAGCACTATGACAGTTAACATCTGAGGTCATCTGTCCCCTAGAACGTAGAACTACTTAAACCTAACTAACCTAAGGACACCACACACATACATGCCCGAGGTAGGATTCGAACCTCCGACCGTAGCGGTCGCGCGGTTCCAGACTGAAGGGCCTAGAATCGCTCGGCCACACCGGCCGGCTAAACAACAGATGTGCATCCGATCAGTCAGACGTGAGCTGGCAGTGGTGAGTGGTAGATGTGCGGTCGTGGTGTGTCAACGTTGTTACATCAAAAACCGGAGTGGAGCAACATTTCCAAACCAACTGACAAGACGTTCTCCAAAATGTTTCGAAGAAGAGAAAACTGTGTGCAAAGTTTGGGTCGCGCACCTTGATTCCCAAAGAGAGCTACATATGGGCGCGTGCAGCGTCTTGATTGAAACACAAAAGACGGATAATTCGTTTCTGGAGAACATGATCATGGCTGACGAGACTTTTGTTATCAATACTAAAGCATTACAAAACGATAAAGTGCATGAATTCACACTGAAGAATAACTGACATTCAAGCCAACGTGACGTGCGAGTTGAACATCATCCGAAAGGTCTCTCCTGGCAGTGGAGGTATGAATTAAACAGCGACTTCAGTCACATCTTTTTTGTGTTTTATTAACCACACGATGTTTTTCGGACCCTGTGGCTGCATCGTCAGATGTAATTTGTCTTAATACATGTTTTATTTCTTCTCCTGAATGAGGTGACAATTTCGCTTGTTTGTATGAACATTCTGTGCGTTGTACCCAAAGGCGGCGAGACTATGAAGAATACTTAAACCATTAAAACCACCATCTTAGCTTTTCTCTATTTTTTTTATAATCAAGTCTCGAAACTTTTTGTATTGACGAGGACGTCGCTGATGCTTGCAAGTAATAGCATTTTGTATGTATTACGAGACAAGTCTATTTAATTGTGCACTGAGATGAAAAAAGTCGTAGGGTAGCAATATGCACTTATGTGAATGGCGGTAGTTTCGCGGAAACAACGTATGAGAGGTCCCTGCACTGAGAGAGCTGTAATTTGTACTCAGGCAATTGATGTGCAAATGTTTCCGACATGATTATGGCTACACGACGGGAATTAACAGACTTCGAACGCGAATAGTAGTTGGAGCTAGACGCATGGGACATTCCATTTCGGTAATCGTTAGGAAATTCAGTATTCCGAGATCCACAGTGACAAGAAAATTCCAGGCAACACCTCTCACCACCGACAATGCAGCACCCGGCTCCGGCCATCCTGATTAGGTTTTCCGTGATTTCCCTAAATCGCTTTACGCGAATTACGGGATGGTTCCTTCCAAAGGGCACGTCTGATTTCCTTCCCCAGTCCGATGGGACAGATGACCTCGCTGTTTGGTCTCCTCCCCCAAATCAACGAACCAGCAACGCAATAGACGACGCTCTTCACTTAACGACTGAGAGCAGCTTCCTTTGCGTAGAATAGTCAGACCTACAAACAAACAACACTGAGTGAAAAAACCGCAGAAATCAATAGGAGACGTACGATGAACGTATCCGTTAGCATACAAACGACCGACAACAGTGCCTTTTCTAACAGCACGACATCGCCTGCAGCGCCTCTTGGATTCGTGGCCGTATCGGTTGGATCGTAGACGACTGGAAAACCGTGGCCTGATCAACTGAGTCCCGATTTCAGTAAGGTAAGAACTAATGGAAGAGTTCGAGTGTGGTCCAGATCCCACGAAGCCATGGACTTAAATTGTCAACAAAGCGTCGTGGAAACTTACGGTGGCTCTATATGGTGTGGGGCCTGTTTACATGAAAAGAATTGGGTCCTCTGCTTGAACTGAACCGTCTACTGACTGGAAATAGTTATACACTATACACTACTGGCCATTAAAACTGCTACACCACGAAGATGACGTGCTACAGACGCGAAATTTGACCGACAGGAAGAAGATGCTGTGATATGCAAATGATTAGCTTTTCAGAGCACTCACACAAGGTTGGCGCCGGTGGCGACAACTGCAACGTGCTGACACGAGAAAAGTTTCCAAACGATTTCTCATACACAAACAGTAGTTGACCGGCGTTGCCTGGTGAAACGTTGTTGTGATGCCTCGTGTAAGGACGAGATATGCGTACCATTACATTTCCAATTTTGATAAAGGTCGGATTGTAGCCTATCGCGATTGCGGTTTATCGTATCGCGACATTGCTGCTCGCGTTGGTCGAAATCCAATGACTGTTAGCAGAATATGGAATCGGTGGGTTCAGGAGGATAATACGGAAGGCCGTGCTGGAGCTCAACGTTCTCGTATCACTAGCAGTCGAGATGACAGGCATCTTATCCGCATGGCTGTAACGAATCGTGCAGCCACGTCTCGATCCCTGAGTCAGCAGATGCGGACGTTTGCAAGACAACAACCATCTGCACGAACAGTTCGACGACGTTTGCAACAGCATGGACTATCAGCTCGGAGACTCAACGACGAAGCTGGGTGCACGAATGTCAAAACGTCATTTTTTCGGATGAATCCAGGTTGTGTTTACAGCATCATGATGGTCGCATCCGTGTTTGGCGACATCGGGGTGAACGCACGCTGGAAGCGTTTATTCGTCATCGCCACACTGGCGTATCAGCCGGCGTGATGGTATGGGGTGCCACTGGTTACACGTCTCGGTCACCTCTTGTTCGCATTGACGGCACTTTCAACAGTGGATGTTACATTTCAGATGTGTTACGACCCGTGGCTGTACCCTTCATTCGATCCCTGCGAAACCCTATATTTCAGCAGGATAATGCACGACCGCATGTTGCAGGTCCTGTACGGGCTTTTGTGGATACAGAAAATGTTCGACTGCTGCCCTGGCCATCACATTCTTCAGATCTCTCACCAATTGAAAACATCTGGTCAATGGTGGCCGAGCAACTGGCTCGTCACAATACGCCAGTCACTATTCTTAATGAACTGTGGTATCGTGTTGAAGCTGCATGGGCAGCTGTACCTGTACACGCCATCCAAGCTGTGTTGGAGTCAATGCCCAGGCGTATCAAGGCCGTTATTAAGGCCAGGTTGTTCTGGGTACTGACTTCTCAGGATCTATGGGCCCAAATTGTGTGAAAATGTAATCACATGTCAGTTCTAGTATAATATATTTGTCCAATGAATACCCGTTTATCATCTGCATTTCTTCTTGGTGTAGCAATTGTAATGTCCAGCAGTGTATTCAGCTACTCGGAGACCATTTGAGGCCTTTCATGGACTTCACGTTCCCAAATATCGATGTCACGTCACTGGATTAGAACTGTTCGTGATTGCCCTTTGAAGAACATTTTCGACAATTCGAGCGAATGATTTGGCCATGCAGATTGCCCCACATGAATCCCATCGAACATTTGTGGGACAGAATGGAGATGTCAGATCGTGCACAACGTCGTGCACGGCCAACGTTTCCGCAGTCATGGACGGCTGTAGAGGCATTATGGCTCAACATATGTGGAGGGACTTCCAACGACTTGTTGAGTCCATGCAACGTTCAGCTGCTGCACTGTGCCGGACAAGAGGGGGTCTGACCCGAATTCAGGAGGTTTCCCTTGACTGTCGTAGCCTCAGTGCATTGGCTAGCCATGTAGAGTCATAACTCTCCTGTGGCGTGAAAACATACACGTATGATTGGTTATAATCTTAAATTATAAGGGGATGCTTGGACAGGGATGTCTCCTTAAGGTCCAGGTCGCTATTCCTGGAGACACCGCGAATGCCTGGAAAAATCTGGATCCAGCCGGGAGCACGCCAGCCGCTGCTATGCACCGCCGCACTAAATCCGTACCAGAAGACGTCTTTTTACTCACCCCGGCTTCAGCCACCGGTTTAATTCTGGACGTAGCAGTCTAAATGGGGCACCGGGTTATTAATGCTTCTTCTCGAGTCCGTCCCTCATCTGCGCCGTGCACTTGTCGTCCAAATTCTAACCACCGTCCGCCTCATTCCACAACTGTATTCATAGCTCTTATGAAATCGCCCTATATTAATGCTATCCGACCTTTACTAATGCCGTCTTGTTCTGTCGTGTTCGATTTCCTGACGTTAATACATCGCGCTGTTGCGAATATAGCTACAGACAAACTGACGTAAATTGCTCTCTGGTGACTTTTTCTGCTTCTTTTTTTTACGACAGAGCGATATGATTCAGATTATAGTATTGCATTCATTAATAAGATTTTTGCGGTTCCCATACGTCACTTGAGGCGAACCCCGCGAAGATTGGTTACATAACATCATGGGTATTGGTTTGCTTGGCTTCGGATATGCGGAGAATTAACTACAATGCGGATAAAAGCCCATACGCATACGGATGTACGTGGTAATATCTGAAGATCCGCCTGTTTTAATGAGTTTCGTGTATTTACATTACGTGAACCAATAATAATAGTTATTATTGTATCAAGTCAATATTATCAAGAACTCGGGACGGAGTGCCACTATACTGGTTTGAATGAGCAGTGCCCTGTGGAGGATTGACGTGTTGTTGACATCTGCAACGGCTAAATATGTGGACATACACGTCTTGTTGGTTTTCTGCAACTCTTCCACGTGCATCGTCTGAGTATTACCAAAAGCTGCCAATGAGCGTCAAGAAGGCTGCTCTAGGACACCATTGGAATCTTTGCTTCATGATCTGACTCTGTTTATCACATACGGCGTAATTAATGTCTGATATAGAATCGGCGAAAAATCAACGTTTCTTTTAAATATATTTACCAGCACCTAACGGAACACTTATTACGCTGATAACTGTAGCACATTAACAAGATTTATCATTATGTTGAACTAACCAACATTTGATAATCGAACTACGTGACTATTATTTAACAGTATGCAAAGCTGGACTACTTAGTAATACGACTTCGTTTACGTCCGGCAATTACAGGAATGTTCCGCATAAAATTAAAATGTGCTGAAGATCGAGCTACACGTTTTTAGTGTGCGGTATGCACTTTTAACTTTAAAAAAACTGGTTCACCATGTTATTTCATCATAATCATACACTCATATAGGGTTCCTTCCTGGTGTTTGAGTAATTCGAGTATCCTGTTTTACAGACTTATGAAGTGCCAAGTTAGTATAACATGGCACCATTTACATTGATTTTGTGTAAATAATGAGAAACTTTTCTTAACTATTGATAAGTGTTATAGTAAAAGTTTGCTTACGTAGAATCTATTAAATGAATATACCGAGTTAGTTCAAAGAGTAATAACTTTTGAAAGTACATTCCAGTAATAAAGAGGTTTTCTTGAAGTGAAATGTTCAGTACAAAAAGGATGTGCTTTAGTATCTAAGAATTTAAGTATTTAAGCCATGCGTATTCAAATACAGAGATATGTAAACAGGCAGAATACGGCGCTGCGGTCGGCAACGCCAATACAACAGGTCTCTGGTGCAGTTGTTCGAGTGGTTACTGCTGCTACAATGGCAGGTTATTAAGATTTAAGTGGGTTTGAACGTGGTGCTACAGTCGGCGCGTGTTCGATGGGACACAACCACTCCGAGGTAACGAACAAGTGGGGATTTTCCCGTACAACCATTTCACGAGTGTACCGTGAATGTCAGGAATCCGATAAAACATCGAATGTCCGACATCACTGCGGCCGGAAATACATCCTACAAAAACGGGACCAACGACGACAGATGAGAAGTGTTGAACGTGGCAGAAGTGCAACCTTTCCGCAAACAGCTGCAGATTTCAGTGCTGGGCAATCAACAAGTGTCAACGTGCGAACCATTCAACGAAACATCATCGATATGGGCTTTCGGAGCCGAAGGCCAACTCGTGTACCCTTGGTGACTGCATGACAAATAGCTTCGCCTCGCCTGGGCCCGTCAACACCGACATTGGACTGTAGATGACTGGAAACATGTTGCCTGGTCCGACGAGTCTCATTTCAAATTGTATCGAGCGGATGGATGTGTACAGGTATGGAGACAACCTCATGAGTTCATAGACCCTGCAAGTCAGCAGGGGACTGTTCAAGCTGGTGGAGGCTCCGTCATGTTGAGGGCTTGTGCAGTTGGAGTGATATGAGACCCTTGATACGCCTAGATACGATTCTCACAGGTGACACGTACGTAAGCATCTTGTCTGATCACGTGCATCCATTCATGGACCATGCGATGTGACTAGGCATTTTAGTTAAGTCATTACTCTGTTGACTAATCTGGCACATTTTCCATCGTTCGCTATACTGCACTCTTCCTTACATGTCTGCGTAACGTCTACACCATACATTCTCTATAACCTATTTTGTTCGTAGTTGGTCCCCTTTCACTTCTCTCATTTACTAGATGCATTACTGTTTACTTACACTGTTAACACTATTAACAAACAAATCACTGGAAACAATGGCAACCTTAATATACACACGAGAAACCTGCCGGATGAACTGAAGGGGAATGATCACATGAAACTATTTGTAAGGACAGCAGATGCGAATCTGAGAGGAATGGAGCAATTTTATGGAAACGCAATCCATCAACAAGAGAAGTGACCAAGTAAACAGTTGTACGACCGATTTACAGCCTGGTCCCCCAATTTTCACAGTTTTCTTACTCAGAATTAATAATACAGTTAGTCGATGTCTTATGACATACAATGTCGATCACACAATGCTGTTACTGTCAGCACGATCATAAAAACGAAAAAAACGAATATCTCCTATTCTTCTACACGGAGAACACTTCAAAACCGTAAGCTCTGGGCACCTCGCTCTCGCAGCAGTTGGCTGCAAGAGGCATGTCCACAGACCGGCACTAAAACCCGCTACCACTGTCTGGCAAGAATACTGGGCAGCGTCCCCTGCAACTTAGGCAACCCAACATTCCAAAGTGCACCACGGGTTACATAAGCATAAGCATCTCTGGCTAAAGACGAGAATATAATGTTACTTAAAAACCGTCTTGATTGCAAATATTTTTATTCATATGACCGGTTTCGGTTCATTCAGAACCATCTTCAGATCTGATATTTCAGTTAGAGGAGTAACCCGTCCAAATCCAGCAGTTTTCACATGTGACGTAGCATGTGAAAACTGCTGGATTTGGACGGGTTACTCCTGTAACTGAAATATCAGATCTGAAGATGGTTCTGAATGAACCGAAACCGGTCATATGAATAAAAATATTTGCAATCAAGACGGGTTTTTAAGTAACATTATAATTTCACTGATTGCTGTTGTCCCAAAAGACATTATGTCTGTTTTTGAAAAGACGAGAATGGTACCGTGTAATTCTGTATGTACGAAGCCGTGCAGAAAAGTAATGGCTTTTAAGCTTTTTAAATAATACTATTGTTATTAACATTCTACATCTTTATTTTTCAAGTCTACATATTTGCAGCCCTCCGCTGCTAGAAGGCTCAGAATTGTAGCGTGTAACGCGGTGGTATGTACCGTGTAACTTAACTATGTCGATACTTGGGAAACAACGTGCTGTAATCGAGTTTCGGATTCGAAAAGTTCGTCCACTCATAGAGCACGCTGTCCTTCAGCATGACAATGCCAGATTATTCTCCATACGACTGTATGAAGGGAACGCTGGTGCCAGCATGAGGAAATGTAATTTATCCACAGAAGAAGTGGTTTACAGAAACTCGTTTGACTGCTCCCCAAAGTTGGTCGTCAATTGGTTATTCTTACCAAGTTGTATCAATAAAAGAGATAGAGAAAATCTTACTAAGAGCGGCGCGTTTCATCACGAAAGCGTTCAGTAAATGCTAGACCGTTTCGGAGATGCTCACAACTCCAACGGCAGACCCTACAGCAGAAGTTCTTTAAATCAGAGGGGCCGTACGTCCCAGCAGGAGTCTGGCAACATGTTACACTACTGGCCATTAAAATTGCTACACCAATAAGAAATCCAGATGATGAACGGGTATTCATTGGACAAATATATCATACTAGAACTGACATGTGACTACATTTTCACGCAATTTGGCTGCATAGATCCTGAGAAATCAGTATCCAGAACAACCACATCTGCCCGTAATAACGGCCTTGATACGCCTGGGCATTGACTCAAACAGAGCTTGGATGGCGTGTACAGGTACAGCTGCCCATGCAGCTTCAATACGATACCACAGTTCATCAAGAGTAGTGACTGGCATATTGTGACGAGCCACTTGCTCGGCCACCATTGACCAGACGTTTTCATTTGGTGGGAGATCTGGAGAATGTGATGGCCAGGGCAGCAGTCAAACATTTTCTGTATCCAGAAAGACCCGTACAGGACCTGCAACATGCGGTCGTGCATTATCCTGCTGAAATGTAGGGTTTCGCAGGGATCGAATGAAGGGTAGAGCCACGGGTAGTAAACGTCTGCTGTCTAACGTGCGTTCACCGCGATGTAGCCAAATACGGATGCGACCATCACGATGCTGTAAACAGAACCTGGATTCATCCGATAAAATGGCGTTTTGCCATTCGTGCAACCAGGTTCGTCGTTGAGTACTCCATCGCAGGCGCTCCGGTCTATGATGCAGCGCCAAGGATAACCGCAGCCATGGTCTCCGAGCTGATAGTCCATGCCGCTGCAAACGTCGTCGAACTGTTCGTGCAGATGGTTGTTGTCTTGCAAACGTCCCCATCTGTTGACTCAGAGATCGAGACGTGGCTGCACGATCCGTTACCGCCGTGCGGATAACATGCCTGTCATCTTGACTGCTAGTGATGCGAGGCCGTTAGGATCCAGCACGGCGTTCCGTATTACCCTCCTGAACTCACCGATTCCATATTCTGCTAACAGTCATTGCCTCTCGACCAACGCGAGGAGCAATGTCGCGATACGATAAACCGCAATCACGATATGCTACAATCCGACCTTTATCAAAGTTGGAAACGTGATGGTACGCATTTCTCCTCCTTGCACGAGGCAGCACAACAACGTTTCACCAGGCAATGCCGGTCAACTGTTGTTTATGTATGAGAAACCGGTTGGAAACTCTCATGATGTCAGCACGTTGTAGGTGTCGCCACATGCGCCAAACTTGTGTGAATGCTCTGAAAAGCTAATCATTTGCATATCATAGCATCTTGTACCTGTCGGTTAAATTTCGCGTCTGTAGCACTTCATCTTCGTGGTGTAGCAATTTTAATTGACAGTAGTATACTTCCTTCCGCATACAGAGCTTGGGCAAAAATATCGAAATACCGCAAGAATAGTGCGTTTGATCACCAAAGCAGATGATAGCCAAGCCTGCAGTTTGCACTGTTGTGTCTGACCACGAACGAAAACTGTGCTATGTTCTCCACACGTTGTGTCACTCGTGGACCGAGCAGTGTTCTGCACAATTGTGACTGTGTTATGTCGACGTTAAGGGAACTCGTACGTGGACAGACTGTTAGTGCTCGAACGATGGGTGCTTCTGTAGCGATGATAACCGTAGAGTTTGCTGTTTCAAGAGGCACCGTATCGAAGACTTAAACTGCATGCACGGAAAGCGGAAGAGCCACAACATGCACTACGACACAACCCGGACGGAAGTGTGTGTTGAGTGATCGTCAGGGACGGTCATTAGAGAGGATTGTGACGAAAAATAAGATGACGACAGCTGCAAAAGTCACTGCAGAACTGAATATCGCAGACACTGTCGGCACCAGAAAAACACGAAGTGAGCTCCACAAGTTGGGAACTGCGGGACGAGCTGGATTCCAAAACCAAACATCGCTGGTGCAAATGCCCTTAACGGGACCACACCCTGCCTATCTATCCCATGTTAATTTGGGCAAGTATTTGACCACTTTCTGAAAAAAACTATTTAATTCAGGACCTTAGTATTTTTGCTGCGTGGTACATGATGGTAATAGAGTCAACTACACTAAAATCTACTTTATCCGTTTTATAGTTTTTAAGAAATACATTTTTAAATTTATTAACAAAAAATATTAAGTTTTTATGCAGAAAATATTTTTTGTGAACTACCTAATGGGGAAATATTAATGACTGTAGAACCAAAAGTGGCTTTTTATGTTATGCAGAATCTCTGAAAATTTCATTTATTTACCTATGATAGTTTCTGATATAATGGGGCATATGTACTGAAAATTTTAGTTTGCGGGGCATTGACTTTAAAGAATAAACTTTTGAAGTTTGCTACTTACAGTTAATTAAAACTGTCCTGCTGTATATGATGGCCCTTCTTTGGCCTCTAGCAGGTATTCCAGCTTCTTTTTCACCTTCCTGAATGTTTGTCTTGCTTTCTTGGCCATATTAGATGCAGACCTGTCTGCATCGGCTATCCTCATTTTATCGCAATCTTGCAGCCCAGTGATCATATTTCCACCAGGATTAATTCCCAGCGTTTTCAGTACCGAACACTTTCCAATATTACCAACAATTGAATGTAATAACAGCCTCATCCACTCCTAGTTTCATTGTATGCATGCCTACAAATACAGTTTTAGGAAGGCTGTTCCAAATTATGCTGTTGAAACACTCATTTGGGTTCTGTGTCTGCCCATGCAGACATTTTCTTAGGTCAGGATGAACCAAGTCTCTGAAAATAGATTTAATTTCTGTAATAACAGCAGCAGGAAGAGAATGCTGGTAAGAATAAGATTCTCCAGTTGCCTGAGCCCTATTGTATTTGCAACATGAATTTTCTCCTGATGGGCACAATCCATGACATGGCTTATCATCAGTAGAGGACTTATGGAAGAATATGGCCCAAACATCTCTCTTCATAGCCTCCAAATTTTCTTTATTTCTCCTAATTGCTTGCCCATAGTGTACCTGCAAGTTTTCTATAACAACTACTCTCAATCACACCTGAACAAAACTAACCGCGTGTTTGAAAGCGTGTTGTTTACAAACAGCAGAAACAAAAGAATACCGACCGTTGCATTCCAAGGATAGCCAACACACTCGGGAGTAAAAAAATAATTCCTAACGTGCAATGTAGGGGATATAAAGATATAAAATATATGCATCAAAGTGGGTGTCAGAAAAGTGGGCGTGGCACATAAACACGTGTGGTAGGAAAATGCTCTTTGAACGCTCGATAAAAATTTTTTTCAGCGAAATCCTTTTCAGAGTACATAAATAAAACCTAAATCTATTGAAATATGATGAAAACCGAAAACCGAGTTTTTTTTTCGACCTGAACCACGGTGTGGTCCCCTTAAAAGGGAAACGTGGCGCCAGAGCCATAAAACCTGGGGTATGGAGCAATGGAAGAAAGTCATTTACTCGTACGAGTCCCATTGCATACTGCTTCCAACTTTTGGTGGAGATTACATCCCGAGAGTAAAGCATGGCGGGGTTCGGCGATGATTTTGGCGACCGTATCGCGGCATTCCATGAGACGGACGTTTACTCCTCAAGGTCTCATTGCTGCAAAGAATTGTGTGACCATTTTGGCTGAGCAGGGCTACCCATGGTACAATGTTTGTTCGCCACTATGCAATGGTGCAAGACAACAGGACCTGTATTCACATAACTCGTGTCATCCAGCACGACTTCTAGTTTGGCAGAGATAAAAAGATTTAATTGCTTGAAAGTAATCACGGTGGTTTAGGGTAACTTAATTAGTGATTCGAAGGAAAATTTACTCTTTTATGTTGAAAAAATAAAGTAAATATCAAATCACAACATAAATTGAAAATTCTCTGCTGTTAATTGATATACTCTTAATAATAACGGAATACCAATCGATGTTTAAATATGTAATTTTCCATGCTTTCTGAGCATCACTTGAGTATGAAAAGAAATGATAAAAAGGTCAAATGATTTGCGAAATAATATAAAAGCCGGGAAATAGATTAGAGAAATATATGACGCATCTTTGACTGATGCTCGGAAAGAGAAACCACCAAACAAATATTCTCTAGTACTCATATCTCAATCGGGGTGTACATGCTATACATGATTTCGAGCATCATTCAGAGGCGCCTCAAATTGTTCTCTAATCTATTTTATTTCTTGCTTTCAAGCCAATCATTTCACAAAACGTATGACTGTATTTTTATTTTTACTGAAGCGTCCAAATATTGCACCTGGTACATGCTGAAGCGCGTTGCGTTGTCACACTGCGTAAGGTACAGCCTCCAAACCTCGCCCACGGCCTTGCAAAGAAACAGGAGCGATTCCCGTCCTGCCAGAAACGAATCCCTGTCCAGTGCGTGACAGCCTTTTTGGCCCGTCGCGGTGACTGCGTAGTTGGCGAGCGAAGCGCGACTTGTCAGTCGATGTGGAAACGAGCCCGACTCGCCAACCGCGTCGATAAGAGGGCTGTGTCTGTAACGTCGCTCGGTGTAGCCAGTGTGACAGGGGCGTTTGAAAAGTCCGTGCAAAAATAAAAACTACTTATGTATTTGGAGAAAACCTTTTTTATTTTTGGACATAGTCTCCTTTCATACTTATACACTTCGTCCAACATTGTTCTAATTTGTTGATCCTTCCGAATAATAGGAATTGTCCAAGTCTGCAAAATAGCTATAAGTTGCTGCAATCACCTCGTTTGAATAAAATCTTTGTCCCGCCAGCCATTTCTTTAAATTGGGGAAGAAATAGTAGTCCGAGGTAGCCATTTCTGGAGTTGGAACGGGTTGGAATCTATTTCAATTAATTTTACGACCACAACTGCTGAGGTGTGTGCTGGTGCATTGTTGTGATGGAAAAGGACTTTTTTGCGGTCCAATCGCAGGCGTTCTTCTTTTGCTCTGTTTTCAAACGGTCCAATAACGATGAATAATATGCACTTTTAATAGTTTTATCCCTTCTCCAGATAGTCGATGAGGAATACCCCTTGCGAATCCCAAAAGACAGTCGCCATAACCTTTCCGGCCGAACGAATGGTCTTTACCTTTTTTTGGTGCAGATTCTCCCTTGGTAACCCATTGTTTAGATTGTTGTTTGGTCTCAGCAGTATAGTAATGTATCCATGTTTTATCCACAGTCAAGAAACGTCCGCAGCTCGTGGTCGTGAGGTAGCGTTCCCGCTTCCCACGCCCGGGTTCCCGGGTTCGATTCCCGGCGGGGTCAGAGATATTCTCTGCCTTGAGATGACTGGGTGTTGTGTGATGTCCTTAGGTTAGTTAGGTTTAAGTAGTTCTAAGTTCTAGGGGACTGATGACCATAGATGTTAAGTGCCATAGTGCTCAGAGCCATTTGATTTGAAACAAGAAACGACGCATAAAGTCCTGAACAGCTACAAACCATCCTTGCAACACTTCACACGATTCCGTTTTTGGTCAAACGCGTGCAATCACGGAGCCCATTTTGCGGATAGCTTTCTCATGTCCCAATGTTTATGCAAAATATTATGTGCCCATTCATTCGAGATGCTGACAGCACTAGCAATCTCACGCACCTTAACTCTTGTGTCATCCATCACCATATCATGGATTTTACCAATGATTTCTGGAGTCGTAACCTCCACAGGGTGTCCAGAACGTTCAGCACCACTTGTGCCCATATGGCCACTCCGAAAGTTTTGAAACCACTTATAAATTGTTCTAATGAAAGGTGCAGAGTCACCGTAATGTTTATCAAGCTTCTCTTTAGTCTCCTAGGGGATCTACCCGATCATAAGTTAATGTTTAATCACCACTCGAAATTCTTTTTCGTCCATTTGTTTGACACTCACTCTACTTCCTTGATTCACACGAATGCCAAACACAAAGAAATGGACGAATATGGCTGAAACTTGTTGTGCGTTCTTTCCAAAGATCCTACTAACTAAACAGCCCTCATATCTGCGCGAAGGGACGCCGAACAGAGCTAACGGTATCTCCAGCAGTTCGTTACTTGTTTCATGAACAGCAACTGAAGTTATGCCAGATCTGAAATAAATACACTGAAGAGCCAAAGAAACAGGCACACCTACATAATGTGTAGGGTCTCCCACGAGCACGCCGAAGTTCCGGAACACCGTGGCATGGTCTCCACTAGTGTCTGAACTAGTGCTGGAGGAAATTGCCACGATGAATCCTGCAGAGCTGTCCATAAATCCGTAAGAGTACGAGGGGTTGGAGATCTCTACTGTACATCACGTTGCGAGGAATCCCAGATATGCTCAGTAGTGTTCATGTGTGGGGGGTTAGGTGGCCAGCGGAAGATTTCCTGGAGCCACTCTCTAGGGATTCTGGACGTGTAGTGCGTCACACTGTTCTGCCGGAATTGCCCAAGTCCATCGGAATGCACGAATAGACATGAACGGGCGCAGGCGATCAGACAGGATACTTACGTACATGTCACCTGTAACGAGTCAGGAGTCCCACATCACTCCAACTGCACACACCCAACACAATTACAGAGCCTCCACTAGCTTGAACAGTACCCTGCTGACATACTGGGTCCATGGACTCATGAGGCTGTCTCCATAACCGTACACGTGTATCCACTCGATACAATCTGAAACGAGACTCGTCCGACCAGACAGCATGTTTACAGTCATCAACAGACCCATGTCGGTGTTGACGGGCGCAGGTGAGGGATAAAGCTTTGTGTCGTGTAGTCGTCAAGGGTACACGAGTGGGCCTTCGGCTCCGAAAGCCCATATCGATGAAGTTTCATTGAATGGTTCCCACGCTGACACTTATTGATGGTCTAGTACTGAAATATACTCCAATTTGCGAAAGGGTTGCAATTCTGCCACGCTCAACTATTCTCTTCAGTCGTCGTTGGTCCCGTTCTTGCAGGATGTTTTTCCGGTCGTAATGATGTCAGAGATAAGATGTTTTTCCGGGTTCCTGATATTAAAAAAAAAAAAAATGTTCAAATGGCTCTGAGCACTATGGGACTCAACTGCTGTGGTCATTAGTCCCCTAGAACGTAGAACTACTTAAACCTAACTAACCTAAGGACATCACACACATCCATGCCCGAGGCAGGATTCGAACCTGCGACCGTAGCAGTCACACGGTTCCGCGAGACCACCGCGGCCGGCTCCTGATATTCACCGTACAATCGTGAAAGGGTCATACGCGAAAACCCTACTTCATCGCTCTCTCGGAGATGCTGAGTCCCATCGCCCGTGCGCCGCCTGTAACACCACTTTCAAACTAACTTAAATCTTGATAACCTGCCAGTGTTGCAACAGTAAGCGATCTAACAACTGCGCCAGACACTTCTCTTTATATAGGCGTTGCCGATCGTAGCGCCGTATTCTTCCTATTTACTTATCTCTGTATTTGAATACGTATGGCTAAATCAGTTTCTTTCGGTCTTCGGTGTAAAAGTAATGATTTTACGAACGGCAAGTCGAGTTTTGAACAAACATTTAATATGAAGTCAGTCATTCGTCAGTGATTACTGAATTGAAAAGATATTGCAGTAACATACCTCCCAATGTTAAATAGTCTGAAATCGGGAGATTGAATTTTAAAAATCAAGAGGTATACGAATGATCGAAAAACGCGCTTCATTTTCATCATAACCCAGAGATAACTGATGTGGGTCTTTCTCTATGATGTAACGAAGTTGTATAACGAGTATAAGAACACAAAGGAATAAACTAGAACTACCCAAAACGTTGATTCCATACCCGTTGTCTGCAATGTAGACCGGGTACTTTGTATTTCTTTGGTTTTAGATAAAAAATCTATGATTGCCGTAAAACAGTGTCCGCCATATTGTTTTGTGACATACGCATGAAAATTGTAAAAAAGGCTTGCCGAGTGGCCGTAGCGCGTATTCTAAAATTCTATGAATACCGTTTCCTTTTTGAGTTTCAGAGTTAGTATCTACTTTCACCTCATAGGATTTCAAACATAATATGTCAGCATGTTCAAAGTTAGCTGCTGTTAGAATATTTTCAGGGAAATATGTCATTAGAGGCGTAAAATTCTCATAATATTTAACTGTAGCTACGTATGTAGCCTATTAATATTCATTTACACTTAAATATCGAGTTACACTGGAACAATCATAAGAAAATGTACAGTAACTTTCTTCTTATGGACGAAGACGAATGAAAGAGATTTTTTTTATCACGGTGAAAACAAAATATCGAATTAAAATATTACGAATATGATTAATAAGATACACATGGAATAATCGCTTAAACAAAAATAAAGTCTTTCAGGTACTAAGGCAACAAAATAACACTCAAACACACACATTAAAAATTTATACCGATTATAAAACATTGAATAATAAGGGACTTCACTTACACATAATGACACAAACACAAATGCTAACAGAGAACAACACTGAACAATACGAATATACATTCCACAAAATGCGCGGGAAGTAGGAAAAATAATAATCGATACTATCGTGCGCTGCTTCTTGATTTCTTTAAACTATGATACGTGTATCTATGAAAAACCGCATAGGATTTCCGACAAAATTGAAAAGGGGGTTTTCAAAACCAATGTCTTAGGTTTGACGACAATTAGGTACAAATAGAGAGAAATAAAGGAATAAATTGGAAAATCGGGAGAGTTGCTTAAATCTGGAGAACTGTCAGGTAAGTAGTAGGTGTACAGCAATGCCATTCCCTATCCGAAATTCTTTTTAAGCGTGTTCGAGAAAAAACAGTGAACATTTGGATTAAAAAAAAACTGAATGAATGTAAGTTTTCGCCGACTGGGAAGGAAAGAAGAAACAAAAATATTGGAATAATCCATCTCGCAATTGTAGACGACGTTGATATACTTTCTGAAAATGTCACATCTGCCCCGAAACTAATTAATCTTCCAGAAGTAATAGCCAGTTGGATCAGCTTAGCAATTTCTGCAGAAAAAAAAAAACAATTTTTTTTTTACAATGGGCCGCAATTTCTGAAAGCAGATATTCGCAAACTGAAAAGGTAAAAATTAAAATATCTTTGAGACATTGTCCTAGAACACGGTTTGGAAAAAGCTGCTATAGGTGAAATATTAGATAAAATGCGACGGGCATATGGTATAACTAAAGAATTTTACAACAGAAAATGACTGTCTGAAAGTGCAAAAATAGGCATTCCTGCACAGTAATGGAGGCTGAATGTCTGTAAGCGAATAAATCGCATTAATCTATAATTTAGATAAATTAAAAATGTCAGAAAGGCGGATAAATTAGAAAAATGTTAGGCCCATGACTATGCAAGGTTGGAAATTACGTAGTGGTGTTGAAAATTATCGAAACGTAGAAAGCACATCAGAAGTGACGAGGAAAAGAAACCGGTATTTTTTCACATTTCTATCTAGTTCTGCAAATATTTGTGGGACGGAAGTGCAACAGGTTACATCCATCAAGTAGAAAACGATTTAGGAAAAATAACATAAAACCTGAAGAACCAACTAACTTAGTAGTAAATTGCATTAGTTTAAAAGAAAGACGCATTTTGAATGCTGAAAATTATTGCTTTATTTTACGTTTGCATTACACACGTTTCGCCTTGTTTGCAAGGCATCTTCAGTGGGTGCCCTGAAATATTACACAATTTTTCGTTTTCACGTATCGTCTGAAGATTTAAAACAGTTCCTGGAAACTTTTTATAACTAAATGGAAGCGTACTTCCAGATCAGGGTCTAGTTCATTATTTCTAAGGTAAACAGCTATCTCTCATATGGAGAACTGACTGATAGTTTGCAGTTTTTCTTGTGGCCTCACTGTTTCGAAACATAGCACTGTAACTGCCGATTTGAAACACAGCACTGAAATTGTGTGTGTGTGTTTTTTTTGTCTCTAGAGTGTCATTCGTTTTTGTAAGTGTTGCCAACTTTCTCAGTATTTGTTTTCAGTTGTTTTTGTATGACTACCTGTGTGTTGATGGAAGTTGCGTTTGTGTGTGTCTATAAGCTTTTTTGTTTATTAATTTTTATATTATTGTCCTTATAATACCTTATTTTATTGAATAAATAAATACATAAAATAATAATATCAACAATAAATAAAAATAAAAGATTATGCGCACACACATATGCAACTTACATCAACACACAGCCAAACGAAAAACAACTGAAAGCAAATAGTGAGAAGGTTGGCAAACACATACAAACTCGTAGGACACTCTATAGAGATAAAAACGGCAGTTTCAATACATTGTTTGAAAATGGCAGTTGAAGTGCTATGTTTCCTAAACGGTGCAATCGCAAAAAGGTGCACGCTTTCAATCAGTATTCCACATGAGAGAAAACTTTTTCCCTTAGTAATGACGAATCAGACGTGATATGTAGGTACCTTTCCATTTTATTATAAAACTTTCCATGAACTGTGTTAAATTTATCACTTACATGTGCAAACGATAAATCGTGTAATATTTCAGGTCACACGTTAAAGACGCCTTACAAATAAACCCATATGGGTGTAAAAGTAACGTAAAAAAAGTAATGAGCAGCGTGCAAAACGCGTCTTTCTTTTAAACTGTTGCATTTTATATCGAAGTGCTATGAAAATGGTCACCGGAAGAGGGAGAGTGAAAATGGAGACTGGTCTGAAGCGCGGAGAAGGCACGAAGAAAGAATATTGTGGACAGATGAAAGGATATAAGAATAAGGAACTGACATTGGTATATGGTCATTGGTTGTCCCCAAGGTACACAGTCTAGAATGGTAGGCCATTTCGGAGAGTACGCTCTGATTGGTCAGCGACGTATTACGTCACTTGGCAGCCAGCGCTGGCGCAGTCGTGCGGTCGCTAATGGGAATCTCGCTCAGTAACACGAATTTTCACATCCCTTCTTATTCGATTTTGAGCATCTCATTGATGAAGTTCAAGAGGATGCGAAAGAATTAGTTTTTGAATTATTCGAAAGGAAATGTTAAGCAGCAAAAGCACTGATGACAACATTTGTGAAGATACGAATACATCCCTCGTCAATAAAATTTACGACTTAAGAACGTGACTAAGCTGAAAATTGTAAATTTTTACGTGCTACTGTAGTTGTGACATATCTAGAGAATATTTTTTGGTAGAGATGACGAAACTTACCTGTTGATGTAGCCGCGGAAAATTTGATTCGAAGTTGCTGAAGACGACGCAGTCCAGAGAAGATTTCTTTCCTCTGAACCCTACTTCATTGCATCCCATTTGACTCTTTTATTCAAAAACCTAAAACGGATTAGAGTTCTCGTTTCTACATACAAATCAATGATTTTCTTTTCGGTTGCGTGAAATCTTGATTGTACTAGTGCTGCTAATGGTGTATTCACACGTTTGCAATGTGAAATATTTGCTCCATAAAAAGCCGCAAAAATTTCGAAATTATTCCATCATAGCAAACGTCTCTTGTGATGAAGAAGTAAATCCACCTTTCGTACGTAGCCTTTTCCAATCCTCTTTAGCTGTCAATTTTGCATCGACATGGAATTTTGCTTTTGTAATTCGTAATGAACTGACGATGTTTTTGCACTTGAATGCAATGTATCTGTCCAAGTATTTTAAGGTATCGTGAGTAAAGTCTTCATTGGAGCTCACTAAGTAACTGAGATCGCATTTCTTAGCAAATATTCTACACCTCCAGCATCGTGACGTGGTGTGTCAGTTGCTGCACTAGAAATAAAAGTACGTTCATCGCATGGCCAGTCAGTATTAGTAGGCACTTCTGTGTTTATCCTCAAAGGGCATCTTGTTATTATAAAATGCCCGTAGATCACGAATTCTAGAAAATAAAGATTCGAGACATTCTTTGTTCAGTCTGACAGTCAGAATGTAGGTTGCTCCATCATTTTCCACATCTGCGAAAAGTCCTAAAAGTGAATTTATTGATGTAACAAATCTTTTTGCAACGGAACGAGGCTGTTCCTTTCCGCTTCTCGCATATTCGAGCGAATTTCCAAAAACTTCAAGGAATTTTCTTGACTTCTGAGGTGAAACCATAATCTCCTATGAGATACTTTCTGATCTTGCTTGTACCTCGGGTTCAACACATCGAAAACGTCGTTTGTCCGTTCGATGACGCTTCCTCCACGATCATTATGGATAATTTATCTGACAGCTTGGGCAGTGTGACGTGAAAATAGCTACGCACCATTTCGAACTTTCTGACGTGCACGCCCACTCACATTCATATGAGTTTTTGGTATGTCACAATTGATCGAAAAATTACTTTATAATGTTGCAGAAGATCTTCTATTACAATCTTAGTAAATATATTACGGTCAGGCAACATCATTCCGACGTCAACTAAGTGATCTCTTAATAATTTTAGGAAACGCGGTGCGTCGTAAAAAGACTTTTCCTATTGTTATCTATAGGATTCGGAAAATTCATTTTAGTTGTGGATACACCAGGTTGTTTCCACACATTTCCATGTTTCGCTCCCATATCAGATGTAACAGCTACAACACGAACCCCACCTGCTTTAAGTTCTGTAATGACTGTCTGCAACAACTGCTTGTCACATGAAAATCGTAAAAGTCCAAATATATTGGCTGCTTCCACTTCGAAAACAAACTTCTTATCATTGATACTCGAACGTTCTTGTATGGTCCAAGTATGACATCGTCAGATGAATCGTAACTTACACGGCTGTCAATGTTCATTTCATCGAAGCTTATGACAGCCTTGGTCTAAACTTTGCTGACATAGTCTTAATTGAATCTAGTACTTCCTTTAAAATGCCTACTTGACACTCAAACTGCTTTGTCTATTTTTGGAGCGTTGACCGACATGGCAAAAGACATTTGCAATATCATTCGAACTACATTGTACAGGTTTATTTTTTTCTTTTTTCCCTTCGACAGACCCCGAATTTGTGCTTGGGTTAGACACCGAGACAATATAATCTTAATCTCCTTACTATCCCCGTATTCTTGCTAACAGAAGCGGATGTTTTGAGAGGTACACCATGTTTCTTTGTTTTCTTTGTAGCTGCCACTTTTTTGCTCCGCTAAAGAGTTTCTACTCTTCACAATAGCCAATTCTTTCTTCAAGCCCTTAATTTATTGCTCTTTGCTTACAGCGATCGGATCAGAAGGTATGTCTCTGTTAACTGACTTGCCCAGTTTTGTTTTGTTGCGAGACAAACTTAAAAAGTTTTGGGAGCCGTCTTCTGCACTGCTCTGATTTTACTTTGACGTTTTCCTTCTTTTACTTTGTCTTTTGTGTTAACAGAACCTACAGCAACAGGTTTATTTCTATGACGGTTAAGTACACTGATGTCCAAAATTAAACCAAAAAACCACTATTTCGCCGTCATGTGTCTAATTTAGGATATAATCGTACAAAACTGTCAACAGATGTCCCCAAAATAGTATTCTGCACGGAAGATGGCATTCCGGTCAACGAACAACCATGGCAACGAAGACGTCAGGGTACCCGTCAACCGCGATGTGTATCCGGGTAATCCAAATCCACAATATTTGTGTGCACGGTATTAGAGGGTGCTGTACGGCACAGTGAAGACGCATACCAGACTATCTGCGGCGGACACAGGAAGAATGGAAGCAGGGCTGTCACAAACTGATGTGGCCCAATGGCTTGCTGTAACTGTTGTTCTTTGTCCTCCATCAGCTTCACCGTGCCCTCTTCTCCTGCTCACTGCTACTGCCACATCTGAAGCTCATTGTCCTACATGAACTACATGTTTCCCTCTTCTGGTGACTGCTGCTGTACTGCAGCTGCTGTTGTTGCTGCTCCTCGATCTACAAGAGCTGCACGATGCCCTGTTCTGCTGCTGCTTCTGTTGCTGCTACTTGTTCTCCATCAGCTATGTGTTGCCTCCTTCCCCTGCTTGCTACTGCAGTTGTGGCTCCTCATCTTCCATCGCTGTTGCCTCATCCTCTTCCCCTACATACTGCTGCTGTTGTTGCTCCGCAACCTACATCAGCTATGTTTTGCCCTCTTCCCAAGCTTGGAGCTGTTGCCACTATTACTGCTCCTTGTGTTATATCAACAACACAGTGCCGTCTTCCCCTGCTTGCTGCTGCTCCTCAACCTACATCATTATGCCTTGTCCTCTTTCCCTGTTTGCTTCTGCTGATGCAGCGCCTCACCCTCTACCAGTTATGCCTTGCCATCTCCCTGCTTGCTGCTGCTCCCCAACCTGCATCATTATGTCTTGTCCTCTTTCCCTGTTTGCTTCTGCTGATGCAGCGCCTCACCCTTTACCAGCTATGCCTTGCCGTCTCCCTGCTTGCTGCTGCTCCCCAACCTACACAATTATGTCTTGTCCTCTCTCCCTGTTTGCTTCTGCTGATGCAGCGCCTCACCCTCTACCAGCTATGCCTTGCCATCTCCCTGCTTGCTGCTGCTCCCCAACCTACACAATTATGTCTTGTCCTCTCTCCCTGTTTGCTTCTGCTGATGCAGCGCCTCACCCTTTACCAGCTATGCCTTGCCGTCTCCCTGCTTGCTGCAGCTCCCCAACCTACACAATTATGTCTTGTCCTCTCTCCCTGTTTGCTTCTGCTGATGCAGCGCCTCACCCTTTACCAGCTATGCCTTGCCGTCTCCCTGCTTGCTGCAGCTCCCCAACCTACACAATTATGTCTTGTCCTCTCTCCCTGTTTGCTTCTGCTGATGCAGCGCCTCACCCTCTACCAGCTATGCCTTGCCATCTCCCTGCTTGCTGCTGCTCCCCAACCTACACAATTATGTCTTGTCCTCTCTCCCTGTTTGCTTCTGCTGATGCAGCGCCTCACCCTCTACCAGCTATGCCTTGCCGTCTCCCTGCTTGCTGCTGCTCCCCAACCTACACAATTATGTCTTGTCCTCTCTCCCTGTTTGCTTCTGCTGATGCAGCGCCTCACCCTCTACCAGCTATGCCTTGCCGTCTCCCTGCTTCCTGCTGCTCCCCAACCTACACAATTATGTCTTGTCCTCTCTCCCTGTTTGCTTCTGCTGATGCAGCGCCTCACCCTTTACCAGCTATGCCTTGCCGTCTCCCTGCTTGCTGCTGCTCCCCAACCTACACAATTATGTCTTGTCCTCTCTCCCTGCTTGCTTCTGCTGATGCAGCGCCTCACCCTCTACCAGCTATGCCTTGCCATGTCCCTGCTTGCAGCTGCTCCCCAACCTACATCATTATGTCCTGTCCTCTCTCCCTGTTTGCTTCTGCTGATGCAGCGCCTCACCCTCTACCAGCTATGCCTTGCCATGTCCCTGCTTGCAGCTGCTCCCCAACCTACATCATTATGTCCTGTCCTCTCTCCCTGTTTGCTTCTGCTGATGCAGCGCCTCACCCTCTACCAGCTATGCCTTGCCATGTCCCTGCTTGCAGCTGCTCCCCAACCTACATCATTATGTCCTGTCCTCTCTCCCTGTTTGCTTCTGCTGATGCAGCGCCTCACCCTCTACCAGCTATGCCTTGCCATGTCCCTGCTTGCAGCTGCTCCCCAACCTACATCATTATGTCCTGTCCTCTCTCCCTGTTTGCTTCTGCTGATGCAGCGCCTCACCCTCTACCAGCTATGCCTTGCCGTCTCCCTGCTTGCTGCTGCTCCCCAACCTACACAATTATGTCTTGTCCTCTCTCCCTGTTTGCTTCTGCTGATGCAGCGCCTCACCCTCTACCAGCTATGCCTTACCATGTCCCTGCTTGCAGCTGCTCCCCAACCTACATCATTATGTCTTGTCCTCTCTCCCTGCTTGCTTCTGCTGATGCAGCGCCTCACCCTCTACCAGCTATGCCTTGCCATGTCCCTGCTTGCAGCTGCTCCCCAACCTACATCATTATGTCCTGTCCTCTCTCCCTGTTTGCTTCTGCTGATGCAGCGCCTCACCCTCTACCAGCTATGCCTTGCCATGTCCCTGCTTGCAGCTGCTCCCCAACCTACATCATTATGTCCTGTCCTCTCTCCCTGTTTGCTTCTGCTGATGCAGCGCCTCACCCTCTACCAGCTATGCCTTGCCATGTCCCTGCTTGCAGCTGCTCCCCAACCTACATCATTATGTCCTGTCCTCTCTCCCTGTTTGCTTCTGCTGATGCAGCGCCTCACCCTCTACCAGCTATGCCTTGCCGTCTCCCTGCTTGCTGCTGCTCCCCAACCTACACAATTATGTCTTGTCCTCTCTCCCTGTTTGCTTCTGCTGATGCAGCGCCTCACCCTCTACCAGCTATGCCTTGCCATCTCCCTGCTTGCTGCTGCTCCCCAACCTACACAATTATGTCTTGTCCTCTCTCCCTGTTTGCTTCTGCTGATGCAGCGCCTCACCCTTTACCAGCTATGCCTTGCCGTCTCCCTGCTTGCTGCTGCTCCCCAACCTACACAATTATGTCTTGTCCTCTCTCCCTGTTTGCTTCTGCTGATGCAGCGCCTCACCCTTTACCAGCTATGCCTTGCCGTCTCCCTGCTTGCTGCTGCTCCCCAACCTACACAATTATGTCTTGTCCTCTCTCCCTGTTTGCTTCTGCTGATGCAGCGCCTCACCCTCTACCAGCTATGCCTTGCCATCTCCCTGCTTGCTGCTGCTCCCCAACCTACACAATTATGTCTTGTCCTCTCTCCCTGTTTGCTTCTGCTGATGCAGCGCCTCACCCTTTACCAGCTATGCCTTGCCGTCTCCCTGCTTGCTGCAGCTCCCCAACCTACACAATTATGTCTTGTCCTCTCTCCCTGTTTGCTTCTGCTGATGCAGCGCCTCACCCTCTACCAGCTATGCCTTGCCATGTCCCTGCTTGCTGCTGCTCCCCCACCTACACAATTATGTCTTGTCCTCTTTCCCTGTTTGCTTCTGCTGATGCAGCGCCTCACCCTCTACCAGCTATGCCTTGCCGTCTCCCTGCTTGCTGCTGCTCCCCAACCTACACAATTATGTCTTGTCCTCTCTCCCTGTTTGCTTCTGCTGATGCAGCGCCTCACCCTCTACCAGCTATGCCTTGCCATGTCCCTGCTTGCTGCTGCTCCCCAACCTACACAATTATGTCTTGTCCTCTCTCCCTGTTTGCTTCTGCTGATGCAGCGCCTCACCCTCTACCAGCTATGCCTTGCCGTCTCCCTGCTTGCTGCTGCTCCCCAACCTACACAATTATGTCTTGTCCTCTCTCCCTGTTTGCTTCTGCTGATGCAGCGCCTCACCCTCTACCAGCTATGCCTTGCCATGTCCCTGCTTGCTGCTGCTCCCCAACCTACACAATTATGTCTTGTCCTCTCTCCCTGTTTGCTTCTGCTGATGCAGCGCCTCACCCTTTACCAGCTATGCCTTGCCGTCTCCCTGCTTGCTGCTGCTCCCCAACCTACACAATTATGTCTTGTCCTCTCTCCCTGTTTGCTTCTGCTGATGCAGCGCCTCACCCTCTACCAGCTATGCCTTGCCATGTCCCTGCTTGCTGCTGCTCCCCAACCTACACAATTATGTCTTGTCCTCTCTCCCTGTTTGCTTCTGCTGATGCAGCGCCTCACCCTCTACCAGCTATGCCTTGCCGTCTCCCTGCTTGCTGCTGCTCCCCAACCTACACAATTATGTCTTGTCCTCTCTCCCTGTTTGCTTCTGCTGATGCAGCGCCTCACCCTCTACCAGCTATGCCTTGCCGTCTCCCTGCTTGCTGCTGCTCCCCAACCTACACAATTATGTCTTGTCCTCTCTCCCTGTTTGCTTCTGCTGATGCAGCGCCTCACCCTCTACCAGCTATGCCTTGCCGTCTCCCTGCTTGCTGCTGCTCCCCAACCTACACAATTATGTCTTGTCCTCTCTCCCTGTTTGCTTCTGCTGATGCAGCGCCTCACCCTTTACCAGCTATGCCTTGCCGTCTCCCTGCTTGCTGCTGCTCCCCAACCTACACAATTATGTCTTGTCCTCTCTCCCTGTTTGCTTCTGCTGATGCAGCGCCTCACCCTTTACCAGCTATGCCTTGCCGTCTCCCTGCTTGCTGCTGCTCCCCAACCTACACAATTATGTCTTGTCCTCTCTCCCTGTTTGCTTCTGCTGATGCAGCGCCTCACCCTCTACCAGCTATGCCTTGCCATGTCCCTGCTTGCTGCTGCTCCCCAACCTACACAATTATGTCTTGTCCTCTCTCCCTGTTTGCTTCTGCTGATGCAGCGCCTCACCCTCTACCAGCTATGCCTTGCCGTCTCCCTGCTTGCTGCTGCTCCCCAACCTACACAATTATGTCTTGTCCTCTCTCCCTGTTTGCTTCTGCTGATGCAGCGCCTCACCCTCTACCAGCTATGCCTTGCCATGTCCCTGCTTGCTGCTGCTCCCCAACCTACACAATTATGTCTTGTCCTCTCTCCCTGTTTGCTTCTGCTGATGCAGCGCCTCACCCTCTACCAGCTATGCCTTGCCGTCTCCCTGCTTGCTGCTGCTCCCCAACCTACACAATTATGTCTTGTCCTCTCTCCCTGTTTGCTTCTGCTGATGCAGCGCCTCACCCTCTACCAGCTATGCCTTGCCGTCTCCCTGCTTGCTGCTGCTCCCCAACCTACACAATTATGTCTTGTCCTCTCTCCCTGTTTGCTTCTGCTGATGCAGCGCCTCACCCTCTACCAGCTATGCCTTGCCGTCTCCCTGCTTGCTGCTGCTCCCCAACCTACACAATTATGTCTTGTCCTCTCTCCCTGTTTGCTTCTGCTGATGCAGCGCCTCACCCTTTACCAGCTATGCCTTGCCGTCTCCCTGCTTGCTGCTGCTCCCCAACCTACACAATTATGTCTTGTCCTCTCTCCCTGTTTGCTTCTGCTGATGCAGCGCCTCACCCTCTACCAGCTATGCCTTGCCGTCTCCCTGCTTGCTGCTGCTCCCCAACCTACACAATTATGTCTTGTCCTCTCTCCCTGTTTGCTTCTGCTGATGCAGCGCCTCACCCTCTACCAGCTATGCCTTGCCGTCTCCCTGCTTGCTGCAGCTCCCCAACCTACACAATTATGTCTTGTCCTCTCTCCCTGTTTGCTTCTGCTGATGCAGCGCCTCACCCTCTACCAGCTATGCCTTGCCGTCTCCCTGCTTGCTGCTGCTCCCCAACCTACACAATTATGTCTTGTCCTCTCTCCCTGTTTGCTTCTGCTGATGCAGCGCCTCACCCTCTACCAGCTATGCCTTGCCATGTCCCTGCTTGCTGCTGCTCCCCAACCTACACAATTATGTCTTGTCCTCTCTCCCTGTTTGCTTCTGCTGATGCAGCGCCTCACCCTCTACCAGCTATGCCTTGCCGTCTCCCTGCTTGCTGCTGCTCCCCAACCTACACAATTATGTCTTGTCCTCTCTCCCTGTTTGCTTCTGCTGATGCAGCGCCTCACCCTCTACCAGCTATGCCTTGCCATGTCCCTGCTTGCTGCTGCTCCCCAACCTACACAATTATGTCTTGTCCTCTCTCCCTGTTTGCTTCTGCTGATGCAGCGCCTCACCCTTTACCAGCTATGCCTTGCCGTCTCCCTGCTTGCTGCTGCTCCCCAACCTACACAATTATGTCTTGTCCTCTCTCCCTGTTTGCTTCTGCTGATGCAGCGCCTCACCCTCTACCAGCTATGCCTTGCCATCTCCCTGCTTGCTGCTGCTCCCCCACCTACACAATTATGTTTTGTTCTCTCTCCCTGTTTGCTTCTGCTGATGCAGCGCCTCACCCTCTACCAGCTATGCCTTGCCATCTCCCTGCTTGCTGCTGCTCCCCAACCTACACAATTATGTCTTGTCCTCTCTCCCTGTTTGCTTCTGCTGATGCAGCGCCTCACCCTTTACCAGCTATGCCTTGCCGTCTCCCTGCTTGCTGCTGCTCCCCAACCTACACAATTATGTCTTGTCCTCTCTCCCTGCTTGCTTCTGCTGATGCAGCGCCTCACCCTCTACCAGCTATGCCTTGCCATGTCCCTGCTTGCTGCTGCTCCCCAACCTACATCATTATGTCCTGTCCTCTCTCCCTGTTTGCTTCTGCTGATGCAGCGCCTCACCCTCTACCAGCTATGCCTTGCCGTCTCCCTGCTTGCTGCTGCTCCCCAACCTACACAATTATGTCTTGTCCTCTCTTCCTGCTTGCTTCTGCTGATGCAGCGCCTCACCCTCTACCAGCTTTGCCTTGCCATGTCCCTGCTTGCTGCTGCTCCCCAACCTACATCATTATGCCTTGTCCTCTCTCCCTGTTTGCTTCTGCTGATGCAGCGCCTCAACCTCTACCAGCTATGCCTTGCTATCTCCCTGCTTGCTGCTGCTCCCCAACCTGCATCATTATGTCTTGTCCTCTTTCCCTGTTTGCTTCTGCTGATTCAGCGCCTCACCCTCTACCAGCTATGTCTTGCCTTTCCCCCTGTTGGCTGCTGCTGACACTCTTGTTACTCCTCATCCTCAATCCTCCATCAGCTACACCTTGCCCTCTTCCCCTGCTTCCTGCTGCTGCTCCTCATCCTTCATAACTACACCTAGCCTTCTTTGCCTGTTTACTACTTCTGCTGTTGTTGCCGGTCCTGTTTTGCAGGGTCATGAATAGCCATTGTGCATGTTGTTAAATTTCCTGAAATTGTATCATCTGGCAATGACCAGATTTAAATTCTGAAGAATCATGATTGGCCATTTCTTAATTTTTAAATTTTTTCTGCAAGTTTTGCTATCTGCACTGGCCAAGTTTTTAATTAAAGGGGTTTTTTAATGTTGTTGTTGTGATCTTCAGTCCTGAGACTGGTTTGATGCAGCTCTCCATGCTACGCTATCCCATGCAAGCTTCTTCATCTCCCAATACCTACTCCAAACTACATCCTCCTGAATCTGTCTAGTGTATTCATCTCTTGGTCTCCCTCTATGGTTTTTACCCTCCACTCTGCCCTCCAATACTAAATTGGTGATCCCTTGGTGCCTCAGAACATGTCCTACCAACCGATCCCTTCTTCTAATCAAGTTGTGCCACAAATTCCTCTTTTCCCCAATTCTGTTCAATACCTCCTCATTAGTTATGTGATCTACCCATCTAATCTTCAGCATTCTTCTGTAGCACCGTATTTCGAAAGCTTGCATTCTCTTCTTGTTCGAGCTATTTATCGACCATGTTGCACTTACATACATGGCTATACTCCACACATATACTCTCACAAACGACTTCCTGACATTTAATTCTATACTCGATGTTAACAAATTTCTCTTCATCAGAAACGCTTTCCTTGCCATTTCCAGTCTACATTTTATATTCTCTCTTCTTCGACCATCATCAGTTATTTTGCTCCCCAAATAGCAAAACTCCTTTACTACTGTAAGTGTCGGATTCCCTAATCTGACTCCCTCAGCATCACCAAAGTTAACTTGACTACATTCCATTATCCTCGTTTCACTTCTGTTGATGTTAATCTTATATCCACCTTTCAAGACACTGTCCATTCCTTTCAACTGCTCTTCCAAGTCCTTTGCTGTCTCTGACAGAATTACAATGTTGTCAGCGAACCTCAAAGTTTTAATTTCTTCTCCATGGATTTTAATACCTACTCCGAATTTTTTTTGTTTCCTTTACTGCTTGCTCAATATACAGATTGATTAACATCGGGGAGAGGCTACGACCCTGTCTCACTCCCTTCCTAACCACTGCTTCCCTTTCATGTCCCTCAACCCATAACTGCCATTTGGTTGCTGTACAAATTGTAAGTAGCCTTTCGCTCCCTGTATTTTACCCCTGCCACCTTTCTATATGTAGAGGCGGTATATTAATGGGGATGCATTCATTATTCGTCATGTCCTTGGTTTCATATTGTTCAGGATCCTGTTTGTGGATGTGAATTGTGGTATAATATTGTTCATTTCGTCTTTATCGGAATTATTGTGCAGCATGTTGGCATTGACAGTTTTTCTTATTTTCTTAAATGTGTAAAATTCAAAATTAGACTAAAATCTGTTATTTGTTTCGGGTTTGTTTTTATAGTGTTAAAGAAAATTTTGGATGCACTGAGTCTTAAGCTTTTCAAGCGGCAGTAGCCTTTGGGTGTATACTGAAAGTTGCTTAATGTGAAACTGGAAATTTGCACCTTATAATCGGTTTGATTAATGTGTAACTTGAAATTTGCATCTTATAATCTTTTGTAATAAATATTTTACAAGCGGTAAATTGTGTTTACTCATAACCCAGTCCAGTATTTCCACGTAATTTACTCTTGGTGCCTTGGCGTCATTTGAATGGTAATTCAGAGCATGATTTTACCTGGAACAAAGGGAGGTGCGTTTGTCCTTCTGACACCATTTACCATTAGTTGTTTTATTTCTATTTGTATTTTAATTTGATTTATTCTCTTGTATGTGGGCACTAATTGAATTGTGCTTTTTCATGTATTTATTGATGAGCATGGGGTCTCGTGGCTGTCCTGGATTACCCCTTTTGTAAATGGAACATTTGGCATATGAGCTCAGAATACGCAGCCTTCCATGTGATGGTAGCATTATGGAACAAGCTACTCACTTGTGCACGTCTCTGGGCAGCCCCTTGCTTATCAGTACTGACGGCATTGGCAAAGTAGGTACATTGCTAGCTCATTACCCCACTGATACATTGGCTTTCCGTCAGAATGTAAAATTGTTACAAAGTAGCCAACTCACATATTAGCAGATTTATAGGCTTTGGTGCAGCTTGTTCATATGGATAACCGTTTATGTGATATTCAGAAGTTTGATCTTCATGCTGAGCAGATTAATTTAGCCCAGCATTTGCATATGCAGGTGCGGGATTTGCAGGATAGTATAAGCAACCTCGGATGAAACGACTTAGGGGCTACGATTGGGCAACAAGAGTCGTCTCTCTAACAGCTACATGCAGGAAGTAGTAGTAGTGAAGCCATACAGGTAAGTGCAGTGAATGGGCCAGCTGTGGATAACTTCAGTAAATTGCATAACCCATTGGTGGTTTTGCTTGAATGGACCGAGTAACTTTCTGTAGAAAGGTTGAACTAGGTAGAAGCCATCTTGTGGCTTGCAGTCAGATTTACATTTCATGCTGATGCTTTAGGAATTTCCCATAGTATTGTGCTTCATTTCTTGTACCAATTGTAAGTAGGCTGTTTAATATTAGTAACGCCAACACCACGTAGCGCTCTGTATGAAAAATCACTGGCTGTGCCGTGTGCAGTCTGTAGCTGGTTTGCATTGTTGTCTGCCATTGTAGTGTTGGGCAGCGGCAGCTGGATGCTAACAGCGGGTAGCGTTGCGCAGTTGGAGGTGAGCCGCCAGCAGTGGTGGACGTGGGGAGAGAGATGGCGGAGTTTTGTAATTTGTAAGAATTGGTGTCATGAACCGCTATATATATTATGACTAGTGAGGTAAATACATTGTTTTTTCTCTATTAAAATCTTTCATTTGCTAACTATGCCTATCAGTAGTTAGTGCCTTCAGTAGATTGAATCTTTTATTTAGCTGGCAGTAGTGGCGCTCGCTGTATTGCAGTAGCTTGAGTAACGAAGATTTTTGTGAGGTAAGTGATTTGTGAAACGTATAGGTTAATGTTAGTCAGGGCCATTCTTTCGTAGGGATTTTTGAAAGTCATATTGCGTTGCGCTAAAAAATATTGTGTTTCAGTTTAAGCACAGTCGTGTATAAATTTTTCCAAGGGGACGTTTCACAATTAATGCGTGGCATATTGAGCCACATATTCTCTTAAATTTTACAGGAACACAGGGCTTTGAAGGATCTGCGAAAACGTATTATCAGGTTGAAACTATCATCCTGTATTAAAAGTGAATTTGAGCGGAAGCATTTTTGGCGTATTCTGGCCTCCCAAAAAGCCTTATCCAGGTATACTGAGGAGATTCGGATTGGACCTTGAAATTGCAGTTTACGGAGCTGCAAGTACTTGATAACATACGGTTAGTCATGAAGCCGGAGAGCCGTTCGCGTGTTACATACTTCAATAAAGCTATTACCTTTGTTGAATCAGATGCTTTGGTTTCCACTACCGAAGGGTTGAGCTTCGGATATCAACAGTGGGACAGGGGGGTTAGAATATAATTTCCAGCGTGCCTGCATGGACATCGAACAACCTAAAACTACTTTCTTGTGGAAGGACAAGCACATGGCGTGCATTTGGTGCAACGGAGAGGGGCATTTCATGTGCACGTGCCCAGTTAAACAGAGTGGGAAGACGAACATCTCACGCCACTGGAGGCAAAAGAAGCATATAGCTGAGATTTACTGAAGTGCTATGTTCGTAGTGAGGCCGTGGTGGCGAAGCATGTGCCTTATCTTTGTGCCCAACAGAGGCAGGAGACTGTGCCTGCAATTACTGATTCTGTTTCCTTCCTTGAGTACTGGTGGTTCTTGCAATTTGCAAGTTGCCTTGCCTGCGCCCTGCCCCTGTTAATGGGCAAACGCAGCCTGTGGTTGAGGAGCTGCGAGCGAACTTGAGAGTTTCGAACTTTTCCTTGCTCATTAACTAGGTGATGGTTAACAATGTACTGGTGAACTTGATTTTGTATGACGATTTTATACACGGCATGGGTTTGATGTTGGACTGTCGGATAGCGTTGTTCCTGCTGAGAGGTTGGCCTTGTGCTCCTCTCGAAGTTCGTTGGGGATCTGTAGTGTGTTACTATCTATCTTAAAAAATCGGAGTTACTTGGGTCCAGTCGAGGCGAGCCAGCTTTTGGGAGTCCTTAGTCGCTTCCTGGAGGTGTTGACAGACAAACTGCGCGTTACCAGTAAAACTGAGCATAAGGACCGCCTTAGTGTTAAGAATTCAGTGAGCCAAGCTCCTTATACGTTTTCTTCTCCCAAGACGAGGAGTTTATGTGGTTTGATTGACGGTGTATTGCACAAGGGGGTCATTAGGCCTTCCACATTACCCTATGTCTTTCGTCCTGTGGTTGATTATAGGATAGCCGATGAAAAGGTGGTTGTGGAGTCTATACTGCTTTCCAACTTTGAGCTTCCATCCGTCACCGAAATGGATGAATCTAGTTCTGCGGTAGTGGCAGTTGTCTTGCAAGAGCAAAACGGCGAGTGACGTCCAAAACCCTATGAGTTGAGGAAACTGTCGTCTGCTGAGGTGAAATATTCTATGTGTGTTTGGGAAGCCTTGGAAGTCCTCTTTGCTGTAGAAAAAAGTCAAGTTTTATCTGGAGCACAGAGTGTTTCTTTTAGAAACCAATGACCAGGCCCTTATCTGGGTTCTGGTGCGTCCCTGAAAAACTGGACAAATTGCTCGATGTGTGATCCACATTTCTGGCTTTCACTACAGGCATAATAGGGCTCCTCATAATCTGGTGGTAGATGCCCGCCGGCCGGAGTGGCCGTGCGTTTCTAGGCGCTACAGTCTGAAGCCGAGCGACCGCTCCGGTCGCAGGTTCGAATCCTGCCTCGGGCATGGATGTGTGCTATGTCCTTAGGTTAGTTAGGTTTAATTAGCTCTAAGCTCTAGGCGACTGATGTCCTCAGAAGTTATGTCGCATAGTGCTCAGAGCCATTTTAGCCATTTGGTAGATGCCCTAAGTCGGATGTTCGAGGGCAAAGGGCTAGGTTGCAGTGAGCAAGTGGTTTCCTCTGATGGTTGGATGACAGGTATATTAACTGAGGTTCTGGGGCTGTTTGAAAATTTAAAGAGTGAACAGGAAGAGGACTCTGTGACCGCAGATATGAACCCAGAGATTTCTGTGTGGAGAATAGGTGTCCAGGTCTGGTCAGCATAGAGGACTGCTTGGCTACAGTTGTACAGTGATGCACTCCTGGCAGCTGTTTGTCTAAGGAACCTGTAGTGCCCATATTTCCTTGTTTCCACATACAATGGTAGGCAGGGATATAGGGATTTATAAAACTATTGCCAAGATTAAGCAATATGTTACCTGGCCTACCCTTTATAAAGATAGCCAGAGACTGGTGAAGAGTGGGAAAGCTGTAAGAGCTCCAACCCTAACCCTAACTCCTGTAAGGGGTTTATGCGATCAGCCAGGAAGGAGCATCCTTTGAGTAAAAATTTTATCAATTACATAGAGCCGCTCCCATGTACTCGCACTGCAAACAGATATATCTTGATGACTGTGGAAGCCTTTTCCCATTTTTGTTGTCTGGTTCTGAGCAGAGGGCTCCTTTATCTATTCATAATCTGTCTGAGGTTTTACCCGTTTTCGGGCCACCCAGAATGCAAGTTAGTGGTAACGCGCCTGCCTTTATTTCCAAGGTACGAGGGTCGTTCAATAAGTAATGCCCCACATTGTATAAAAAAGCCATTAATACTTACAGACTTTTGATGTTTGCTCTGTCCTCCGGTGGAGTTTCGAACCGTTCTGGCAGATGGCAGAGGCGTAGTACAGGGTCAAAACGGCATCTACATAGCATTCACGTTACAAGCAGCGTGCTATTGAATTCTTGTGTGCAGAAAAAGAAACCGCAGTGAACATCCATAAACTTTTGCGTGCAGTGCATAGCGATGCTGCAGTTGTTAGGAGTGCAGTTGGGAGATGGGCAAAGAAAGTTGTAGCCTCAGGAAATGCAGAAGCAGAGCTCCACGATGAGACAAACTTGTGACGTCCTGTCACAGCCACTGCTCCAGACATGCCGAATCGTGCTGTCTGGAGCGTGGCAACTCGACAATTGGCTCTGCAGTTGTTGGTCATCGTTGGAAGTACGTCTGCAATGGTCGGGACTCTCGGATGGGTTCCACAAATGATCTCAGCGGACGCAAGGTTCGGAGAAAGGCCATTTCATCTGAATTGTTTGAGCTTAAAGATTCTCTACGGGGAACACACTTTGAATATGACGACACGAGTTTTCACCAGCACGGAACACATGCTCTTTCACAACATTGGCATATAGCCGTAGAACGTGATAGAGACTACGTAGAAAAATAGGACATCGAAAAGACATATTGATGTATATTGTCACCAAATTCTGACTCTTGACAGTAAATATGTTCTGAGAAAAAAAATGTGGGGCATTACGTATTGAACGGCCGTCGTATTTATGAGGTTCTGCTTTGAGAACACCGTCCAGCATCTCACTACACCTTATTATCCACAGCTGTCCTTTGTAGAATGGGCGAACTGCAACCTAAATCAGCTCTCATTATTTATTACAGCAAATCTGAGAGGAAGTGCGCTCTCTTGATACGCTGGTCCAACTCCTCATTCTCCACTGCACACTACAAGTCTCTTAAGGCAGCTGCTCTCGTGCTTTAGCTTATCTGGTTATTCCCCCCCCCCCCCCCCCTTGCTAATCTTTGGTCTATTAACGATCTCCCCCTGGAACAGGTTACTCCAGGAGTTATACAGCAGAACTGATGGATGACTAGGCGGAACATGCTATTTGCACATAAGAGGTCGGCCCACCATTGCAGTCAGGGCCGATGGGGTTCAAGGCTGCTCCTCACCCACCATCAGGCATGCCATGACCTCATACCCCAGCTGCCGCTGCTCACCCTCCGTCAACAACATTTTGTAACAGCTGTTGCTGCTTCTTGTCTTCCATCAGCTACATCTAGCGCTCTTACCTTCCTTGCTGCTGCAGCTGCCATTGCTGCTCATTGCCCTCCCTCAACTAGAGTATGTAGTATGGCCGCCTTCCACTGTTTGCTTCTGGTGCTACTTTTTATGGTCCTCATTCTCTGTCAGCTACGTCTTGCCTTCTTGTTCTGCTTGGTGCATCTGCTGCTGTTGCTGCTCCTACTGCTGGTGATGCTGCTCAACCTTCACCAGCTACACCTTGCTCTCTTCCTCTGCTTGCTGCTGATGTTGTTGATATTCCTCGTCTTCTATCAGCTGTGCCTGTCCCTCGTCTCCTACTGGCTGCTGCTTCTGCTGTTGATGCTCCTCATTCTCCGTGAGGTATGCCTTGCCCTCTTCCCCTGGTTGATGCTGCCGTTGCAGCCCCTCATCCACCATGAGCTAGCCCTCTTAACTGCTCGGTCCTGCTGCTATGGTTGGTGCTCCACCTCAGCCTCCATCAGATTTGGCTCGCCCTCTCCCTGTCTTGCTGATGCTTCAGTTTCAGCATCAGCTCGTTGCGCACCACAAAGGCGACTGCAGCTGCGGCCACTTTTTGTCCTCGGCCTGGCTCCTCAGCCTGCTCTCGCCTTGCTGTGTTCTCCAACGCTTTTCTCTGGCACTGCTGATGTGTACGTCGCTCTGCTAGAGTCCCCCTGTCACGTGATATCTCACCCAATGTTGCTCAGAAGATGGCTGTCAAGGAGTCTGAGGAGACGCCTCGATCCTTGACCCCAGTCCCAACCTGCTCCAGAGCCAGACTGGCCTCCAGCTCCAGCACAATGCTCCCCACCCCATCGTCCTCCTGAGAGGACTCTGTCTCGGCTGGTAAGTGCTACGAGCTGTGGTCGTTGCCTCTGGAGGTACTGGTAGTACCCCAGAGTTCACCATGCTGTTGTCATGAGAGGAGAAGCACACCACAGTGAGCGCAGACCCTCTGGCAAAGACATAGTCAGCAGTAATTCCAGGTCAGTGGCCAGCGCCATCTTCAGTATCAACAGGCTAGTGATGGCACATCTGCAAAGGACCGTGGCCACTGCTTGTGGTGCTGTGGGACTGTGATGCAATGGGGACCACAAATACTCGATGTGTCATATGGTATATTTTGGATTCCACGGTGTAATGATTCTGCAATGTAAGAATGTCAACTGATGAGTACCCAGAGCATTTCTGTAACAATACCAAGTATCAGTATGTGAACATGTAGACCACCTGTTGACTGTGCATTTAATGGCTCACTGTGCCGCAAGCTGCTTGCCTGCTCTGTTTGTCCTGTGATGTGCCTGGACTACGACTCCACTTTTCATTTGTTCACATTCGCTCCTAGGCGCAGAGGTGGTGCAATGTATGTTTCTTTTTGTGTGTCTGGCAAGCCAAAGTCATGTCGTTTCCTATGAGTGGTACGTTTTCTCATTATATGGATATATGTATGTATATTAATAAAAAATTTCCCAAAGTATGTAAACTAATGCTTATGTACTTTTTCCCACTGATATGAGGGTTTGTAAACACTGATAAATTTTCTTTGTTACGTTTCTACTTTTGATACGGTGTAGATCCAAAGATGACACCAAGATCCTGCGAACCTGGTTATTACGATGTCCTTAGGTTAGTTAGGTTTAAGTAGTTCTAATTTCTAGGGGACTGATGACCACAGCTGTTAAGTCCCATAGTGCTCAGAGCCATTTGAACCATTTGAAAGGAACAAACACGGTGGGAAGGAGAGAATTTAGAAGATGTAAATTTAACGCCACTATATGGGAAAGATGACCATGTGTATTATCTCAGATGATGATCTTTCGGCCCCACAAGAATTAGATGTAGCCGCCTATGTGCCTCTGATAGTAATGGGTTATAAACCGAGAAAGAGAAAGTCTTACCTGAACTAGGAGATGCAACTGAAGAGAGCAGACCAGATTTTGAAAGTGTTGGGGCACAGTAGCGTATTTATTTCCCCACGGTTCGATCATCTTTGTGAACAATGCTTGGGTCTTGGTGAGTGTCAGATGGGCAGACTCAGAATACTTCGCCTTGTCTCGTGGGGTGATCCTTCTATACTGGGGCTGGCGACTCAAATTAATTAGAGTTATCGGTGTTGGGAGACTTGGTATAAAAGGCTGCCACTAGCAATTAAGTTAAGTAGTAAAATTAAGGAGGGGATATTGCACTTTGCATTCTGCAGAGTGCACAGACATCGGTGTTGGGCCTGGACCGGAGCCGTGACTCGCCTTCACTCCCCCCCCTCCACCCTGGAGACCAGCAAAAACACGGCCACCACGAAGGAGGGGAGGGTGACGACGAGAAACAGAAGGGCAGCAGTAGTCCTGGCGGGCAGAGGAGGTCCTCAGTGGAGAGTCGCAAGCTGAGGAGCCCGAAGCGGTGCCTGATGGCCAGCGGACCTGAAGTGTCTGTGAAGGAGGTGCCGTAGTAGGTACCATCCCCACCGCTGGCGCCGACGTGTTGGCTGACAGTGGCCACCAGCGCATCAAAGTCCAGCGGAACCACAGGCAGCGGCCGTGGTCCGTTGCAGATGTGCCACTACTGTCTGCGTGTTGCTGAGTATAGCGTCGGTCTCTGACCCAAACTCCTCACTGACTGTGCGTTCTCTAGGGGCTTGGGGCTCACTGTGGTGTGCTCTTATCTCAGGATGACAGAGTCGCAGACTCTGAGGCACCGTCTTGCGCCTCCGGAGGTGACGGCCGTAGGTTGCAGAACCTACCAGCTGACACGGAGTCTTCTCAGGAGGTTGGCAAGTTGAGGAGCATTATGCTGTAGCCGGAGGCGAGCTTGGTCCACGAGCTGATTGGGACCAGGACAGAGGGTGGGTGCATCTCCTTGGACTTCTACATCTACATCCATACTCCGCAAGCCACCTGACGGTGTGTGGCGGAGGGTACTCTGAGTACCTCTAGCGGTTCTCCCTTCTATTCCAGTCTCCTATTGTTCGTGGAAAGAAGGATTGTCGGTATGCTTCTGTGTGGGCTCTAATCTCTCTGATTTTATCCTCATGGTCTCTTCGCGAGATATACGTAGGAGGCAGCAATATACTGCTTGACCCTTCGGTGAAGGTATGTTCTCGAAACTTTAATAAACGCCCGTACCGAGCTACTGAGCGTCTCTCCTGCAGAGTCTTCCACTGGAGTTTATCTGTCATTTCTGTAACGCTTTCGCGAATACTAAATGATACTGTAACGAAGCGCGCTGCTCTCCGTTGGATCTTCTCTATCTCTTCTATTAACCCTATCTGGTATGGATCCCACACTGTTGAGCAGTATTCAAGCAGTGGGCGAACAAGCGTACTGTAACCTACTTCCTTTGTTTTCGGATTGCATTTCCTTAGGATTCTTCCAATGAATCTCAGTCTGGCATCTGATTTACCGACGATCAACTTTATATGATCATTCCATTTTAAATCACTCCTAATGCGTACTCCCAGATAATTTATGGAATTAACTGCTTCCAGTTGCTGACCTGCTATATTGTAGCTAAATGATAAGGGATCTTTCTTTCTATGTATTCGCAGCACATTACACTTGTCTAGATTGAGATTCAATTGTCATTCCCTGCACCATGCGTCAATTCGCTGCAGATCCTCCTGCATTTCAGTACAATTTTTCATTGTTGCAACCTCTCGATACACCACAGCATCATCTGCAAAAAGCCTCAGTGAACTTCCGATGTCATCCACTTCATGACAGTCGTCTTCCGTACGGCTTTCGTCGAGATATTACCTGATAAAAGAACTCAAAAAGAGCTATCTACAGATCAGCAGCGTCAGCGAAAAATGTAGGGGAGCACGGCATGGCGAGAGCGGGCTGAAGTGGCAGGCGAATGACAATAGGAGGCTTTGGCCACAGTCGTCTCTGCGACCCACGACAAGCTGAAGCAGAAGCAGCAGCAGCAACAGGAAGCAGGGAAAGAAAGCAAGGCAAAGCTATTGGAGGACGAGGAGAAGCACTAACAGTACAGCAGCAGCAAGCAGGGGAAGAGGGCAAGGCGGTGCTGATATAGGATGGGGATGAGGAACAGCTGCAGCAGCAGGAAGCAGGAGCAGCGGACAAAGCAGAGCTGACATAGGATGAGGAGGAGCAACAGTCTCAGCAGCAGCAAGTGCAAGAAGAGGGCAAGCCATAGCCGATGTAGGTCGGGGAGCAGCAACACCATCAGCAGAAAGCTGAGGAAGGGGGCAGGGCGGAGCTGACAGTTGGTGAGGAGCGGGAGCAGCAAGCAGGGGAAGACGACAAACTCTCTATCTCTATCAGCTACCCTCTCCTTTCTGACAACGCCGTTGGACATGTGGGGGTGACTTATTATGACAGAAGTTTTCGAATGTATTCAAAATTTGAGCGATGTGGGCATCGAACCTGGCACCGAGGACATTTTGCGTACTAGTCAGAAATGCTCCCATTGACCGTTGGTGTGTTAAACATGCGAGCAATAAGTATATATTAAGCGTCCGTTTGACGATCCTTTTTGGAAGCGGGGGTGACCTGCGGCATTTCTCCAAGAAACCTACGGAACACTGTTGTTAGAAGAGGAGCAACTTCTTCCACATATTCAGTGTAGACTCTTACTGGTACCCCATGCGGTCCAATGCGCTCCCCCCCCCCCCCCCCCCCTTCACCTTGTCATAAGGTTTAAATTATTTCGAATGAAGAAATTATCTGGACCGCTGCTACGTCTACAGTGATAAACTTCCCATAGAAAGTGCCATGTTTCACCTGCGCCAGGCTATTCTAAGAGCAGAAATTAACAGCTTGAGATCATCTCTAAGATGAGAATCGTTGAGGAAGCGCTGCAACAAATATGTATGAAAAAACCGCACGCAGAATCGCGGTTTTTGAGGGTCTTGGTGATCGGTTCTACACTAGTGGCCATTACAATTGCTACACCACGAAGATGAAGTGCTACAGAAGCGAAATTTAACCGACAGGAAGAAGATATTATGATATGCAAATGATTAGCTTTTCAGAGCATTCACACAAGGTTGGGGCCGGTGGCGACAGGTACAACGAGCTGACACGAGGAAAGTTTCAAACCGATTTCTCATACACAAACAGCAGTTGACAGGCGTTGTCTGGTGAAACGTTGTTGTGATGCCTCGTGTAAGGAGGAGAAATGCGTACCATCACGTTTCCGACTTTGATAAAGGTCGGATTGTAGTCTATCGCGATTGCGGTTTATCGTATCGCGACACTGCTGCTCGCGTTGGTCGAGATCCAATGACTCTTAGCAGAATATGGAATCGGTGGGTTCAGGAGGGTTTTACGGAACACTGTGCTGGATCCCAACGGCCTCGCATCAGTAGCAGTCAAGATGACACGCAGCTTATCCACCTGGCTGTAACGGATCGTGCAGCCACGTCTCGATCCCTGAGTCAACAGACGGGGATGTTTGCAAGACAACAACCATCTGCACGAACAGTTCGACGACTTTTGCGATAGCATGAACTATCAGCTCGGAGACCATGCCTGCGGTTACCCTTGACGCTGCATCACAGACAGTAGCGCCTGCAGTGGTGTACTCAACGACGAACCTGGGTGCACGAATGGCAAAACGTCATTTTTCGGATGAATGCAGGTTCTGTTTACAGCATCATGATGGTCGCATCCGTGTTGGCGATATCGCGGTGATCGCACATCGGAAGCGTGTTTCGTCATCGCCATACTGGCGTATCACCCGGCGTGATGGTATGGGGTGCCGTTGGTTACACGTCTTGGTCACCTCTTGTTCGCACTGAAGGCACTTTGAATAGTGGACGTTACATTTCAGATGTGTTACGACCCATGGCTCTACCCTTCACTCGATCCCTGCGAAACCCTACATTTCAGCAGGATAATGCACGACCGCTTGTCGCAGGTCCTGTACGCGCCTTTCTGTATACAGAAAATGTTCGATTGCTGCCCTGGCCTGCACATTCTCCAGATCTCTAGCAAATTGAAAACGTCTGGTCAATGGTGGCCGAGCAACTGGCTTGTCAGAATACGCCAGTCACTACTCTTGATGAACTGTGGTATCGTGTTGGAGCTGCATAGGCAGCTGTACCTGTACATGGCATCCAAGCTCTGTTCGACTCAATGCCCAGGCGTATCCAGGCCGTTATTACGGCTAGATGTGGTTGTTCTGGGTACAGCATTTGGTGCATTTGGTTTGCCGGACTTCAGTTCTAGCGCAATTTCCTCTTCGGTAATTGGCGCCAGAAGCTTTGCCTATTCTTCTGTGAGGGCAGTCTGGGTGTTTACCACGTTCTCTAGACCTCCTTCGATTTCTCTAGTCGCCAGAGACGTCGTCTTCAACGTTTTTGATTACGACTGTTAGGATTGCGGACCTTGGTTCCCTGGGTGGTCTAGGCTCGTTCGGTCTACGTGGTGGCAGTTTTATGTGAGCCCTTCGGAAACTACTTATGAGGAATTTTTGCTCTAGTATTCTTTTAGGTCAGTGCGAGTACTTTTTATGATAGCCTCGCCATTTCGAGTCATGACGATGAAAGGGTCCTGTAGCCACCCTTCATTAGTCATGTAGGCCATTTTCACTACCATTTCTCTTTCTTTTCCTTGTTCCTCTTTTTTCATAACTCTCATAGTGGTGTGACTGAATGAATGTGGTTGTGTGTCACATTGCTAGACGGTGGCGTAATCTGCTGCAGAAAGTCTGCAATAGTCATACAGATTCAGCAGCAGTTATACAGAATAGCCAACTCTTGTAGTGGTCAAGTAGGCAAAGAGTTTTGCGCTACTTGTGGGAAATCCACCTGCGTTAGGTTGGTGGTGGAAATGGCATCTTTGGGTTTTCCAGGCCACGCAGAGCGTGGAAGAGGCTGGAGATGAAAAAGGGAGGCAGTCTGCCGCCGGTACGGGAAAGCGTCCACAGCTGTGCTCCAGTCGGAGAAGGGTGAGTTAGACTGACCGCGTGGCGCGTTGTTACTTGGCGAAAGGAGAGCTATTACCTTTTCGTCTCGTTTATCAACTCTGAAAGATTGCTTTGCCTTGTCGCAGCAAGGAATTCAAAACTTTGGCAGATTTTTCTTTTAGTAAATTTCTGTAACAGACTTGGATCCGCCGGAAGAGCGCCACACCAATGTGTCGATAAGAAGTGAGCACTCGCTTCTGTATGAATGTCTGTTTGCCTTCAGCTGTGCCTGTATAAGCTTTTATTTTTCTAAATATTAATAGCCCTGCCTTCTCGTAAATTTTCCTTGCTTTATGTATCTTTCGTCCGTGGGGAGCAAATCACGTGGTTGCACATTAGAGTTTGTTCGGCTACCGCCATCACTAACTGTCCGATCGCATGTTTGTTTTAAAGAATGTTAACTGCTCATGAATTTGGGATGTTATATTGTTGCAACTTGGCTACGATACCTAGAAATTGCGTCTCCACAAACCACGTGATGCTAGCAGCGCATAGCGTTGCGCAGTTGGAGGTGAGCCGCCAGCAGTGGTGGATGTGGGGAGAGAGATGGCGGAGTTTTGAAATTTGTAAGACTGGATGTCATGAACTGATATATATATTATGACTCTGAAGGTAAATACATTGTTTGTTCTGTATTAAAATCTTTCATTTGCTAACTATCCCTATCAGTAGTTAGTGCCTTCTGTAGTTTTAATCCTTTATTTAGCTGGCAGTAGTGGCGCTCGCTGTATTGCAGTAGCTTGAGTGACGAAGATTTTTGTGAGGTAAGTGATTTGTGAAACGTATAGGTTAATGTTAGTTAGGGCCATTCTTTTGTAGGGATTTTTGAAAGTCAGATTGCGTTGCGCTAAAAATATATTCTGTGTCAGTTTAAGCACAGTTATGTATAATTGTTCAAAGAGGACGTTTCAAACGTATCGATGCTTTTCTTTAATGTTTTAGGAATTAATGTTATCAGGAATTGTGTACATGCCTCACATCAATATCTTAGGAGTAAATGATTTTACCCACAATTTTCTCTTGTATTCCGTTACGTTTTTGCACCTAAACCACTCACCTCATGGCTTTCCCGTTAGCACATCCACCGCGGTTCCTTACGAACAGGTCCAGTAATTAGTTTCCCCTTTTATTTTAAAACAAATGCTTTAGATTAAGTCTTATTTTTAGGTGTGTTGCTGGGAGCTGATCTTCTGCACAGTGTTCATGCATGTTCTATTTTATCTTAAATGTTTGATTGTCGTGAACAGTGCACGGGCAATACTATTAATTACATGCATCCCCTATGAGCGGCATCACAACGTATGCATTTTTAAGAGTTTTGGTCTGTGATCAAATTAATTTATTTTCCGATTCGGCCAAACCCTTAATTAGTTGTATGGTTAGAATCGGTAGTGACCCTAATCTTCTCAAGTTAATTTCACAATCAAAAAGCATTTCCATTCCCAATAATAACGTAATAACCAGTAGAAAGAGGTTAGTTACAACGACGTCGGTGATTTCACCATCTAGAGCTGTCTTTTTCAGCTCGGAGGCTACTTAGGTTCTGGAGGTGCCTTTCGGGAGGTCGTGTAGCATTAGGGCTTGTGGGTTCCTTGCTACAGGTTTGTGTTGGTGCTACTTTTGACATGATCGGAGTTGGAGGACTGCTGTTGGAGTTTCCAGACTCTGTGATTTTATTGGAGACAATGGAGGCATGTCTTCCGGCGAATGGGAAGCGTCGCTGCTGGCAACTTAGGCGTATGACTCTCTTGTTACGCCAGGTATAGGGGAGAGAATGGGTGGTGAAAAAAAAAATGTCTCTGAGCACTATGGGACTTAACATCTATGGCCATCAGTCCCCTAGAACTTAGAACTGCTTAAACCTAACTAACCTAAGGACGTCACACAACACCCAGTCATCACGGGGCAGAGAAAATCCCTGACCCCGCCGGGAATCGAACCCGGAAAACCGCGCGTGGGAAGCGAGAACGCTACCGCGCGACCACGAGCTGCGGACATGGGTGGTGATGCATCATCGACTTCGTCCCTTTCATTGGTGGGGACGTTGGGATTGCCCATGTTTTCGGCTTGGGAAATTGGTGCGTATTTTTGGCGCCCTTTTGGTGGAGTTTCGTAAAACATCGCGTTCTGCTGCACGAAGAGTCCGTAACTACCTGCAGCGCATCCCCGTCCAATAGGAATTTTTGACACTTCTAGGCCTTTTTAGGAGACCGAATGCGTGATAAACACATGAGGAGAAATGAAGACCATAGGGCGGGTGCTGGAGTGGGTCGTACTTCGGTATGACGTCTGCGATAAAGCAACGAGCATTGTCATGAAACAGCAATGCCCCTTGTCTCACCTTCTCTGCCTCGTGATGGCTGGGTGTTGTGTGTTGTCCTTAGGTTAGTTAGGTTGAATTAGTTCTAAGTTCTAGGGGACTGATGACCATAGATGTTAAGTCCCATAGTGCTCAGAGCCATAAGAACCTTGTCGCACCATTCCATAACGGTAGTTTTCGACACATTTGCTGGCACACACACCTTCTTCACTCTTCGATGGATACCTACCGATGTCTGTCTTTCAGCTAAGAAAATATTACCAGGACTTCGGTTCTTTTCGGACGCTATAGTTCGTGCCGCTACAGCTCATTTATAGCGCATTTACCGCACGAACGTCAGAAAGTCACGAATGCCAGACTAATCCCTTACCTACATGACATGTCTTCAATGTACGAACATGTGTTTGAATGATGGAAGGAATTGTTCACTTAATTTCACCTGACCGCTCGGTATAAGCCTGCACTCTACTCTGTGCCTTTGCCTCTGCAAGCGCGGGCTCGTCTCTGCGAACGCGGGCTCGTCTGGCCGCAGTCAAGGCCATGGCTCGTCAGATTCCCTATCTATGAGTCCCTGAATCTGGCTGTTCAGATATCTCGCCTACTTCTACGCTCGCCCTAACGTCGACAATTTCGCTTTTTAGGACGTGTAGCCAGAGCTGACACGTGACACAATTTGCTTTTGCGAATTATAGAATTTGCGGCTAAGGCTGCGATCGGCTCTGTGCGCTCTTGGACGTCGATCTGCGACTGACAGCGGAAGCCACAGCCTAGGACACAAAGGCGACGGCGAAGAGGACGGTAGTAGAGAGCCTGTATACAGAGAGTGACCATAGGTGAAGTTGCTGGTGATTGGTTGATTAGCTTTGGCAGAAAAAATGGCGCCAAACGTCTCTTGCGCTTCCTATGTTCGCCGTGCTTTTGAGTTGAATTGAAGTTCAGAGGACTTTTTGGAAACGATTAAAAGGTATTTGAATTATTGAGAGACTTGTTGTGCATGCATGTTCGATTTAGTTGTATATCATTTCTAGTACGTAATTAGCGTTTGCGATCTTAAATACGAGTTGAAATAATGAAGCGTTTTATGATGAAGTCGGTAGGCCTACATGTTTGAAGTAAACACGTTAGTAACTGTACAGTATTGTTTTCGACATCTGTAATTCGTTCTGCAGACGTTCGTAAACGATGCCAGGTTGTGCTGCATTTGGTTGTTCCAATAGAGGCGAAGGTGGATTTCGCATGTTAGCATTTCCACGCAATGAAGAAAGACGAAAGCAGTGGGCAGTCGCAGTCAACAGGGCTGACATAAATCAAACAGGAGCCTTGTGGAAACCAACCAAATACTCTTATCTATGCGAAGTAAGTCGTTTTTGCTTTTTACTACATATAAAAAAAACTTGCAATATACATAGTTAAATTTGACAATAGACCTGTAAATTGGCTGTGTGAAAATTATTATAACACATTATTGTTATAAACAAAGACATTTAACGAATGATTTCGCCATATTGTCTTGTGCTTTCGATTCGGTGAGTGTGTACTCCACTACACTACTGGCCGTTCAAAAGTCCCGCCCGCAGTTTGGCAGAAAAATGGTCGCCGTATCGTCCGGTTGGCCACTCTCTCCCTACACAGGCTCCCTACACGGTAGGCGCTACGCGCGCCATCTGACGGTCGAACAGGAACTGCGGCGGCAGCAGCAGCAAAGGTAAATGTAGCGCGCAAAATTCGTTCTTCAAGAACTGAATACGAAAAAAAGATTTAAAGTGGACCAAATTAATAAAAAATGCATTTCTGTGATAAAATGGAAAACTCGCTTTCAAAAACCTAGTTTCATTCGGATTTTACGAGCAAAAAACTCGTTACTGCGAGTTTCCTTACGCGCGCCACCTCTGCGTTTCAGAATTGTGCCAATCGTTTAAAATTTCGTAAGAAGGTAGAAAAATACATGTGATTTTAACAGTCTCTTGTTGTTTTGTGAAAGTTTTATCTGTTACCACGATAAAGCAACATGATTTGAAAGACCATAAAAAACCTATACCAGGTCAATCGTCTCCCGAGTGAATAAAAATCTACGTCGGTTGCCGAGCTTTGCGGTCTAACGTATTATGGCAGAGTGACAGTTGGGAAGCAGAAAGAAAGCGCTCCTGCCACAGCAAGAGAAAGTCGAATATGTCCTGGGCAGAGTTAGGGAAGTAAAGGAATGGAACCAGCTTTTCTGACTATCTGGCAGCTTCAAAGACACTTAAATCAAAGCATCTAACATATTCATGCACTTTTACAACTTACCCCTAGCTCTCTTAGACCGACTCGATGTTTAACATGTGTGGTGAGTGTTGTAAGGACAAAAATTTATCTGCGTGCTCTTTGAGAGTGAAACACATCTGCAATGTGTCATGTTATATGACATGACATCATGTAACATATTACTTTACTTGACACGATGCCGGTTCTAGGCACTTCAGTCCGGAACCGCGCGACTGTTACGGTCGCAGGTTCGAATCCTACCTCGGGCATGGACGTGTGTGATGTCCTTAGGTTAGTTAGGTTTAAGTAGTTCTAAGTTCTAGGGGACTGATGACCTCAGAAGTTAAGTCCCATAGTGCTAAGAGAGATCTGAACCAATTTTGACACGATGTATTATAGTGGGTACTAATAGTAACAAATAAAAGAGCTCGGATATGTAAAGATATTTTGATTTAAATATCTTTGAAGCTGCCAAATACGGCGAAAAGCTGGTTCTCTTCTTTTACATTCCTAATTCTTCCCAGGACACATTCGCCTTTTGTGTGATATGTTATGAGCGTTTCTCATTCTGGTATTTTTATAGCTAATTTATCACGCGGGGACAATACTCTAGCTGATTTGTCATCTGCCGATCTGTGTACTTTCCGTATTACCACGATGGGAAAAGGCATCGCAGCTGCCGGGTTGAGTATACGAGCTGGTGAGTTTCCTTGTGGAAGTCTCCCCGTACTGATTCGCCGTGTTCCCACAGGCAGTCTCCGAAGCTCGCGACGGCCTCTGCATATACAACATCGTCAAGTGTTTACCTCGCACGGATCGCATTTATATTCATGGAGGACTAGTGAGTAGGGTGAGGGCTAGGGTGAGACACAGTTCGCTGAACAAACGCCGAAGACACGATTAACGCTCACACTGCCTCGAAGTTGGGTCCCTTACCGAGGGCGACTTGTTTGCCGCCAGCTTTCGCGTTGGAAACTACACACGCGATAAAACACGCAGGCAAAACATTGTCGACTCTGTTACCCGACAAGACAAGTGGTAATGCGGCAGTGGCACGGAGTAACTTGCCCACTCGGCTAAGTACAGTCACACTACGATTAAAGCAGTACGTGTTGTTATATCGCAGTGCAAGAGCGATGAGCTATTTATTAAAAAAAAAAAAAAAAAAACGGAAAAACATGGCCGTGGGCGGAACAGGTGTAATACGCATTTCAGTGCCGCCTGTGTTGTCGACATGACTGCTTCTGCTCATCTGCAGTGATTGTTTTTGCTAGCTCTGTTTTGATGGTTCAAATGGCTCTGAGCACTATGGGACTTAACATTTGAGGTCATCAGTCCCCTAGAACTTAGCACTACTTAAACCTAAGTAGCCTAAGGACATCACACACATCCATACCCGAGGCAGGATTCGAACCTGCGACCGTAGCGGTCGCGCGGTTCCAGGCTGTTGCGCCTAGAACCGCTCGGTCACTCCGGCCGGCAGCTCTGTTTTGTTCTTGTTTCGTTTTTTTTTATAATGGCAAGTTTAACTTAACAACGTGTAACTGTGAAATTTTGTTTTCTATTACACCACGACAACGCACCTGCACACACAGTGATCTCTGTTACACAGTTTTTGACTAAAAATGGCGTGCTTCCGCCGCCCCACGTACCTTATTCCTGGCTCCTTGCGACTTTTTCCTATTTCCACTCGTGAAAAGGGGCATGAAGGGACACCGATTTGACGACACTGAAGAAGTCAAGAAAAAAACGAGAGAGGAGCTGTCAGCCATTTTTAAAAATGACTACAAAAATGTTTTGAACTGTTGTAGCACAGGTGGACAAATGTATCAGTTGTAATGGAGAGAATTTTGAAGGGGTACGGTTGCTTCGTAAAAAAATTGAAAATACATAACTTCTAAAAAACAGTTCAGGTTTTCTGGGAACCCCCTCGTATGTAAGGTGAGCACAGAAAATGTCTTTCCGGGCCAGGCGCGACGGCTTGCGGTTAACGTGATTAAATTTGTTGACTACGAGAAAGAGAAGGGGCTTATCGTGCCAGTGGAGAAGGCGATGGAACATCTAGCCAAGATGTTAAAGCTGAGCATGAGAATGGTTTGGAAATTACGAAAGGAGGCAGACGAAACCGAGCAGAATGGAAGTCAAGTTACTGGGCCAAACAAGGAGATTGGTTCAAATGGCTCTGAGCACTATGGGACTTAACACCTATGGTCATCAGTCCACTAGAACTTACTACTACTTAAACCTAACTAACCTAAGAACATCCCACAACACCCAGTCATCACGAGGCAGAGAAAATCCCTGACCACGCCGGGAATCGAACCCGGGCGCGGGAAGCGAGAACGCTACCGCGCGACCACGAACTGCGGACCAAACAAGGAGAAGCAAGGTGCTTGCAGTACCAGTTCTGCCGATGATATTGGTAAATGTACTGTCAGGCAGGAATTTCTACGCTGTTATAAATAATATAAAGAAATATCAACTTAAGGGAAACTACACAGCTTTTGTCGCACAGGGTTAAAGGGCTAAACGTCAAGTCTAGCAAGGAAACTCTTAGAACATTGGTTCTCTCTATGGGTTTCAGTTTTAAAAGGTGCAAAAGCAAACGTGGTACGTGCGAATAAGAGGACATAGCTGCAAAAAAAAAGCATACCGCACTAGATTTTTACAATTGTTGTGCGTGATGGCGGTGGAATGGGTTGATCATTCAGTGTTCTCTTTTCGTATACGACTCAAAAACCAAGACGTCGGACCATATCTCACAAATGGACCATGAAGTCATTTTATATATATTTTAAGAGAATCACATTTTATCTATCTTTGACAAAGACGTTTTACAAATGCTGAAACACTTTCTACACTAAAAAAAATTAACTTGCGACAGCCATATTATCTTTCGTAGCAGGCTAAATTGTAAATTATTATATCCACTTTCTCTTAATGGCAAACGCTTTCGTTCTCAATCATATGCTCGTGACATAACATCTGGTAACTCACAAGGGGAGGGGTGGTGGTCAGCAAACAAAAACTTTAATATGATGACAAGGTAAACTATTACTAATAATATAAATAAATACAATTAATTGAATATACCGGGTGATCAAAAAGTCAGTATAAATTTGAAAAGTTTATAAACCACGGAATAATGTAGATAGAGAGGTACACATTAACTCACATGCTTGGAATGACATCGGGTTTTATTAGAACAAATAATAATAATAATAATAATAATACAGAAGTTCAAAGAATGTCCAACAGATGGCGCTTCATCTGATCAGAATAGCAATAATCAGCATAACAAAGTAAGACAAAGCAAAGATGATGTTCTTTACAGGAAATTCTCAATATGTCCACCATCATTCCTCAACAATAGCTGTAGTCGAGGAATAATGTTGTGAACAGCACTGTGCAGCATGTCCGGAGTTATGGAGAGGCACTGGCGTCGGATGTTGTCTGTCCGCATCCCTAGAGATATCGGTCGGTCACGATATACTTGCGACTTTAGGTAATCCCAAAGCCAATAATCGCACGGACTGAGGTCTAGGGACCTGGGAGGCCAAGCATGAAGAAAGTGGCGGCTGAGCACACGATCATCACCAAACGACGCGCGCAAGAGATTTTTCACGCGTCTATCAATATGGGTTTTTCTTTGATTCTAATAAAACCCCATGACATTCCAAGCATGTGTGTCAATTTTTACCTCTATATCTATATTATTCCGTGGTTTATTAAGTTTTCAAATTTATACTGACTTTTTGATCACCCGGCAAATAATAAGTAAGATCATTTCAATAAAGATTTACAAATTTACGGGAATTGTGTGACCTGTGTGTGCAGATGTGACGCCAACTCCCTTCAGCGACTTACTGAGGGCCGGCCGCTGTGGCGGAGAGGTTCTAGGCGCTTCAGTCCGGAACCGCGCAGCTGCAACGGTCGCAGGTTCGAATCTTGCCTCGGGCATGGATGTGTGTGATGTCCTTATGTTAGGTTTAAGTAGTTCAAAGACTATGGGCCTGATGACATCAGATTTAAGTCACATAGCGCTTAGAGCTATTTGAATTTGACTTACTGAGGCCTCATTGCTTTCGTGCCACGACGCTTCGTCACTGTTATCGATGCCAAATGATGATGCTTTTTGGGTTGTGGGGCGCTCAACTGCGTGGTCATCAGCGCCCGTACAAAGTCCCAATTTTTACACAGTCCAAGTTCTACACAGTCAAATCGAGCCACTATCACGAATGATGATGATGATGATGATGATGAAACGATAAGGTTAACACAAACACCCAGTCCCCGGGCGGAGAGAATCGCCAATCGAACCCGGGATCCCGGGATGCAGAGGCAGCAACGATAGCCACTAGACCACGAGCTGCGGCCATCCATGCCGAAGGACATACCGGCAGTCAGGTGGATGGTCATAATTTTCTGGCTGATCAGTGTATCTACCAAGTTTCGTGGCTAAGTGGTGATTACAGCCCACACTGGACGTTCGTGAGTAGTTTCCCTTTAATCATGACCAGACGCGCGGTAAAATAAGGGACGGGGTGTAGGACGGCCCGCTTTCCCGGCCCTCACTGGGTAGTGGAAATATTTTAGCTCTGGTGAGGGCTGCTATATATATTTCTGGCCTAGGCAACACTAAGTGTTGTCAGGTGCAATCTGACATTTTCATTGGAAAGTTTGACATTTTTTAGCATAAATGTACTCAGAACTTTTTGACTTACGACAATTTTTTTTTCTTTTACAGGGACTTGAAGAAATCAATTTGGCACAAAAATGGAATTAACTCGTGAACATATTCGTGCGATCATTTTTCACAACTTTCGACGTGGATTATCACGACAAGAGTGCATCGATGAACTTAAATCTTTGTATGGCAACGAAGCACCATCCTATAGCACTGTGAAAAACTGGTACAACGAATTCAATCGTGGCCGACGCTCGCTCAAAGACGAATTCCGTGAAGGTCGTCCAAAAACAGCCGTTGTGCCAGAAAACATCGATGCCATACGTGAACTGATAATGCAAGACCGTCATGTGACATACCGTGAGATAGAGGCATGCCTAGGCATTTCTCCCACCAGCATACATTCGATATTGCATGAACACCTGGCCGTAAAAAAGGTTTGTTCTCGTTGGATCCCGCACAATTTGACAATCGCTCAAAAGAAAGCTCGTGTGGATTGGTGTAAATAAATGCTGAAAAAATACGATCGCGGTGCTTCAAAAGACGTTTATAAGATCGTCACAGGTGACGAATCATGGATCTATGCGTATGAGCCCGAAACAAAACAGCAATCGACCGTGTGGGTCTTCCAAGACGAGCCAAATCCAACGAAAGTTGTTCGTGGAAGAAGCACTTCGAAGCAAATGGTCGCCTGTTTCTTCGGCAAAACTGGTCATGTGGCGACTGTTCCGCTTGAGCAACGTAGGACGGTCAATTCTGAGTGGTACACCACCATTTGTTTGCCTGAAGTCTTCGGAGAAATTCGAAAAATGAACAAGACGAATCATTGTGCACCATGACAATGCGAGCTGTCACACATCGGCTCAAACCAGCGCCTTTTTGACCGGCCAAAACGTCGAAGTGATGGGTCATCCGCCGTACAGCCCTGACTTGGCACCCAATGACTTCTTTTTATTCCCACACATCAAGAAAAAAATGCGTGGTCAACGATTTTCGTCGCCAGAAGATGCTGTTGCAGCATTCAAAAACCATGTTTTGGAGGTGTCTCAATCGGAGTGGAAAAAGTGCTTCGAAAATTGGTTTGAGCGCATGCAAAAGTGTATAAATCTTGATGGAGAATATTTTGAAAAACAATAAACCATTTTCGTTGATAAATATTCGTATTTTCATTATTAGGCCAGAAATATGTATAGCAGCCCTCGAGCAGTTGTTGGAATCCCGCTTAGTAAATGAATCGACCTCATTTACTGCCGGTACGATGGACGTGGAAGAATTATGGGCAAATTTTAAAGACATTGTAAATCACGTATTGGAGAAGTACAGGGTGTTTCAAAAATGACCGGTATATTTGAAACGGCAATACAAACTAAACGAGCAGCGATAGAAATACACCGTTTGTTGCAATATGCTTGGGACAACAGTACATTTTCAGGCAGACAAACTTTCGAAATTACAGTAGTTACAATTGTCAACAACACATGGCGCTGCGGTCTGGGAAACTCTATAGTACGATATTGAAATTACCCGAAACCTTTGACAACGTGTCTGGCGGAATGACTTCACATGCAGATGAGATGTACTGCTTCAGCTGTTCAATTGTTTCTGGATTCTGGAGGTACACATGGTCTTTCAAGTGTCCCCACAGAAAGAAGTCACAGAGGTTCATGTCTGGCGAATAGGGAGACCATTCCACCCCGCCTCCTGTATGCTTCGGATAGCCCAAAGCAATCACACGATCATCGAAATATTCATTCAGGAAATTAAAGACATCGGCCGTGCGATGTGGCAGGGCACCATCTTGCATAAACCACGAGGTGTTCGCAGTGTCGTCTAAGGCAGTTTGTACCGCCACAAATTCACGAAGAATGTCCAGATAGCGTGATGCACTAATCGTTTCGGATCTGAAAAATGGGCCAATGATTCCTTTGGAAGAAATGGCGGCCCAGACCAGTACTTTTTGAGGATGCAGGGACGATGGGACTGCAACATGGGGCTTTTCGGTTCCCCATATGCGCCAGTTCTGTTTATTTACGAAGCCGTCCAGGTAAAAATAAGCTTCGTCAGTAAACCAAATGCTGCCCACATGTATATCGCCGTCATCAATCCTGTGCACTATATCGTTAGCGAATGTCTCTCGTGCAGCAATGGTAGCGGCGCTGAGGAGTTGCCGCGTTTGAATTTTGTATGGATAGAGGTGTAAACTCTGGTGCATGAGACGATACGTGGACGTTGGCGTCATTTGGACCGCAGCTGCAACACGGCGAACGGAAACCCGAGGCTGCTGTTGGATCACCTGCTGCAGTAGCTGAGCGTTGCCCTCTGTGGTTGCCGTACGCGGTCGCCCTACCTTTCCAGCACGTTCATCCGTCACGTTCCCAGTCCGTTGAAATTTTTCAAACAGATCCTTTATTGTATCGCTTTTCGGTCCTTTGGTTACATTAAACCTCCGTTGAAAACTTCGTCTTGTTGCAACAACACTGTATTCTAGGCGGTGGAATTCCAACACCAGAAAAATCCTCTGTTCTAAGGAATAAACCATGTTGTCTACAGCACACTTGCACGTTGTGAACAGCACACGCTTACAGCAGAAAGACGACGTACAGAATGGCGCACCCACAGACTGCGTTGTCTTCTATATCTTTCACATCTCTTGCAGCACCATCTGTTGTTGAAAACTGTAACTACTGTAATTTCGAAAGTTTGTCCGCCTGAAAATGTACTGTTGTCCCAAGCATATTGCAACAAACGGTGTATTTTATCGCTAATCGTTTAGTTTGTATTGCCGTTTGAAATATACCGGTCATTTTTGAAACACCCTGTATGTGCCGAAAAAGTGGGTTACGGACGGAAAAGACCCACCGTGGTTTCACAGCGCAATTCGGAGAAAGCTCAGGAAGCAAAGACAGTTGCACTCGCGGTACAAGAAAGATCGGGTGAATGATGACGGGCAAAAGTTATTAGAGATTCGTGCTGCTGTAAAAAGAGCGATGCGCGAAGCATTCAAACACTATCACCGTCATACCTTATCAAAAGATCCTGCTGAAAACCCAAGGAAATTCTGGTCTTACGTAAAATCGGTAAGCGGGTCGAAGGCTTCCATCCAGGGACTCACTGATCAGTCTGGCCTGGCAACGGAAGACAGCAAAACGAAAGCTGAAATTTTAAATTTAGCATTTGAGAAATCTTTCACACCGTTTGAGTCTCGTACAGATTCCCGTTTGGAGGACATAGTGATAGACATCCCTGGGGTTGTGAAGCAGTTGAATGAGTTGAAAATAAATAAATCACCAGGTCCTGGTGGGATTCTAATCCGGTTTTACAGAGAGCTCTCTACTGCATTGGCTCCTTACTTAGCTTGCATTTATCGCGAATCTCTTGCCCAACGTAAAGTCCGGAGCGACTAGAAGCGCAGGTGACGCCTGTATATAAGAAGGGTAGAAGGACGGAATCTGAAAGTTACGGAACAATATCCTTAACATCTGTTTGTGCAGGATTTTCGAACAGATTCTCAGTTCGAATACAATAAATTTCCTTGAGACAGAGAAGATGCTGTCCATGCATCAGCACGGCTTTAGAAAGCATCGCTCCTGCGAAACGCAACTCGTCCTTTTTTCACATGATATCTAGCGAACCATGGATGAAAGGTATCAGACGGATGCCATATTTCTTGACTTCCAGAAAGCGCCTGATTTGGTGCCCCATTGCAGACTCCTACCTAAGGTACTAACATATAGGATTGGTTCCTAAATATGTGAGTGGCTCGAAGACTTCTTAACTAATAGAACCCAGTACGTTGTCCTCGATGGTGAGTGTTTACCGGAGATGAGGGTATCATCTGGAGTTCAAATGGTTCAAATGGCTCTGAGCACTGTGCGACTTAATTTCTGAGGTCATCAGTCGCCTAGAACTTAGAACTAATTAAACCTAACTTACCTAAGGACATCACACACATCCATTGCCGAGGCAGGATTCGAACCTGCGACCGTAGCGGTCGCTCGGTGCCAGACTGTAGGGCGTTATCATCTGGAGTGCCACAGGGAACTGTGGTAGGTCCGCTGTTGTTTTCTATCTACATAAATGATCTTTTGGATAGGGTGGATAGCAATGTGCGGCTGTTTGCTGATGATGATATGGTGTACGGGAAGGTGTCGTCGTTGAGTGACTGTAGGAGGATACAAGATGACTTGGACAGGAATTGTGATTGGTGTAAAGAATGACACCTAACTATAAATATAGATAAATGTAATTAATGCAGATGAACAGGACACAGAATCCCGTTACGTTTGAATACTCCTTTAGTAGTGTAGCGCTTGACACAGTCACATCGATTAAATATTTGGGCGTAACATTGCACAAGGGAAGGCAGAAAGGTGGAAGGAGTATATAGAAGGTTTATACAAGGGCGATGTACTTGAGGACAATATTATGGAAATGGAAGAGGATGTAGATGAAGACGAAATGGGAGATACGATACTGCGTGAAGAGTTTGATAGAGCACTGAAAGACCTGAGTCGAAACAAGGCCCCCGGAGTAGACAACATTCCATTAGAACTACTGACGGCCTTGGGACAACCAGTCCTGACAAAACTCTACCAGCTGGTGAGCAAGATGTATGAGACAGGCGAAATACCCTCAAACTTCAAGAAGAATATAATAATTCCAATCCCAAAGAAAGCAGGTGCTGACAGATGTGAAAATTACCGAACTATCAGTTTAATAAGCCACGGCTGCAAAATACTAACGCGAATTCTTTACAGACGAATGGAAAAACTGGTAGATGCAGACCTCGGGGAGGATCAGTTTGGATTCCGTCGAAATGTTGGAACACGTGAGGCAATACTGACCTTACGACTTATCTTAGAAGAAAGATTAAGAAAAGGCAAACCTACGTTTCTAGCATTTGTAGACTTAGAGAAAGCTTTTGACAATGTTGACTGGAATACTCTTTTTCAAATTCTAAAGGTGGCAGGGGTAAAATACAGGGAGCGAAAGGCTATTTATAATTTGTACAGAAACCAGATGGCAGTAATAAGAGTCGAGGGGCATGAAAGGGAAGCAGTGGTTGGGAAAGGAGTGAGACAGGGTTGTAGCCTCTCCCCGATGTTATTCAATCTGTATATTGAGCAAGCAGTAAAGGAAATAAAAGAAAAATTTGGAGTAGGTATTAAAATTCATGGAGACGATGTAAAAACTTTGAGGTTCGCCGATGACATTGTAATTATGTCAGAGACAGCAAAGGACTTGGAAGAGCAGCTGAACGGAATGGACAGTGTCTTGAAAGGAGGATATAAGATGAACATTAACAAAAGCAAAACGAGGATAATGGAATGTAGTCAAATTAAATCGGGTGATGCTGAGGGAATTAGATTAGGAAATGAGACACTTAAAGTAGTAAAGGAGTTTTGCTATTTAGGAAGTAAAATAACTGATGATGGTCGAAGTAGAGAGGATATAAAGTGTAGACTGGCAATGGCAAGGAAAGCGTTTCTGAAGAAGAGAAATTTGTTAAAATCGAATATAGATTTATGTATTAGGAAGTCGTTTCTGAAAGTATTTGTTTGGAGTGTAGCCATGTATGGAAGTGAAACATGGACGATAACTAGTTTGGGCAAGAAGAGAATAGAAGCTTTCGAAATGTGGTGCTACAGAAGAATACTGAAGATAAGGTGGATAGATCAGGTAACTAATGAGGAGGTATTGAATAGGATTGGGGAGAAGAGAAGTTTGTGGCACAACTTGACTAGAAGAAGGGATCGGTTGGTAGGACATGTTTTGAGGCATCAAGGGATCACAAATTTAGCATTGGAGGGCAGCGTGGAGGGTAAAAATCGTAGAGGGAGACCGAGAGATGAGTACACTAAGCAGATTCAGAAGGATGTTGGTTGCAGTAGGTACTGGGAGATGAAGCAGCTTGCACAGGATAGAGTAGCATGGAGAGCTGCATCAAACCAGTCTCAGGACTGAAGACAACAACAACAACATTGCAGAGCGATATGAAGTGGGACAAGCATGTAATGGCAGTTGTGGGGAAGGCGGATAGTCGTCTTCGGTTCATTGGTAGAATTTTGGGAAGATGTGGTTCATCTGTAAAGGAGACCGCTTATAAAACACTAATACGACCTATTCTTGAGCACTGCTCAAGCGTTTGGGATCCCTATCAGGTCGGATTCAGAGAGGACATAGAAGCAATTCAGAGGCGGGCTGCTAGATTTGTTACTGGCAGGTTTGATCATCACGCGAGTGTTACGGAAATGCTTCAGGAACTCGGGTGGGAGTCTCTGGAGGAAAGGAGGCGTTCTTTTCGTGAGTCGCTACTCAGGAAATTTAGAGAACCAGCATTCGAGGCTGACTGCGGTGCAATTTTACTGCCGCCAACTTATATTTCGCGGAAAGACCACAAAGATAAGAGAGATTAGGGCTCGTACAGAGGCATGTAGGCAGTCATTTTTCCCTCGTTATGATTGGGAGTGGAACAGGGAGAGAAGATGCTAGTTGTGGTACGAGGTACCCTCCGCAATGCACCGTATGGTGGATTGTGGAGTATGTATGCAGATGTAGACGGGGAAGACGACGCGGCGCTGCCTCCCCCCCGCTACGCGAGCATACAGCGGCGAGCGTGTAGGAGGCGGCGCCGACCTGCGGCCTTGGCGCGGAGGCCGTCGCTTCCCTTAGTCCGAGCAGCGGCAGTGGCAGAGGCGGAGGCGTCTGCCGTAAAAATAGCGTCACGGCACGCGGCGGGCTTCTGACCGGCGGGAAGAGCGCTCGGCTCGCAGGTGCCGAGCCGACCGCTGCGCACTTCCTCGCCCTCCCTGCGTTTCTTCCTCCGTAACCTAAAGCCGTCGGCACACGGACCGTGCTGTCGAACGTTAACGTTGAGCGTGCCAGGTTCAACGTGCTGCTGAACGCTCAGAAACGATGCGACTTGTGCATACGGTACGTGGGCCCCCAAGGGTCGGTGCTGGGGCCACTGCTGTTTCTTATTTATATAAATGATATGCCTTCCAGTATTACAGGTGCTTCAAAAATATTTCTGTTCGCTGATGACACCAGCTTGGTATGAAGGATCTTGTTTGTAATACTGAAACAGTATCAAATAATGCAGTTAATGACATAAGTACGTGGCTTGTGGAAAATAATTTGATGCTAAATCACAGTAAGACTCAGTTTTTACAGTTTCTAACTCACAGTTCAACAAGAACCGATATTTTGATCAGACAGAATGGGCATTTTATAAGCGAGACGGAACAGTTCAAATTCCTAGGCGTTCGGATAGATAGTAAGCTGTTGTGGAAAGCCCATGTCCAGGATCTTGTTCAGAAACTAAATGCTGCTTTATTAAGTTTTCAAATTTATTCTGACTTTTTTGATCACCCGGTATATCTACTTTGTCGTTCGTTGCTGGGGTGCTGCTCCAATACATTTGGTGAATCTTGGCAATAGTGTTAAGGGGATTGCCGAGTGGGCTGGGGTGTGAATGGGAATGTGGACTGAGGAGGAGGCATGCTTGGGTAGTCCTGGCAGCTGTGCAACGACAGTGTGTCAGGGTGGCGTAGTGGTTAGCGCACCTACCTAGTGAGCAAGAGACCCAGTTTTGAATTCCGGCTCAAAAATGGGTCAAATGGCTCTGAGCACTATGGGACTTAACTGCTGAGGTCATCACTCCCCTAGACCTTAGAACTAATTAAACCTAACTAACCTAAGGACATCACACACATCCATGCCCGAGGCAGGATTCGAACCTGCGACCGTAGTGGTCGCGTGGTTCCAGACTGAAGCACCTAGAACCGCTCGATCACTCCGGCCGGCTGAATTCCGGCCTTGGTACAAGTTTTCATTCGTCGCTTCCTTATTAGGAGATTCATACGCAGGTTTGTCGAAATGAACGTCAAGTTCTGTTACAGATCGCCCTCGACATCCGTGTTGACATCGTGGTGTCGCGGGTGGGCGGGAGAGATTTCTGAGAAGGACCAGGTTGTCACAGCGCTCTCACTTTCAAGGCCTGTGTACCTCTCGAGCGAGGTGAGTTATTAGGCAGCGCGGCGCGGGCACTTGTATCAACACCGCCGCCGAGCGCACACACGGCGTAACAGCGTAACGTGAGGCGGGCCAGCATTGCGGCCGCAAATATTTGTGCCGCGGCGACAGAGCGCCCCATTACAGAAGAACGAGGAAGGCCACGGGTTGACGCCTGGGTGTCACACAACCCGCACTTCGGCTCACGTCCCGGCCAGATATACGGCGCGATTTGGCACCGAACTCTGCTGTTCAGAACGTCACATTTATCACGGCGCGCGACGCACTGGGCGGAAGTCTTCGCCGGCGTTTCACATTCCGACCAGAATATTCTGGTGCAAGGGCGAGCGGAGGTTCCACTCGCTCCCAGAGCAGCAGGTGGCGGTACGAAGGGAAATTCTTCAAATTCGTCCTACAGGCAATTGCTTCGGATCCAGGTGAAGCAAGATGGTTTCGTCACCTATGTTAGGATAGCAATGAGAGGAGAGACAATAAAGTACCATTACTGATCAGTTGACTTATACCCCATAGTTCTGGGCTACATCACAAATTATTCCGCAGTGATCCATGGAGTGGGGGCCATGTGATTCTCATGAATGTAATAGGCTACTGAGATGGGACAGCTAACATTCATCCGAACAGAACTACAGAGGGCTCCAAAAAAATGTTTCCACTGTTTAAAAGTTCATAAATGGCAAAATAATTGACGGAGTTGTCTCATCTTTCGCAGTGTAATAGTTCGTCGCGCGGGGTTAGCCGAGCGGTCTTAGGCGCTGCAGTCATGGACTGTGCGGCTGGTCCCGGCGGAGGTTCGAGTCCTCCCTCGGGCATGGGTGTGTGTGTTTGTCCTTTGGATAATTTAGGTTAAGTAGTGTGTACAATTAGGGACTGAAGACCTTAGCAGTGAGGTCCCATAAGATTTCACACACATTTTTTGTAGTAGTTCATAGTTTCGGCAATCGCAACACAAGCGTTGGATTGCGTTGTTTTGTTTTGTCACATGACAGTCGCCAAATGGTTCAAATGGCTCTGAGCACTATGGAACTCAACTTCTCAGGTCATTAGTCCCCTAGAACTTAGAACTAGTTAAACCTAACTAACCTAAGGACATCACACACATCCATGCCTGAGGCAGGATTCGAACCTGCTACCGTAGCGGTCTCGCGGTTCCAGACTGCAGCGCCTAGAACCGCACCGTCGCTTCGGCCGGCATAGTCGCCAAATAGTCAGTGTTTTGTTCTTAGTTGCACCTAGTTACTCGAGTAAACATGGCTGGCGCATGGCTTACATTCCATGAAAGGAATTCAGTTTTGAAGTGGTATTTTAAGGACGAAAATATTAATGAGGTTCAACGGCAATGGCGAAATGAGTATCAAACGGAGCCACCGGCACGTTTAACGATTCCTCACATTCGAGACAAATTTGAAGCCGAAGGCTGTGTTAAAGATGTCCACAAACAACGATCTGGACGACCTGTAACAGTAACAAATCCAGCTAACTCCCGTCGTGTGTTACAACAGTTCACTCGCTCACCACAGAAGTCTGTGAGACAGTGTGCCCGTGAAGCTGGAGTGAGTCGCTTAAGTGTTTGGCGAATTTTGAAGACAGCAAAGTGGAAGTGCTACATCCCACGATTGCTACACGCAGTGAACGAGGACGACCCAGATCGTAGAATGGAGTACTGCGAGTGGTTTACCAACATGTTGCGCGACGATGAAAAGTCAATAATTCCAGAACAGTCCTTAATCGCATTTATCATTGTTATAATACCGCCAACCAGTTTCAACCCGACGTAGGGGTCATCTTCTGTGCGTTTACACCATTGGTCGACTGTTGGTGGTGTCACTCCTGTCTACATAACGGCAGGAAACTTTGCGCAATGGTGTAAACGCCCAGAAGATGACCCCTACGTCGGGTTGAAACCGGCTGGCGGTATTATAACAATAATAAATGCGATTAAGGACTGTTCTTGAATTATTGATTAATCATATTAATCGCTGTTTCTCTCCACAACCATGTTGTCCAAAAATCGATGAAGAGTTTGAAGAGATGATTGTGTGGTCTGATGAGGCACAGTTCAAACTCAATGGTACAGTAAATCGCCACTATTGCATCTAATGGGCCGCCGAAAATCCGAACGTCCGTGTAGACAAAGCCGTGAATTTGCCAGGAGTAAATGTGTGGTGTGGGTTGTCTTGCCGGGGCATGATTGGACCATTCTTCCTTGACGTCACAGTTACCGTTGAGGTGTACATTCAGAAGCTTCAGACATCCATTTTACATGCCATCCGAGACTTGTATAGAGACGGAGTAGTTTACTTTCAACAAGATGGTGCCCCAGCCCACTACCAAAACCGTGTGACGGAGTATCTCGACGAAGATCTACCTGGAAGATGGATAGGCCGTAGAGGTGCTTTGTGGTATCTACCACGTTCCCCAGACTGGACTTTTACCTGTGGGGAACACTAAAGGACGTCGTTTATCGACAAAAGCCACCCATATTGGATGAACTTCGAGAATCAGTCGTACATTCATGTGCAAATATCCAACTGAACACGTTGCAGTCAGCAGTTCGTGGTGCAGTTCGGCGGCATCGTTTGTGTATGGATGTTAATGGTCACCATTTCGAACACCTGCAGTGATATCTTTAAGATGGACTTCAAGCTACACCTTCACCAAAAATGAGACAACTCCATCAATTAGTTTACAAGTTATGGACTTTTAAACAGTGGATACATTTTTTGACCCCTCTGTATTTTAAATACTGTTGGTCCATCACGGACGGGGGACACGGTTGATTAAGTAATTATAAATGTCAATGAAATTCACCAACATCCGTGTAACTTAAGACGTTATTTTATTTCGACGGCTACCAGTTTCAGCATTTCAGTATGCCATCCTGAGGCCCCATATACATCTCTCCAAATAAACGAAAATGTCATATAGAGCCATAAATCTCGGATGTCGTGAATTCAATCGTTACACTAGTGCTTCATTCGTAGACTTGATTGCAATGTCGGGACATACTGCAAAATTGGACGACAAATGTTGAACATGTGACGTGACCAGATGATGTACCTCATCGCACACTTGTCGGTCACAGCCTCGCCGTTAGGGGGCGACGCTGCACATCGCTCCGCTAGACTACTCTTTTTCCGAACACCTTTTGTAAATGTGGTCTGTTGTAACCGTCGAAGTTACAGAATTATTGCTGTTAGTGTAACCAAGCAAAAGCTGTTCTTATTTTGTGTTTCTTTCCTTTCTTACCTTCTTTTTTTGTTTAGAGACTACGTAGTTAAGAAGACATAGTGATGCAGTTCGGAAGCTTATACTTATTTACTCTTGAGGAAATATGGTAGGCTTTTGTTGTACTGTACTTGACAACTGGAGACCGCGAGACTGGTAAATGAAACAATGGATATTACGCCAATGTAAACACATAAATGTCTAACGCAATGACAAAAAAATACTGCCTGTCAGACGTAAGAATCTAGTCCTGAGCCCCACGCTCTAAAGTCGCGCTCGTAGGCCTGGAGCGACGACGACGTGAATACTTGACCTGGGTTGGGATGACCAGATGTGACAGGCCGATAGGCTGCACCGCTGCACGTGCAACGAAGTGTGTCATCCGGTGATGTTCACATGTTCAACATCTGTCCTATACTTTTGCCCGATATTTGCGCCTCGTGTGTCTTATAATTAAATTACTTGTCTTAGCGTCATCTAAGCCGCTGTAAATGTCAGGGTTTAGGGGTATAAGTACAGATATTTGTACTGGTGACTTAAGACAGTGTAATGAACAACATTACATCAGTATTTACTTCATGTGCAGGCTAATAATCATAGCTATTACGAGTAGTATGTTTTTAGGTTGTTTTGTAACTCCAGGTAAGCATGCCGCACGCAACCCACGATTTTCTTTTCCCCCGGGCGACAGGTTAGCTACTGAAGTGTGGATGCATCGAATCTAAACGGGTAGTGTATACTGACAGGGATAGTTCACTTCGCGGCACAGTTATGATGATGCAGAAAACGTACTGTAGTAAATTATGTCATATCTTTGCGGGAAGACTGTTAGATACAGTCTGGAGCCGCGCGACCGCTACGGTCGCAGGTTCGAATCCTGCCTCGGGCATGGATGTGTGTGATGTCCTTAGGTTAGTTACGTTTAAATAGTTCTAAGTCCTAGGGGACTGATGACCTCTGAAGGTAAGTCCCATAGTGCTCAATGCCATTTTTTGACTGTTAGATCCACAGGAAACAGAACTAATGGACTGATGTGTATACATCTTAAGGTATCACATATAAAAATACCTGCATCTATACCCTTCACGCCCTGTATACAGGGTGTTTCTTTCAACTTGAGAAACTAGATATGTCGAAAACGATTCACTGTATGAAAAAAACAATGTTTTAGGTGAAAAGTAAATATTAGGAAAGGGGTCATCTGTCTGTGCTACAACTGGCCACTTCCTAACCACCCCTCCTGCTTGGGTGGTGTCAGTTTTGTATCTGCAAATGGGAACCCCCCTCCCATTTTTATTGCATATTAAGAATCTGCACCAAAAAATACGTGCTGTTTACTCGCACCATTGTTTCCCCTTCGTTGAACTGTAATCGACAAACATCAAACGTGCCTGTTTTTGCAACTAGGAACCGACGCACTAGACTCTGTTCTTCAGTTACGATGTAACTGTAAACCTTTGGGTTCTAACGATTGACATTTATGTTCGTAATTTACTGTAATCTTCCAAATTTTATTATACAGCACTACATTGTTATCTGTTTAGCGTGATCTAGGAACAACGACGTGGATGACAGATTTTTGTCCCACCAGGCTGGTTGACATCGATAAGTCTCCTTGCCTCTCATCATTAGGGTGCTTGATTTCAGTGAATCCCCTTACCTCTCACTACTGGGGTGCCTGATTTCATTGAGTCATCCTGCCTTTCATCATAACTGTAACTCACAATAAATACTCCAACTGACGATCTTTCCTTTCGAGACATTTTTTAATTCATGCGTGGAATGCTTGTGGACGACGGCGCGCCTGGAGAACTTATCAGTAACGAGAGGAGCCGTATCTACAGGGCTACGGGGACGAGGCCTTTATGGCCCACGTACATCGTACTCTGAAACGAGAAGCGTTTTCGCGAAGTAATTTCGATTTTGACCTCTGGAACATACAGCGACTTTTGTTTGTTATGAGAGCAAACATAGAAGGTACGGCGTCCCAGAACCCCAGGGAGGCCGTCCTTCACGTAAGGTGCAACCAGAACGAAATTAGCTCTTCTGGCCGAAACTAAGGAAGAGGTAGAAGATATGTTGAAAGCTATTCAGAGGATGTTTGGCATAGAATGCGGCATAATAATAAACAGAACAAAGACGAAAGCGATGAGGAGGAGGGGAAACGAAAGAGTGACTTCCTTCACTTAAAAGCTCGACCAGACATCACAGGGCGACTAATGAATCCGCTTTCAGAGATTCATTTTGCCGGTCACGATATAAAATAAGAGGGCACATAATTTTCCAATCTCTCACTAACGAGCTCTTTCCTCCACGCGTTACTCAACATGTAACGTTGTTGACAAACATCCTGATCCGCACGGCCTCTTTTTATCACAGCGTCGTCGTAATTTGGAGCGTGGGGTAGAAGGGAATATCCGATGAGTGCTACACATATTAGTGCTAGTGGCAACGAGAAACAGCTGAAACCTCTAAACGTGAACATAACTCCAGGAATCGACTGAATCCCTGGCAGATTCTATAAGCAATTTACTTCTGAATAAGCCCCACTTTTAACTACAGACGTAACCGTAGAGTCATTGAACAGGGAACTTTGCACCGTAGTTGAAACAAAGCACACCCGCCTGCAAGAATAGTAGCTGAAATGGTCCAATAGCTTTTGATAGAGAATATTCTGAGTTTTGCCATAATGAGGTCTCCCGAATAGAATGACTTCCTGCATGTGGGTTCCTCAAAAGTCGGTCTGAGAAATCCAGCTCATGCTTTTCTCACACGACACTCTGAAAGCCATGGATCAAGGCACTCAGGTACAAGCAGTATTTCTTGTCTTCCGAAAAGCATTTCATTCAGTACCAGAGTAACACTTAAATGGGGCTGGCAAAAATATGAAAACACCAAAAACACGACACACACTTACATGCCTAATACGACCTTGCCATGGGACCCAGGCTGTGGCTAAGCCATGTCTGCGCAATATCCTTTCTTCCAGGAGTGTTAGTTCTGCAAGGTTCGCAGGAGAGCTTCTGTGAAGTTTGGAAGGTAGGAGACGAGGTACTGGCAGAATTGAAGCTGTGATGTCGGGACGTGAGTCGTGCTCGGGTAGCTCAGTTGGTAGAGCACTCGCCCGCGAAAGGCAAAGGTCCCGAGTTCGAGTCTCGGTCCGGCACACAGTTTTAATCTGTCAGGATGTCTCATATCAGCGCACACTCCGCTGCAGAGTGAAAATCTCATTCTGGAAGTGAAGTACCATATGAAAATAGCTGCGTAAATATCCAGGCTTTGCAAATGATGCAGTCTGCTGAAATGAAGTACCATTTGAAAATAGCTGCACAAATAACCAGGCAGATCTTTTAAGATTTAAGTGTTTCAAACACTGGCCACTTGCTTTAAATGTCATAACTGTAAAACTGTCGACTCATACAAACACCTGAGCGAAAGAAATTCTAGGGAAATGAAATGCAAGTAAAGCAAATAGTAGATCTCAGTTCACTGGTAGAAAATTGGGAGAATACAGTGAGTTTACAAAAGAAATTGGTTGCAAATTACTAGTGCATCTCATCTCAGAATACCCCTCAAGTGTATGGGACCCATAGCAGACAATGCTAATAGGGCAGATGGAATGTATACGGAGGAAAGCAGTACGAAAGGTCACTGGTTTGTTCGGCCCACGAGGGATCGTCACTGAGATGTTGGAAAGCCTGATTTAGCAGACGTCATAAACGCCAAGTATCACTCCGAAGGCCAGTTAAAAAGTTTCAAGAACCGGCATTCAGTTAGGAGCCTTGGAATGTACTACATCTCCCTGCGTATTGCTGGGACAGCAGGGGCAATATCAGACAATTTACATCGCTCTGACAAGCATTTAAGCAATTATTCAATTATTCTTTCCGCTTTTCGTATGCTGGCAGAATGGGATGAAACCTTAAATACGTGGTACAATCGGAGTTCCTTTTTTTTCCCATGGATTTCACAGTGGTTTGCAGACTATAGACGTAGAGTTACAAGGGCTTTCAAAAAGAAACGAGCCGGAGACATCATTACAGAAACCAGTACCTGTATGTAAGAAGTATTGACCCTGGCTGTTGAGACACTTCCCACTGTGACAAAAGGTGGTGAATGGCTCTCTCATTAAATTCCCTGGGCTGCGATGTTAGCCAGTTCTGCAGGTACAGCAGGACGTCGTCGTCCGAGGTGAATCGTTTGCCCCTCAAAGCCCTTTTAAGGAGAACAAAAATGAAGTAATTACAGGGAGAGAGATGCAGACTGTATGGAGGGTGGCCGAGAATCTCCCATTTGAATTTCTGCTGGAGTGCCGCGACTGTGTTGGCTGTAAGAGGCTTTGCATTCTCGTGAAGCAGAATGATTCCACGGGTGAGATTGCGAGGTCGTTTTGATTTGATCCTTGGCGAAGGGTGGACAAAGTTTGGGAGTAACTCTCGACATCCACTGTTGTCCCGTGCTGCAGGAAGTGAATCAGAAGATGATGCTATTTTTGGTCCCCTTAAGGATGCAGAGTACTTATAAATGGTGGAAAATCGAATATTTTTTATGAATTTATTAAATTCTATAGTCTTTCCTGATTACATTGATATATACATTAGAGGGTTTTAAATCTGGTGTACATAGGTAATTTTTCATTTGAAACTTACAGTCATGTATGCCGCCACGCCCTCTTTATTTCGAATTCAGAAAACAGTATTATTTCGAAAACATGTTTATAGTGATAACTTGGTAACAAAACTGGAGTGTTTTGGACATGTGCAAAAGAGGATGGGTGCTAGACTGAAGAAGCTACGAAGAGAAATGAAAGGAAAGTTGCTATCTGATGGAAAATCTCTGTCTGGCCGAGGCAAATTGACAGAAACTGAAATATACCTTCTTCAGAGCTATTATGGACTAGCCATTAGACGAACTTCACCTCTGAATGATGTTACAGCAATGAGAAAAGCTGTATGGGCCACCTACTTTCATAAGTTGTCCGCAGATGGCCAACTTGTTCACGGACTTTGCCCTAAAGGAGCAGATTCTTGGTGTGGTTACCAAAAAGCAAAAGAAAGTGGTCACATATACTTTCTCTTCCTGAGACTGTTATGAATTAAATAAAATCAATGTTTAGAGACCTGCGTGACCCTGTTTTGCTTAGTAAATGTCTTCATGCGGGCACTGAGAATACAAATGAAAATCTCAACCATTGCATACGGGGAAGATTACCCAAGAATGTGTTTGTAGGACTATATACATTAAAAGCTGGTGTACTAGATGCAGTGATATCTTTCAATGATGGAGTGATAGTTAGGTTGGAAGTACTGAGAAAATTAGGCATAAAATGTGACTCTAATATGGAAGATCAATTGCTTGCGTGTGAGAGACAACGGGTGCATGAAGCTGAAAGATTCGTTCTTCAGGTTACCAAACAAGCAGGAAGTACTAAAAGGAATGTCAAGAGGAAGCATGAAGATGAAAGAATGCTGCAGGATGAACACTATGCTTCAGAAATGTTCTGAGGCATAGATTAATTGGACTCATATCTTCATTTGCAATTATCCGCAAATTGTATTTTTAAGAATTCATATAGAAGTGTTTTCTTAAGTTTATCAAGCATTCCTCTATTTTTTACTGTAACTTGCAACAGTCCATACTTTCGTAGTAGACCTGAGCTTTATTGCAGAATCAACTAAATTAAACAAAAAAATACATTTTTACTAGGAGACACATTTTAAATTATATAATTTAAGGTGTGATATTTTTTACTCGTGTAATATACATCGTAGGTGAAATTAAGTAGGTCTTGTACCTAAGCCATCATGTCATGCATATCTGGTAAAAATCTGGTCTCCTTCAAATGTATAACATTGGATTAAATGGTGCCTCAATCTGGGGTAGAATTTTGAAAAAAATATTGCATCAATTTCTTTGTAATATTTTTAATAACCTTAAGCAGGTTCAAAAATATCCAAAATACTTCTAATTTGTTTAGAACGTGTATTGCATGACCTGACATCAATTAAAAAATTTGTTTTTTTGTCATCAGTCTACTGACTGGTTTGATGCGGCCCGCCACGAATTCCTTTCCTGTGCTAACCTCTTCATCTCAGAGTAGCACTTGCAACCTACGTCCTCAATTATTTGCTTGACGTATTCCAATCTCTGTCTTCCTCTACAGTTTTTGCCCTCTACAGCTCCCTCTAGTACCATGGAAGTCATTCCCTCATGTCTTAGCAGATGTCCTATCATCCTGTCTCTTCTCCTTATCAGTGTTTTCCACATATTCCTTTCCTCTCCGATTCTGCGTAGAACCTCCTCATTCCTTACCTTATCAGTCCACCTAATTTTCAACATTCCTCTATAGCACCACATCTCAAATGCCTCGATTCTCTTCTGTTCCGGTTTTCCCACAGTCCATGTACTCCAGACGTACATCCTCAGAAATTTCTTCCTCAAATTAAGGCCGGTATTTGATATTAGTAGACTTCTCTTGGCCAGAAATGTCTTTTTTGCCACAGCGAGTCTGCTTTTGATGTCCTCCTTGCTCCGTCCATCATTGCTTATTTTACTGCCTAGGTATCAGAATTCCTAACTTCACTGACTTCGTGACCATCAATCCTGATGTTAAGTTTCTCGCTGTTCTCATTTCTACTATTTCACATTACCTTCGTCTTTCTCCGATTTACTCTCAAACCATACTGTGTACTCATTAGACTGTTCATTCCGTTCAGCAGATCATTTAATTCTTCTTCACTTTCACTCAGGATAGCAATGTCATCAGCGAATCGTATCATTGATATCCTTTCACCTTGTATTTTAATTCCACTCCCGAACATTTCTTTTATTTCCATCATTGCTTGCTCGATGTACAGATTGAAGAGTAGGGGCGAAAGGCTACAGCCTTGTCTTACACCCTTCTTAATACGAGCACTTCGTTCTTGATCGCCCACTTTTGTTATTCCCTCTTGGTTGTTGTACATATTGTATATGACCAGTCTCTCCATATAGCTTACCCCTACTTTTTTTCAGAATCTCGAACAGCTTGCACCATTTTATATTGTCGAACGCTTTTTCCAGGTCGACAAATCCTATGAACGTGTCTTGATTTTTCTTTAGCCTTGCATCCATTATTAGCCGTAACGTCAGAATTGCCTCTCTCATGCCTTTAGTTTTCCTAAAGCGAAACTGATCGTCACCTAGAACATTCTCAATTTTCTTTTCCATTCTTCTGTATATTATTCTTGTAAGCAGCGTCGATGCATGAGCTGTTAAGCTGATTGTGCGATAATTCTCGCACTTGTCAGCTCTTGCCGTCTTCGGAATTGTGTGGATGATGCTTTTCCGAAAGTCAGATGGTATGTCGCCAGACTCATATATTCTACACACCAACGTGAATAGTCGTTTTGTTGCCACTTCCCCTAATGATTTTAGAAATGCTGATGGAATGTTATCCATCCCTTCTGCCTTATTTGACCGTAAGTCCTCCAAAGCTCTTTTAAATTCCGATTCTAAATCTTCACCCTCGTAGAGGCTTTCAATGTATTCTTTCCACGTATCTGCTCTCTCCTCTGCATTTAACAGTGGAATTCCCGTTGCACTCTTAATATTACCACCGTTGCTTTTAATCTGTAAAACATATAAATTATAAACAGCGCCTGAAAGAAATAGGTGTTGATTTTTACCTAATATTGAGCCGGGGAAGAACCTTGTATCCTTAAAAAGGCTCCGAGTGGCAAACGATTCACCTCGGACGACGATGTCCTGCTGTACATGCGGAACTGGTTAACGTCGCAGCCCCGGAAATTTTATGAGACGGCAATTCACTGCCTTGTGTCACTTTGGGACAAGTGTATCAACAGCCAGGGTCAATACTTCTCATACAGGTACTGGCTTCTGTAATTATGCCTCCGGCTCGTTTCTTTTTGAACGCCCATTATAGTTGCAGAGGTAGAATTCGTCTTTTCAGACGGTATCATGTGCTATTGGTATGGTTGTGTTCGGTTACAGCTGATTCCTTTTCAGACAGATTTATCGCCGCAAGTCGCCAAGGAAGTTTAATACAACACACCCGCCGCGAAAAACTTCGTACATGTTGAAACGTCCCCTTAGAAAAATTTATACAAGACTGTGCTTAAACTGACTCACAATATTTTTAGCGCAACGCAATCTGACTTCCAAAAATCCCTACGAAAGAATGGCCCTGACTAACATTAACCTATACGTTTCACAAATCACTTACCTCACAAAAATCTTCGTTACTCAAGCTACTGCAATACAGCGAGCGCCACTACTGCCAGCTAAATAAAAGATTCAAACTACGGAAGGCACTAACTACTGATAGGTATAGTTAGCAAATGAAAGATTTTAATAGAGAACAAACAATGTATTTACCTTAGTAGTCATAATATATATATCACTTCATGACACCAATTCTTACAAATTTCAAAATTCTGCCATCTCTCTACCCACGTCCACCACTGCTGGCGGCTCACCTCCAACTGCGCAACGCTACGCGCTGTTAGCATCCAGCTGCCGCTGCTCAACATTACAATGGCAGACAACAATGCAAACTAAACACAGACTGCGCACAGCACAGCCAGTGATTTTTCATACCGAGCGCTAAGCGGCGTTACCAATTAAAAAAAAACCTAAACACCCTACTTACAATGTATCAGATTCTGTAACTTCAGAACGCACTGGAGCTATCGGAACACGTAATCAATGCACAAACTGCGTGCAGAACCGATCACACCTGTTGGGTTTCCGCTGGTTGTGATCGCCGGAGACGCACCTTGACCCCAAACATCGGTTCAGTATGTGGGCCGAGGGGCCTGGCGAATCTTAGCTGCTCTCGTGTCCTACCAGGAGCTCCGCCAAGAATCCTTTGTTACATAAGCTGCCACGCCAAGACCGGCCGGCTGTGAGAAACAAAATAGGCACGACACACGTCCCAACAGCCGTCACCCTCGCACGCAATAAAACACACACACACACACACACACACACACACACACACACACACACACTTTCTCAGGGCAGCATCGGTGGTCAATGGCGGATTCTTGGCCAAGGTCATGGCGGCGGAAGAACTTCCGAGCAGAGGTGTATGGAGGGTTGCCAGCAGCACAGGCGCCGCCAAGTTGCCTACGAGCCAGTATCCATTTAGACGCGTGAGGCTGAGATAGAACAGTACTCTGTACCTAATCAGACGGGACATCTTATTCTGTTACTCGCTCCCGCGAACGGGAACGCGTTATGCAGGTCTTGGAGCCACTCGCGTCCATCTAGAAAAGTTTTTACTGAGTTTAACGAAGGCGATGTTGGCCTGATATATTCGACGATGCTCTTTGGCTACACTGTCTAAAGGATCGTTCTAAGAAATAGCAAATTAAGATCACCCTGAAGATGCCTAATAAGGCGAAACGCGTAGTTGAAAAATAAAATAAAAAAATTGCGAACAATACTGTTTTTAACCAATACTGTTAAGCACTAGTTCGCTGTATGCCACATATGGATTGGACGAAGTTCTATAAATGAGACATAGACTGTGGTGAACGTGCCTGAGGGTGCGATCTTGAGTTAGCGAGGTGTTATCAGTTTACTATTGGTCGCATTTACGGCTTCTCACAGTTCTGTTTGCTGCAGATTTCTTACATTCCGTTGTCCGTTAGCATTACCATCGCAATCGTTGTCATCGGCACAGCTATCGCTACCGGCTGTGTCCACAAACGCACCTTCTTTGTCAGAAAACTCCGATGCGCTGGATCACTGACATCAAAATCTGATTCTTTCAACATCCTCAGTAATTCTTCATCACTAAACCAGTCGATTTTCGACTTTTACAACGTCGCGCTGCCCCTTCACTGGTTGGCGGTAAAGGATCCATTTGAGTTAAAAGCTTTATGCTCGTATTATATGGCAAACCAAATCTCATTTATCGTACTACAATATAAATTATATATGGCTTGCGAAACTTTAAAACAGCAACATATAGACGTTCAAATGAGTAAAACTGATGAACATATAGCTGAATGGAAGCTCGTTAATTCACTATGGCCATAATTATTAAAGTCCTTGTAGAATCACGCTACTGGTTCGCAACATTTTTAGTCGCAACTTCTGGCGCTGCTTTACATTGCTGTTACATATAGCTGTTGTAGTTAACGCCTGACAAGATCTAACGGTAGATACCGACCCGCAATATCCTCAGTAACTGCAAAATTAAAACTTACGTGACCACGTTTGGTCTGTGACGTACCGGCAGGAATCCCTCAAAACCAATACGGTTGAATATCAGATGTGCCAACGCCCTGTGCAATCAAGCCCATAACTGTTTACGTTTTAAATGTTTCATCCAGACAACGGGACTGTCCTGATTGGTGTATGCTCGCCACAGCATCACCAAAGATGGGCACTCTAGTTTTTATCTTGCTATTTCTGAGGATACTGCGTTCGTCATCGACCATTACACTTTCTCACTCGTAAACTAAAGCAGCTACGTGTAACAGCAATGACCAGATGCACCAGAAGATGCAACTGAAAATGTTGCGAAAACGGTAGTGCGAATCTACAAGGATTTCAATAAATACCGCTATAGAGAACTATCGAGCTTTCGTTCAGCTGTACGTTCAACAGTTTTTACCATTTTAACATCTACAGGGTGTTTCACAACTCTTGTTATACACTTATGGAGGTTGTAGAGAGGAGTTAGTAGATCAAGTTTTATATACCAACCCATATCCGTAAACGTCATCAAACAATGCTACAGAGCGTGGAAGTTATAGGCGCCGACACCTGTAAATATATGCGTATACAGGGTGAGTCGGCGATGATGTTACAAACTGTCAAAGGTAACGGAGAAAGATAAATGTATCCCTTTTAGGTAAGGGTCTTTGTACTGGAAACGAATGAGTTGAAGGCTATAAGCGAAAATCTTTCTGGAATACATGTACCGGTACTCGTGCTGCTAAGACTGTAGGGTAGGCAACTTTCAGAGGTGCGAGTACGGACAAATACAAGAAATAACGAATTAGTGAGGACGGGCTTTAAAATGCATACCTGAGGAGCTATGAGCAGTTGTTTATCTTTGCTAGTGTGAAACACATCTGCTCTGTTGAAGAAGTGTTCATAGCTGTTAAGCTGTGCCCTTTATAGCCCATGTTTACTAGAAACCTTTTCATGTTTTGGTCCATATTGCCACCTCCGAAAGTTGCATACCCAGAATTCTTAGAACCACAGGCCCGGTAAATGTATTCGGCTGTCAGTGGTATCAGAATGACTTTCACTTGCAGATTTCGACTCGTTCGTTTCCCAGTCAGGGACCCCTACCTCAAATTGATACGTTTATCCGTTTATATCATGGTTGAAAGTTTGTAACATCATCACGAAATCACCCTGACTGTTCCGTGCGTGCTTTTACAGGTGCCGACGCCTATAAATTTGACGCTTTCTAACGTCGTTGGATAACGTCTCCGTACATGAGTTGCTACGAAAAACTTGACCTACTAAGTCCACTCTACAACCTCTAGAAGTGTGTAACATGAACTGTGATACATACCCTATATACTTTAATGTGTGAAAGTGCCATAAGCAATGTATGAGTATTTTAGCTGTGGTTGTCCTCGGATTGAAATTATCTGCAAAATATAAATTAGCAGTCAACTTTATATAATGAAAGCTCTGTTGACAGTAAGATTAAAAAAAATATACAGTTGAACAAAATATTTTCTTACACACCGAAGTCAGCTCAATCAAGACGTACAAATGAATGCACAGTACTGCTGTTATACGTTACTAGCCAGAGAGGAGCGTAAGGCCTGCGCGCGGCGCTGCTTTCTTCCGTCGGCGGCCTCTCCGCTGCCAACGTGTTTATTAATGAATCCACATCCGACAATGTAGTAACTTTAAAACAGTGAACGTGTGGACTGACAACCCCACACTACGTACACTAGCACAAAAGTAAACATTTTCAGTAATTGTGTCGATGGAAGTTCCTGCTTTTCGGGCGCTTAAAATTTATCCATTCCGTATATTTCGACATGTACCTCGAAACGCATGCGATCTTGTTAAGAAGGCCACCCAGTGTCGTAGTACAATCCCCCCCCCCTCTCCCCCCACGTCTTACCAGTGACCAGTATCATGGCTTACCCGGCCAGCGGTATGTTTATGAAATCGATTCAAACCTTCGTAATGGTAATGATATTTGCACGTTTTACTGCCCCTGCGGGCGATTACGGGATCCACCTTGAAATAAGTGGCTGTAGAACATACGATGGAAACTCAGGGACAGGTATGGAACGAGCCTGCTCAAAACGCGCGTCGCAGGAGCAGCAAGGCAACTTCCAGTGTGTGGTCTACAGGAGGAAGGGGGGGGGGGGGCGCTGGAACAGAGTCAGGGGCGACGATCTTCCGATCTCCATATCAAAGGCGCGGCATCTGAGAGTCAAACACTGTCAGGATATGGAATACATTTCCAGCCTTGTCCCTAGGGAGGACCGAAGCACCAGTCACAGATTCTGGCCAAACTTTCGCTGCGATTCCGCACTGTCCGTTGCCGCGTATGAAAACTGGCGCAGTTACCCTTAAGGGGCAGTAAATACTTTTACTCTCGCGATATCACTACCGACCTCAGTTATAAATGTAGCGAAGCTCAAAACAGATAAGTTTTACGCGTGATACGGATTAAATACAGTCTTTTGCAACACTGATGGAAAAATTTATAATGACCAAATGCGTTTCGGTTTATTCTAAAGCATCTTCAGCGGTCACTGTATGAATGTGGTTTCCTTGTGTTACAATTTTGTTAGCTAGGGTCATGAACAGTTCGCATGCTTTACTTGCTACTACAAACAGTGTTGATTCTTATCATTACTCCCGATTTTTTGTTGTTGACGTAATTCTTCCTTTTCTTCCACATGTGTGTGTTAGATTTTAGTACAGCCAAAACAAAAAAGACGAACGCATCTCTCAATATCAAAACAAAGCACGAGAAATGGCGAGATGACAGTGCTAATTCAAAACACAGAAACGTGCATACATTTAGTGCAGTGAAAACGCTGTGCGCTAAAATCGAAAACATAGACGTGGAAGAACAGGAAGAATGACGTAAACTACAAAAAATGAATAATAATAAGAATTAATACTGGTCACAGTAGTAAATACAGCATGCGAACTGTTCATGAACCTAGCTAACAAAATCATGAGGGGAAAAAGCTTCATTGTTACAGTGCCCACTGGAGGTACTCTAGGATAAAGCGAAACGCGGTTGGTCGTGATAAGACATTCTTTACAGTTGAAAAAGACGGTGTTTAAGCTATACAACTTTAGCATCTGCAGCTAAGGAAAAAATAGGTCGGAAAACTAAGACGACAATACGTAGACAAATGTTGTGCAAATAAAAACACTTGTGATGTACCGCCAGATGAGTGTGTGTGTGTGTGTGTGTGTGTGTGTGTGTGTGTGTGTGTACTCCATTTTTCCTCTTAAACAAATGAAAGCTGATTTTAACCAAACTTGGTACACATATACTTTACTGTGAGCAGACAATTGTTGTTGGGGTGAGAAAACCTACCTATCAAAGGGGTGGATGTCAGGAGTGAAAGAGAAGCGTATCCCGCGACGTGTGAGTTCCCACATTTAATTCCTCCAGTATTTGAGAATGAGAGTACCTAGCGACTTGTAGCAAACTTTACACGTAATTTCAAACCTTGACAGATTCTTTTTTCCCAGGCAACCCCTAAAAAATGATGAAAGAAAAAGATTTTATCGCTTATTACTTTTTCGGTGCCCATGTAGTAGGAGTATCGCATGATACATGAAGTTATAATTTATTACTTTCCTACTGACTGTATTCGCGACACTTTTTGAAGACGGTACGTACATATACCACTGAATGTACCTACAAAATTATATCTTTGTACCACTCACAGTTCACGAGGTATGATGTCACAAGCATTAAGCACAGGATCAGACGCTGTGCGGTGCAGCTGTGGACGCAGAGGCATCAGTGAATACCTGGTCAGTGCCGGTTTTGTCCGCTAGTACAATGTTGAGAGTGAGAGTGCAGAAAACAGCCAACTCACAACACAGTTATCAAATGGAAAGGGAAAACGGAGAGTTCTTCACCAAGGAAACGAAATTCTGGTGATTTAATCGAAACGGCGATTCGTAGACGTGAGTTACTTCTGGACAGTAAGAGGCGCATCATGTCAGATAAAGGACCACCTTGAAGTGAGCGAGTGCTTTGGCGCCAAGGGCATTTGAAACACAGGTCGAAAGTGTTCAAGATCTGACATGATACGCACTCCATTGCTGGATCTATCGAACTCACATGTGCGCACTGCTTCAGCGGTCTTAGCCTGGCTGCAGATCGGGGCTGGTGCGGCGAATGGAACCGTGTCTCAGCAAAACAGAGCTGGTCGTCTCCGCCATTGCCGAACGCAAACACCGAAGATATTCCGTGATCGTTGGTATGAAATTTGAAGGTTCGAATCACATGAACACTAAAAATCCACTGATGTTATACTGAGCCTGGGCAGTAACTCTACCAAAAATCAGATCAACACTGCCACCCCACAATATTTCTGGCCTCCTCCAGACCCCAGAGAGAACTCCCCTACAAACTTTACTGCCAATCACAGTGAAAGAGCCAAGATTTTCATTATTCTGGGACCTCCAAGCACCATCAACAGCTCCCACCAGCAGTCAAAATTCATTCATCAATCCACGATGAGAATTCAGAGAGCAGATAGAAAGTAGAAATCCCCTCTCGGGATGGCATGTCTGTTGGGAAGCTCTCGGACTCTCAACGGCGTTCTCGCTACACCAAAGAGTAATTCCTCACGTCTTAATGTCCAAAGGTCTGTTGACAAGGTCTTAAATGCACAAACACGACGGAAAATGCTAGTAATGAGAGGATTCCTCGGCGCTCGGACTACCTGTGACCCTTTCCTCTATTCACCATGCGGGCTGTGCTCTGAGGTTGGTCCTGCAGCTCTATTGACACAGGGTGGTAGGGATTAACGCGGGGCTCGTCCAGCTACCTGAGTGGCCGGTTTAGGGGATAGTCCAGTGCTAAAGTAACTACTGTTTCCTTTCAGTCGCGGGAAGGCTAATACCTACGCTTTGCCCCAAAACAACTGGAACAACCACATAACCGGATGAAAAGAAATTCCTAAGACGGAGAAGTGAATTTACTTGTGAGCAGAAGACAATATAACAAGAAAACACCAGGTACACCCTGACCAAAGCATAACCACATGGAAGTTCCGTAAATAAAATTGAATCAGAATGAAAACGAACAATGAGAGTCTGGTGTGCGAATGTGGTATGGAAATGAGGTGACAAGTGTTTGTGTAGGAGTCCTGGAACAGGCAGAATTTTAATTAAATATCTGCTGCTTACGCACCCAATCAATTTATCATTGTCAACTAAATATGCCAGTATTAAGCGCATTGTTTGTTATGAATAAGTGCCGTTATATAAATTAACTTCTCAAAACGGATAACGTAATAAATGCATCACCACATGGTACCCAAAGTGTACTTAAAAACGTTCACTACATAAGTTAGCTTCCACTGTGGAGCTATCAAACTGCACACCTCACTTTCATATCAGCTTTCTGCCGGCCGGTGTGGCCTAGCGGTTCTAGGTGCTTCAGTCTGGAACCGTGCGACTATTACAGTCGCAGATTCGAACCCTGCCTCGGGCATGGATGTCTGTGATATCCTTAGGTTAGTTAGGTTTAAGTAGTTCTAAGTTCTAGGGGACTGATGACCTCAGATGTTAAGTCCCATAGTGCTCAGAGCCATTTGAACCAAGCGATCCCTTCTCCTAGTCAAGTTGTGCCACAAATTTCTCTTCTCCCCAATTCTATTCAATACCTCCTCATTGGTTGTGTGATCTACCCATCTAATCTTCAGCATTCTTCTGTAGCACCACATTTCGAAAGCTTCTATTTTCTTCTTGTGTAAACTATTTATCGTCCACGTTTCACTTCGTTACATGGCTACACCCCATACAAATACTTTCAGAAACGACTTCCTGACGTTTTCTGTTTAATGTATTCAAACAACTAATGATAGTAGCTTACAATATGCAAAGAGAATAAAAAGAGAAAATATTGTACAAATCTCTTGGATAGATTCTGAGAAAAAGGTTCTATATTATTTTTTCAAAATGAAATTTTTATATTTCTTCAAAAACTTAAATATATGTAACCGGAGAAAGTTAACAGAAAATATTTTAATTTCATGTTAAGTATGGTACACAATTTCATTGCCGTATCCTCAAAATGGTAGATTTCCTGCATCTTTCAGTGGGTTTTTCATTAACGTCTTCCCTTAAGATTATAGACCACGGTACGCCAGAGATTTTCCGAGGACGAGTCGCAAGGAACGTTACAACTTACGACCCACCCTGTCGATCAGGATGCCTCGGAGTACGCGGCTGAGCTCGATGTAAAGACATCGCCCTTTCCTCTCGGAGGTGATGGTAATATCAAATACACTACTGGCCATTAAAACTGGTACACCACGGAGATGAGGTGCTACAGACGCGAAATTTAACCGACATGGAGACGATGCTGTGATATGCAAATGATTAGCTTTTCAGGGCATTCACACAAGGTTGGCGCCCGTGGCTACAACGTGCTGACATGAGGAAAGTTAGCTTTCCAGAGCATTCACACAAGGTTGGCACCGCTGGCGACAAGTACAACGTGCCAGTGTGCGATTTGCAGGGGGGAATGGGGGGGGGGGGGGTTTCCCCCCTCTGGTTTTAGCTTATTCATCCCAACCTAGGATCTTTATTTCCCACGCATTGGAGTAAAACTTCACATATAATTTAAATTTGTGGAGCCGAACACTGAAAGTTTTTAATAATACTATTAATATGTTTCAGTTTTCTATTAGAATAAGTACAACTTTTCACAAATGTGCCTCTACTTTTTGAATTCCCCTCTTATATCTGTACCGGTATGTAGACAATTTTATTAATAAGCTTTACCTATAATGTACTTTTAAAGACATAACAAGGGATGGCTTGTGTGATAGTGCATAGGCGGCAATAGTGAGTTTCGGCATTAACATCTATTTACAAATAGCTGTTTAACCATGAGTAACGCCACCGTCCAAGCTAGTAACATATATAATTCTAACTCCCTTAGACATCCCCCCCACCCCTCCACTGGTAAAAGCACAAATCGCACCCTGAAACGTGCTGACATGAGGAAAGTTAGCTTTTCAGAGCATGCACACAAGGTTGGCACCGGTGGTGATACCTACAACGTGCTGACATGAGGAATGTTTCCAACTGATTTCTGATACATACACCGCAATTGACAGGCGTTGCCTGGTGAAACCTTGTTGTGATGCCACGTGTAAGGAGGAGAAATGCGTACCATCACGTTTCCGACTTTGATAAAGGTCGGATTGTAGCCTATCGCGATTGCGGTTTATCATATCGCGACATTGCTGCTCGCGTTGGTCGAGATCCAACGATTGTTAGCAGAATATGGAATCGGTGGGTTCATGAGGGTAATACGGAACGCCGTGCTCGATCCCAACGGCTTCGTATCATTAGCAGTCGAGTTGTCAGGCATCTTATCCGCATGGCAGTAACGGATCGTGGAGCCACGTCTCGATCCCTGAGTCAACAGATGGGGACGTTTGCAAGACAACAACCATCTGCACGAACAGTTCGACGACGTTTGCAGCAGAATGGACTATCAGCTCGGAGATCGTGGCTGCGGTTATCCTTCACGCTGCATCACAGGCAAGAGCGTCTGCGATGGTGTACTCAACGGCGAACCCGGGTGCACGAATGGCAAAACGCCATTTTTTCGGATGAATCCAGGTTCTGTTTACAGCATCACGATGGTCGCATCCGTGTTTGGCGACATCGCGGTGAACGCACATTGGAAGCGTGTATTCGTCATCGCCAAACTGGCGAATCAGGCGGCGTGATGGTATTGGGTGCTATTGGTTACACTTATCGGTCACCTCGTGTTCGCATTGCCGGCACTTTGGACAGTGGACGTTACAGTTCAGATGTGTTATGACCCCTGGCTATACCCTTCATACTATCCCTGCGAATCCCTACATTTCAGCAGGATAATGCACGACCGCATGTTGCAGGTCGTGTACGGGCCTTTCTGGATACAGAAAATGTTCGATTGCTGCCCTGCTCACCACATTCTCCAGATCTCTCATCAACTGAATACGTCTGGTCAACGGTGGCCGAGCAGCTGGCTTGTCACAATACGTCAGTCACTACTCTTGATGAACTATGGTATCGTGTTGAAGCTGCATGGGCAGCTGTAGCTGTACACGCCATCCAAGCTCTGTTTGATGCGTATCAAGGCCGTTATTACGGCCAGAGGTGGTTGTTCTGGGTACTGATTTGTCAGGATCTATGCAACCAAATTGCGTGAAAATGTAATCACTTGTCAGTTCTAGTATGATATATTTGTCCAATAAATACCCGTTTATCATAAGCATTTCTTCTTGGTGTAGCAATTTTAATGGCCAGTAGTGTATTTGTGTTGAGAGGTTGGACAAACATAGCTTTACTATGTCGTCCGAACTCTCGCAAGCAATGTCTAGAGCACGGGTGTTTCGGAAAATGTGGAACTGAGCCAAGGCGGCGCTGTGTGAGCAGGAAGAAACGAGACACGCTAATGGGTGTCGGCGCCGGGGGCCCGGCTTGCGCCGAGTTAGCGGCCAGCTGGCGAGGCCTGCCCGTTCTGCGGAGACCGGCGGCTCGCGCGGAAACTGCGCCTCGCGGCGGCGCCGTAATGAGGAAACGCGCCTCTGCATAGCGCTGGTCCGGCCGCCTTGGGCGTCCGCCGTGGGCGCCCCTAGGTCTGCACGTGGCCCCGAGCCGCTCCTCCGGCGCGCCGGGACGCTCTGGACGCGGTTCTGGAGGTCCACGCTCCGACTGTTAGTTGTGTTTAGGGATCGTGACCGTGTAGAATTGTTACACCATGAAGAAATGCTGATGATAAACGGATATTCATTGGAGAAATATATTATACTAGAGCTGACATGTCATTACATTGGGTGCATAGATCCTGAGAAATCAGTACTCAGAACAACCACCTCTGGCCGTAAAAACGGCCTTGATACGCCTGGGCACTGAGTCAAACAGAGCTTGGAGGGCGTGTTCAGGTACAGTTGCCCATGCAGCTTCAACACGATACCACAGTTCATCAAGAGTAGTGACTGGCCTATTGTGACGAGCCAGTTGTTCTGCCACCATTGACCAGACGTTTTCAGTTGATGAGAGAACTGGAGAATGTGCTGGCCAGGGCAGCAGTCGAACATTTTCTGTATCCATAAAGGCCCGAACAGGACTTGCAGCATGCGGTCGCGCATTATCCTGCTGAAATGTAGGCTTTTGCAGGGATCGAATGAAGGGTAGAGCCACGGGTCGTAACACATCTGAAATGCAACGTCCACTGTTCAAAGTGCCGTCAATGCGAACAAGAGGTGACCGAGACATGTAACCGATAGCACGCTATACTATCACGCCGGGTGATACGCCAGTATGGCGATGACGAATACACGCTTCCAATGTACGTTCACCGCGATGTCGCCAAACACGGATGCGAGAATCACGAAGCTGTAAACAGAAGCTAAATTCGTCCGAAAAAAATGACGTTTGCCATTCGTGCACCCAGGTTTGTCGTTGAGTACACCATCGTAGGCCTTGATACGACTGGGCATCGAGTCAAAGAGAGCTAGGATGGCGTGTAGAGGTACAGCTGCCCATGCACCTTCAACACGATACCACAGTTCATCAACAGTAGTGACTGGCGTATTGTGACGAGCCAGTTGATTGTGCTATTTGCGAGGCATGGAGGGACGGTGTTGTGGGTGGCAAGATATCGATGTCCTATGCACTCTTCTGCTGTGCCCCGCTGTTTGTTGTGACTGACACCACGGCCTGTGTGGGATGCGCATAGTTTTGCGTCAGTCGCTAAGCTGGGAGAATCGTGTAAATGAAGCTGTGGGACGCCAAAATCGTTAGTGAGCAACTGATATCTTAAAAAGTGTATCACGCGATTATCGCACTATAACAACTGATGCAAAACTACCTGCATCCCAAATAGATTGTGGCGTCTATCACAACGACCACTTTGGCACAGATCTACGGAAGAAACCACTGGATATCGATTCCTGACCACCCATTGCCCACCCCCCACCCCCAAATACCACTACAGTCACCCCACAAGTAGAACAGTGTCAAAACGGTATTCTTTGTTAACTTAGATTAAGTCGTTCAGAGTCTTCAGGCCTCCAGTAAAAATTCGACTACTCATGAGGCCTGTGGAAGACGATGTGTAGGCCTCAGAATGTCAGGAGTGTACAAAATACAGTGTCGCTGCAGACAGTTTCACATCGGACCCACTGTGCGTATAGCTCTGTGGAGAACACGTCAGATGTTTTCACCTGTGGAACTCTGCTCATTCGGCAGTTGCAGAGAATGTTCTAGAAAACGGACATCGTATTGCACTCGACGACGCGGACTAATAGTTTCTGGGATAGCGTAATAAAAGAAGCGATCGAGATAAATAGTTGCGATAATACACTCAATAAAGACCGTGGCCTGCTACTAAGGACGGCTTGCAACCCGACCACCGGAAGGTAGAAGCGGGCGCAGTGGTCGTGAAGCGAAAGTTTACGTTAATGGCGATGGAGTGATCACCAGTGACGTCACAGAAGGCAACGCGGCTATATAAGGACAGTAGCAGCAAGCAAAAGACAATCATCACTTGACAACTGCCAAAGAGTACTCGGCCGGAAGCTTGTGGATTTAAAAACGACTTGACGCGTCTGGAAGCTCGAGAGAATTTTTATCTGCAGGGTGGTACAAAAAGGTACGGCCAAACTTTCAGGAAACGTTCCTCACACGCAAATAAAGAAAAGATGTTATGTCGACATATGCCCCGAAAAGCTTAATTTCCATGTTAAGGCTCATTTTAGTTTCGTCAGTATGTTCTTCCACCTACGCTCAATGGAGCACGTTATCATGATTTCATACGGGATCCTCTACCTGTGCTGCTAGAACATGTGGTTCGTGCACTATGGAGCTCCTGCACATTTCAGTCGAAGTGTTCGCACGCTTCTCAACAGCAGATTCGGTGACCGATGGATTGGTAGAGGGGGACCGATTCCATGGCCTCCACGCTCTCCTGACCTCAACCCTCTTGACTTTCATTTATGGGGGCATTTGAAAGCTCTTGTCTACGCATCCCCGGTACCAAATGTAGAGACTCTTTGTGCTCGTATTGTGGACGGCTGTGATACAATACGCCATTCTCCAGGGTTGCATCAGCGCATCAGGGATTCCATGCAACGGAGGGTGGATGCATGTATCCTCGCTAACGGAGGACATTTTGAACATTTTCTGTAAGTGTTTGAAGTCACGCTGGTATGTTCTGTTGCTGTGTGTTTCCATTCCATGATTAATGTGGTTTGAAGAGAAGTAATAAAATGAGCTCTAAAATGGAAAGTAAGCGTTTCCGGACACATGTCCGCATAACATATTTTCTTTCTTTGTGTGTGAGGAATGTTTCCTGAAAGTTTGGCCGTACCTTTTTGTAACACCCTGTATACATAGCGCTGCGAAACCATTCATTCGCAAAGGCCATTTTACGTTTAAGTCATACTTATTTGTGTGTACAAATCCCTGGTCATGAGCGAAACATGCCTGAAACGCAGTGCAATATCTTACATTAAACATAAAATGTTAGGTGTTCCTCAACTTACCACTAATCTTGCAATCATTCACTACCGATTTGATTGCTTTGTCTAATGGCAACGAGAAATGATGCAATGTCGAGAAGTTATAGCATCGCATTGACAGTGACTGGTGTCACACTACAGGATTACAAGCGTGTGCTGCCCGCCCGCAATCCTGACGGGCATGACAACGTAATACTTCGTGACGTCGCGGCGTCGGCCTTCAAGTAGAGTCGCCGTTGACTCCTGGGCTGGGGGTGTGTTGTCTCTCAGCTCGCCCACGCGGCATCACGTGACTTGGCCTCTACCCAGTGGCAGCGCCGCTGACAGCGGCCTCTATCCACACATAGCAAGCGACACCGTCCTACGGCGCTCATCTCCGGGCAGGGCTAGTCTAACACAGTCGACAGCTAGAGTCAAGGACAGTCTCGTGTTCGTTTTAGCGTGAAATACTGAAACGTCGAGGGGCATGAAAGGGAAGCAGTGGTTGGGAAGGGAGTGAGACAGGGTTGTAGCCTATCCCCGATGTTATTCAATCTGTATATTGAGCAAGCAGTAAAGGAAACAAAAGAAAAAATTCGGAGTAGGAATTAAAATCCATGGAGAAGAAATAAAACTTTGAGGTTCGCCGTCGACATTGTAATTCTGTCAGAGACAGCGAAGGACCTGAGAGAGAAGTAGAACCGAATGGACAGTGTCTTGAAAGGAGGATGTAATATGAGCATCAACAAAAGCAAAACTAGGATAATGGAATTTAGTCGAATTAAATCGGGTGATGCTGCCGGAATGAGATTAGTAAATGAGATACTTAAAGTAGTAAATGAGTTTTGCTATTTGGGACGCAAAATAATTGATGATGGTCGAAGTAGAGAGGATATAAAATGTAGACTAGCAATGGCAGGGAAAGAGTTTCTGAAGAGAAGTTTGTTAACATCGAGTATACATTTAAGTGTCAGACAGTCGTTTCTGGAAGCATTTGTATCGATTGTAGTCATGTATGGAAGTGAAATGTGGACGATAAATAGTTTAGACAAGAAGAGAATAGAAGCCTTCGAAATGTGGTGCTACAGAAGAATGCTGAAGATTAGATTGGAAGATCACATAACTAATGAGGAGGTATTGAATAGAATTGGAGAGAAGAGAAATTTTGTGGCACAATTTGACTAGAAGAAGGGATCGGTTGGTAGGGCATATTCTGAGGCATCAAGAGATCACCAATTTAGTACTGGAGGGCAGCGTGGAGGGTAAAAATCGTAGAGGGAGACTGAGAGATGAATACACTAAGCAGATTCAGAAGTATGTAGGTTGCAGTACGTACTGGGGATAAAGAAACTTGCACAGGATAGAGAAGCATGGAGATCTGCAGCAAACCAGTCTCTGGACTGAAGACAACAACAACAACAACAACATTGAAACGTCTCTGTGAAGTCGTTTCATAAGATGCTTGTCGAATTCGGTACAACTTATTCGCTTTACTACCTGATTTTAGCTCAATGCATGGGCTCTTCCAGAAAGACTGAGCATTCAAATAAGGATTATTGAATATCATATGTGTGTTTTAATGTGGGGTTACGGTTTTGTTTTGTGGGAACCGCTGAGTTGGTCATCGTCTGCTGGGAGCTGACGATGTTGCTTCTCGTTCGAACGAGAGCACAGGATGACCAACTTAGTTTTCCAAAACCTGAACAGAGAGGTTTGCCCACCTTAGTCGAATGCTGTTTTTGTGTGTGAGGTTGGTGACGGAGGGCTACCCCTCTGGTAGCTTCCGCTGCACGGGGAGCTAGGTAATCTCGAAAGCAGCACTCTTCGGTAAACGCTTGGTGAGTACGGATCGTAGCCCTTAAGAAGGGTTTCAGGTGATAGGAAGCAGGTTGAGTTAGGACTTCGTTATGTTTAACTGTTGAAATACTTACGAACTTCGGCTTAACTGCTTTCAATAGGTGATTTTTGAGTGTTTGAGTTAAAACTGTGGAAGTTACTTTGTCCATTTTGAACAACGATGAAGTAGAATTTCAAATGGTAAATGTGATTAGGAAAAGCTGGTTACGATCACTTCAACCGTACGTGAGTGTAATACTGTGTCGAACCGAGTATGATATTTAATTATTTTTAATCTTATATTTTGTGGAAGTTGTTGGTGTCGATTTTGTGCCACGTGTTTGGTAATCAGTGACCCTTCTGGTTGCACCACGGCACCGCAATAAGACTTATTTTAACAGTCTGCTTGTTTAATGAACTATAATTTCGGCAAGAATATCTGTTCTTTCGTGCGCTTTCTACAAAGCAGCACAACAGTTTGATTCGGAATGCACCACGTGCTCTGGTTCGGCCGTTTGCAGTTAGTATGTTGATTAATTATCGCCCAACCTCGTGCATTGGTTAAACCTCTGTCCAGAATATTGCATGCGTAGAATAGTTATCCGAATCTAACTGAGATATTTTTTATGGTATGAATGTAAAGGAGATGATAGTATCACTGTCTCCCATCCCCGTTTTCTGTATTTCTCCTTGCTGTAGTTAAATTGTGCTCTGTTACATTCTCACGTAATTCTTACTCAAATATTTCTAGTCAGGCACCAGTTATGTGTAGTTATGATGCCGCGCAAGATTATCGGAGCAGTCTAAGGCGCTGCAGTCTTGGACTGTGCGGCTGGTCCCGGCGGAGATTCGAGTCCTCCCTCGGGCATGGGTGTGTGTGTTAGTCCTTAGGATAATTTAGGTTAAGTAGTGTGTCAGCTTAGGGACTGATGACCTTAGCAGTTAGTCCCTTGCGATTTCACACACATTTGGACATTTTTGTAGTAGACACAATAAATAATCTACGCGAAAGATAAATTCTGTGGTGTTCATCTTACCCACTTACTCCGATTTCCAATCCTGAATTAATCACATTGCTTTATGCACGACATGGAGTGCTATTTATCTGGCTACTTAAAGAAATATGCATACTTGCAATTAAATTATTAAAGTAATGAAACTAATAATTTTAAAGCTCCGTTTTTTTTTCTATGTGCTTAGGAAGGGCTTGGGCTGGTGGCGACCCTGAATCTCTGAATTTTTATCATTATTTGTGCGAGAGAAGCAGCTAGAAATGCGAGATAACGTATAAGGCTCGATGGGAAACGTCGTAAAGATAGTAATACATTACAATATCTTGTGCCATTAAGGGAAGTCAGGTCCAGCTGATATGTAAATAATTGTTGTCTTCAGTGCTCAGAAATGTTTCAGTGGGTACCTCTATTCAATTCTGTAAAACGTAAACATCACAACATCATCATCATCGTCATCATCACTACCATCACCTTCGCGGCCTACCGCCTTAACAGATATCTGTGAACTCTCCGAAGAGCCAAACAGCTACGATGGCGGGACTTTGAGCCCATGACAGAGACTCCCTAGACTGACAGGTCTCTTGGACAGGAGTCTGACAAAGAGCAGTCTACGACCTGGCAGGGCAGAGGGCCTGTTAGGCGACCCTTCTAAGGGAGATTATCTTGACGAAAAACAGAAAGGAATCTCTACAAAACTTGGAGAGATTCATCCATACCCGCAGTGAAGGCAACTATCTAAGGCCGGTATTACACTATCATATTTCTTTGACAAAGATTTGATCAAATATTCGTCAAATTTGTTTGACAAAGATATTTGGCGTCGCGCTAGGAAGGGGTATTACACTGTCGCCATATGGTTCAAATGGCTCTGAGCACTATGGGACTCAACTGCTGTGGTCATTAGTCCCCTAGAACTTAGAACTACTTAAACATAACTAACCTAACTAACCTAAGGACATCACACACATCCATGCCCGAGGCAGGAATCGAACGTGCGACCGTAGCAGTCGCACGGTTCCGGACTGCGCGCCTAGAACCGCCAGACCACCGCGACTGGCACACTGTCGCCATATTGTCATCAAATTTCAAGATGGCGGACACAACCTCTCATTATTGGCTGCTGTTGCTAGTACCACAATTGCACTGTGTGTGTATTTGGAAGAAAAGCGGCGGAAGAAATGGAAACACACGTGGATGAAGCCATAGGTATTATGTGGAGTTAGTAAAAGCATTCAGCAAAATGAGTTACTCGATCTCCCAGTGCAGGACGTAAATTACTTGCGAATGGGTGAGAGAGTATTTCAGTATTTGCTCAGTAAAGTGGCGTCTCATATTACAAAAGAGAATACTCCTTTGAGAAATGCTTTACGTGCGGAAACAGGCAAACTGTGACATTGGGAATTCTTGACACAGGAAGAGCTACTCTAGTTTACAACACAGCACTCGTATATCACATTGCACAGTCGCCCGAGGTGGCCGAGCGGTTCTAGGCGCTTCAGTCCGGAACCGCGCGACTGCTACGGTCGCAGGTTCGAATCCTGCCTCGGGCATGGATGTGTATGATGTCCTTAGGTTAGTTAGGTTTAAGTAGTTCTAAGTTCTAGGGGACTGTTGACCTCAGATGTTAAGTCCCATAGTGCTCAGAACCATTTGAACATTGCACATTAACCAAGATAATTCCAGAAACGTGTGAAGCTATTTATAAAACACAGAAGGGGCAATATGTGAATGTAAATAAATGTTTAGTACACTATATGGGCAATAAGAAATATTTTTGTTTCTGAATAATGGAATTAGTGTTCCAACAACTACAAAATTAATAAAAAGTACGAAACAGATGAAGCGCTTTTTAACTTGTGGCATCTAGAGTTCAAGGATAAACAAAGTGGAATAGAACGCTAAGAAAGAATTTTTTATTTTCTGTTCTCTACTCCGGCTTACTGAAAAGCTGCTTGGATGTTTCAAGATGTAGTGGTGGATGGCTGTAGCTGTGATTGTGGACATGAAATCGCCTGAGGCATATTCCACTTGCCCATCAACACACAATTAATAGTATGCTCTGCGCCCCTTGCTCACCCCCAACTCCGTCGAGACCAGTTTATTAAAAATATAAAGTAAAAGAGTCGAAGGAACACACCAACTTTTAAGCCATATTTACAAACACACCACAGAAACGTCAAATAATTGTAGAGACACCAGCGCTCCAAGCGGTTAAATTTCACACTGCAGTGAACATAAGACAAACAACTTTTATGATCAAATCTACGGCGAGGCCCTACATTTGATCATATTTATTTGACGACAGGCGACATTTGACAAAGTTCCCTATTATACCATCAAATTTTTTTGACATAAAAACTTTGAGAAAGAAATTGGGTAGCGTAATACCGGCCTAAAGGCGAGAACCCTGAAAGAAAAACAGGTGTGCTGGGATACGTAAATGCGGCAGGCCAGCCATCTGGCTTCCCTGGCTACTAATCGGCCTCCTCTAACGAGAGAGTTTAACGTTGCTCATAAAACTCAAGTAGAAAAACAGACTGCAAACGTGTTTAAGTACGTAATAAGTATTGCAACGAAAATTAGACCTACGACATTTTATGTCTGTTGTGATTATTATCTTACTTCCCAGAACGTTACGTTCTACAGGACCTTCCTTAGTTTAATAGATAACAGGCCACATGCAACTAATTGTTATTATTATAAAGGTGTCTGGCAAATTAAAAAAATCATGTAATCCACAGAACTTAATTTTGTTACGAGTAAATATTTCGCGATAAAATGTATTACATGTTTATTCCGTTTTAGCATATTTTTCAACTGAGATGAATGTAATCTTTGGCAAGAAAAGGCCCTCGAGTAAACAATGTAAATAATGCGTGTATATTTTTACCATTTGAAAAGCCGACACTTACGCAACAATCAATAAAATTACGGTGCGTACTGAACAAATCAAGGAGGTTATTTACTAAGAAGTAAGTAATTCACGAAAATTTGTAACCTTTCAAAAGCAGACTCTTCCGTTTCGTTATGATTGTAACAATCTTCATTGGAAAATTAAGAAATGTGAGTCGATGAGAGTCATGGATATATATTATAACGAAATAGACTAGTAGCTGTTTCATCCAGATGGAATAGGTCTTTAGTGTGTAATAGTAAATCATAGATAATCACCTGCAAAAAGCTATTATCCAGTTGAAGATGATGGCAATTTTCTTTTCTCCAAGAGAAATGAAAAGTCTTATGGGTCTGTATATCAACTAATAAAACAGTCTAAAAAAATCGAGTTTCGCGCTATTCATATAACATTACTATCAGAATTTTTTTGCCAACAATAAGAGCATTGACATGTTACTGTTCTTAACACTTAATAGTTGTACTAGTATTAGAGTTAAGAGCATCCAGTCGTGTACTCAATAAAATGTGTCAATTGTTTTCCTTCTCTTTTAACCCGTACAGCACTTTACTTCACCATTCTCTTCGATAGACTTTGAAACTACATAACAAGAAATTATTAAAAAGCAGATCAAATAAATGAAGCAGAAACGTAAGCTGGTTGGTAAACTGTGTTTGTGAATAGGTGGGGAGTGTTATAACAGGTGTTATTTCTGCAACTTACATGACGTCTTATTGGAAACTGTAAATGTTTTTTAGTGAGTAGTATGTATCTAGAAGAGCGTAGCGTTCCAAAACATCGGAAAAGGGTACAGGTCATCCCCGTTTTCAAGAAGGGATGTCGAACAGATGTGCAAAACTATAGACCTATATCTCTAATGTCGATCAGCTGTAGAATTTTGGAACACGTATTATGTTCGAGTATAATGACTTTTCTGGAGACTAGAAATCTACTGTGTAGGAATCAGCATGGGTTCCGAAAAAGACGATCGCGTGAAACCCAGCTCGAGCTATTCATCCACGAGACTCAGAGGGCCATAGAAACGGGTTCCCAGGTAGATACCGTGTTTCTTGACTTCCGCAATGCGTTTGATACAGTTCCCCAAAGTCGTTTAATGAACAAATTATGAGCATTTGGACTATCAGACCAATTGTGTGATTGGATTGAAGAGTTCCTAGATAACGGAGCACAGAATGTCATTCTCAATGGAGAGAAGCCTTCCGAAGTAAGAGTGATTTCAGGTGTGGCGCAGGGGAGTGTCGTAGGACCGTTGCTATTCACAATATACATGAATGACCTTGTGGATAACGCCGGAAGTTCACTGAGGCTTTTTGCGAATGATCTGTAGTATATCGAGAGGTTGTAACAATGGAAAATTGTACTGAAATGCAGGAGGATCTGCAACGAATTGACGCATGGTGCAGGGAATGGCAATTAAATCTCAATGCCGACAAGTGTAATGTGCTGGGAATACATAGAAAGAAAGATGCTTTATCATTTAGCTACAATATATCAGGTCAGCAACTGGAAGCAGTTAATTCCATAAATTATCTGGGAGTAGGCGTTAGGAGTGATTTAAAATGGAATGAGCATATAAAATTGATCGTCGGTAAGCAGATCCCAGACTGAGATTCATTGGAAGAATCGTAAGGAAATGCAGTCCGAAAGTAAAGGAAGTAGGTTACATTACACTTGTTCGCCCACTGCTTGAATACTGCTCAGCAGTGTGGGATCCGTGCCAGATAGGGTTGATAGAAGAGATAAAGAAGATCCAACGGAGAGCAGTGCGCTTCGTTAGAGGTTCATTTAGTAATCGCGAAAGTGTTACGGAGATGATACATAAACTCCAGTGGAAGACTGCAAGAGAGACGTCCAGTAGCACGGTACGGGCTTTTGTTGAAGTTACGAGAACATACCTTCACCGAGGAGTCAAGCAGTATATTGATCGCTCCTACGTATATCTCGCGGAGAGACTATGGGGATAAAATCAGAGGCATACCGACAATCTTTCTTTCCACCAACAATACGAGTCTGGAATAGAAGGGAGAACCGATAGAGGTGCTCGAAGTACCCTCCGCCACACACCATCAGGTGGCTTGTGGAGTATGGATGTAGATGTAGTTAAATGTTGGGAACAAGACTTATCACTTGGTATTATCTCTGCAATGCATTGTAGGTAGCTTTAAGCAGTTAAAATATTCGAACAACAGTATTCAGTTTTAAGTCAGTTAATGTAGCTGTCCAAACATCATTTGACTAAAATTACTGCTCACCCAGACGAAATATCTGTTAATGAGGTATTTTAAAACGGCTGTTCCTTTATTAAACGGACTGCGCTTCTGCGAAATCCGGTTTCGCAAAACTTCCAGGGCGTGGAGGCGCCTTTGTTCAGCAGGCAGCCTGGCTCAATCCTTTGTCTGCCAAGCGGCGACGGAGCGAAGCAGTTCTGATGGAAATGAGCCCACACGGCGGCCACCGTGGCTCCTTGCCCTTTGCCGTCCTCTGCCTCCTTCGAGGATTATCGTAGATTCAAAGGGCGGACGAATCGATATGCGATTTTGCCTTTCACTGAATTTCTTTGCTCAGCACTGTGGCAACTTCATCTCTCTCTCATTCTCATTCTCTCTCTATCTCTCTCTCTCTCTCTCTCTCTCTCTCTCTCACACACACACACACACACACACACTCTCTCTCTCTCTCTCTCCTTGATCCCCATTTTTGTTAAATGGCAGATTTAATGAGGCGCCGACGGTAAAACAAGTTTAGGACTATGAGTACGTATTGTGCATATCATAACACTTCTAACAAGTGAACCTCCCCATCGCACCCCCCTCAGATTCAGTTGCAAGTTGGCACAGTGGATAGCCCTTGAAAAGCTGAACCCAGATGAATCGACAAAACAGGAAGAAGTTGTGTGGAAATATGAAAAAAATAAGCAAAATATACATATACAAACTGAGCAGTCCATGCGCAACATATGCAACATCAAGGAGAATGTTAGCTCACGAGCGCCGTGGTCCCGTGGTTAGCGGGAGCAGCTGTGGAACGAGAGGTCGTTGGTTCAAGTCTTCCCTCGAGTGAAAAGTTTACTTTCTTTATTTTCGCAAAAACTATGATCTGTCCGTTCGTTCATTGACGTCTCTGTCCACTGTAATAAGTGTAGTGTCTGTGTTTTGCGACCGCACTGCAAAACTGTGCGATTAATAGACGAAAGGACGTGCCTCTCCAACGGGAACCGAAAACATTTGATCGCAAGGTCATAGGGCAACCGATTCCTCCACAGGAAATCACGTCTGATATATTCTATACGACACTGGTGATGGCGTGTGCGTCACATGACAAGAATATGTTGTCGACCCACCTAACTTGCACACTTGGCGAATGGGTAAAAAGATTCTTCTACCTTGCCCGATTTAGGTTTCCTTGTGGATGTGGTAATCACTCCATAAAAAGTGATGAAAACATAAGAGTTTGTCACATAAACTGCAACAAATGAATGCAACAGTTTCACAGTCGCACAGTTTTCCCTGTGCTCTGTCAAAACATATGTTTTTAACGTTTTCAAATTTTTCCGTGTGTAGACCGTCAAATCTTGCATATGTCTAAACAAATCTGAACATGTCCTGGAGTTTTGGAGAGCGAAGTTGATTATGTGTGAGTGCCTGAACTTTGATAATTGACACACGATTACGTAAACAATACTGCTCTGTGTATCTTCGTAAAATCATATAATCTTTTTCACAAAGTATTTCACTTGCCTAAAAACAAACAAAAGAAAATGGTTCAAATATCTCTGAGCACTATGGGACTTAACATCTATGGTCATCAGTTCCCTAGAACTTAGAACTACTTAAACCTAGCTAACCTAAGGACAGCACACAACACCCAGCCATCACGAGGCAGAGAAAATCCCTGACCCGCCGGGAATCGAACCCGGGAACCCGGGCGTGGGAAGCGAGAACGCTACCGCACAACCACGAGATGCGGGCAAGAACAAACACATCTAACGGTTGCACAAGAGGTGTACAACCTGGAGGAATGGTAATCACGTCTACTCCCACACTAAACTTGTACAATGCCTAATCCTTCTGTCTGAAAAAAAAATAAACTTTTAACCTCTCGTTCCGTAGCTGCTCACGCTAACCACGGGGCCACGGCGCTCCTGAGCTCACATATTCCTTGATGTTGCTTATCTTGCTCATGGACTACTAAGTTTGTATATTTTGCTTTTTTTTCATAGTTCCACACAACGTCTTCTTGTTTTCTCGATTCATCTGTGTTCAGTTTTTCAAGGCCCATCCATTGTGCCAACTTATAACTAAATCTGAGGGGGGGGGGGGGGGGGGGGGAGGGGTGCGATGGGGAGGTTTTCTTGTAAGAGGTGAGGAACAGCTTCATTTCAACAGGCCAGTGCACGAGACCTTTTCCAAAGGAAGTAGCAAAGCTTAAATGGAAACGCAGTCCGCCCCCGGTAGCTGAGCGGTCAGCGCGACAGACTGTCAATCCTAAGAGCCCGCGTTCGACTCCCGGCTGGGTCGGAGATTTTCTTCGCTCAGGGACTGAGTGTTGGGTTTTCCTAATCATCATCATTTCATCCCCATCGACGCGCAAGTCACCAAAGTGGCGTCACATCGAGCGGTCTACCCGACGGGAGGCCCTCGTCAAACGACATTTTTTAAATGCAAACGCATTTAAGTATTTCTCTCCAATACCCACATGGAGAATGCACGGACAAAACATTGTTGACTCGAGCACATTGCAGGAGGACACTACATCATGTTTCTGATGATACTGGCAGTATAGTAAAACAGGTTCGTCCATCTTAGGGATAATGGCTTAAACCGGTGGTGGTAATGTAACTGCGCATTTCTTAAAAGCATTTCGAGCTATTTGCTGTCTGCCTCAAAATTTTTTTAAATGCCAAATACCTAATTGCCTTCGCTGAAACCGGAATACTGATTTTCAAGCTCTAAGCAAGCAGCTTCTCTCAATGAACGTACGCTCGGTGGCTGAAGGACAGATAGCCTTGCACTGGTCTCTTAATTCAGGTCAAGCATCTGGAGTATTCTCGTTTCGTTTGACTCGCAGAGCACGAATCTAGGCTGTAGCCCAAACGGCGCGGTTAGTCTGTCTCGGAGATATCATACGCCTAGAGAGAGGGGCTTCTATCACTGCTTTGGGGTACCAGCGAGAAACTTTTACGTTTGACAGTTTGATCTCGGTAAGAGCGACATGATGAGATGAGGAAGTTGAGAATATAGACACAAAGCGGCTTCATTCTTTTTCTGTCGTCACCGTATTGCTAACAGACAGCATAGTTTCTGAAACGTTGCACAGAGTATCACGTGTACACACATTTCACATTCGGGGTGTAAAGTACAACTGAGTTTATTGATTCATTTATTTCAATTTTGGGGATATCCGCATAAAAGTGATTGAAAAGATGAGGTACATGATGATGATGGTGGTGGTTGTGGTGATAATGATGAAAATAGCTGGTGACGTGGTATATGTGATGTCCTTGGTTTGGTGTACAGTCGGGGAACTGGTTTGCTGCAGGCCTGCAAGTTAGTATGCTGTGTTCAAGTCTCTTCAGTCACTCCTTAATTATCGTAGTCTAAATGTATTTGATCTTGCTTCCTGAACTCGAGCATTTGTCTCCCTCAAAATTTTTTTACATCCCCTCCCCTCCCCTCCACTTCCCACCATTACCAGGTCGATGAGTCGTTGATGCCTTGAGGTGTGTCATGCCAACGGATCGTCTTTCAGTCAGATTGTGCCATAATTTCTTTTTTCCTCACTTCGATTCAATACTTCCTCCTTAGTTACACGACCCTCTCATCAAACCTCGGCATTGTTCTGTTGCACCACCAAACGATTATCTTAGATAGTGCTGGACGTACCCTTCTGTGGGGAGAGGTAAGAACATGTGATACACCCGGAAACATTGTAGAACATGATCGATTTGGTAGTCCAGGTGCTTGATTTGGGAGGCAAGGTACTGAATGATCGTACTGACCTCCCAATCTTTGAACTCTGTAGAATCAGCAGTCAACGTTATTGTGATAGTGTACACTTTCCCCATAAGTATCTTTTCAGGGTTGCATTCGGCTCTGACTTCAGTGCCCTACCGCATCGAACACCGCAGGTTTAGCTGCTCTTGGAAAGAAAGCATATTCGGCGAATGGACTGGCCTGCCCTTCCCCCGATTTAAATCGCATCTAGACTTATGGGAGGCGTTGGAGAGACGAACTGTAGCATGTTCACATGCTCAAATGACCATCCAGCAGCTGTCATCCGTGCTGGTTGAGTAATGGAATGTAGCAAGTTTCATCGTGGTACGTTACTTGTCTGAAAGTTACTTTCGTCCTTGAGTATTGTACACTAAGGTACCTGGAAAGCTTCTATTCTGCTCTTATCTGAAATGTATATCGTCCACGTATCCCTTCCATACAAGGCTATACTCTAGAAAAATATCTTCAGAAGACTTCCTTGCATTTACATTTGCATTTGATTAGGACAAATTTCTCCGTTTCAGGAATGCTTTTCGTGCTACTGGCAGTTTGTATTTTATACCTTCTCTACTTAGACCATCACTTTGCTATGGGAATGACAAGATTCATTTAATACTCTTGATGAACTATTTCGTAAACTAGTTCTCTTAGCAGTGCCTGATTTAATCGGCTACATTGTGCTACCTTTGTTTTACTTTTGTTGATAATGATAATAAAAACTCTACATTCCGTTCAACTGATCTTTGACGTCCTTGCTCGTCTTTCACTGTATTAGAAAGACAACGGCAACTTTGTAAGCTTTTACTCGTATTATCCTACCCGAAATTTAAATCCCCATATAAATATTGCTATAGTTACATTCACGGCTTGCTCAATGTGTAGACTGTATAACATTGGGGATAGGTTACAGCCCTGTCCTATTCCCTTCTGAACTACTGCTAACCCCAAACTAGGGTCTCATTTCGCTGCTTCTATTTTATCCGCCCCACCCGTGCAGGTGATGGTGAGGTGGGGCTGGCGGTTATCGCTGAAACAAATGGTTTTCAGTTACACCGGTTCTTTTCATCTCCGGTTCACAAAAACTGGTTTCTGAAATAACCGATTTTCGGTTTTTTATCGCGATTACTCCCTCCAATAAACGTAGACATCATACAAAGTTTTAAAATTTTATGACTCTCTCATACTTTTGCGTTGTCCATTCCCAGAAACGTAGAATCAAAATATCAAATAAAATAGTTACATAAAAGAAAACTTTTTCCATCCACATTTCGCTTCTTTTCTCGCAAAGTGCTGTGGTTTTGAAAACCACAAAAAAATTCATCAGTATTTCCCTAGTGATTCTAATTTTATAAATCTCTGTTAAACAAATCAAGCTGTAATTGGGAATCATACCAATATTTGGGCATTACGAATAGTCAGTGCTTAAGGTTGGAGAACTCTGTTGTTCGAGTTAAGTTGTCTATTTCTGAGGATTGAAAGCAGATAAGGCATATTATGCAGACATAGGCAGCAGATCAGCGGATTTCTGTTTTTATTATGAACTACCAATGAACTGTTACATTTTTAATTTATTACTGATGGCCGGCCGGAGTGTCCGAGCGGTTCTAGGCGCTACAGTCTGGAACCGCGCGACCGCTACGGTCGCAGGTTCAAATCCTGCCTCGGGCATGGATGTGTGTGATGTCCTTAGATTAGTTAGGTTTAAGTAGTTCTAAGTTCTACGGAACTGATGACCTCAGAAGATAAGACCCATAGTGCTAAAAAAAAAAAAAAAAAAAAAAAAAAAAAAGGAATACTCATGCCGTAAGTTCCTTTTATTTGTTTCATAGAACTGTCAGACAAATAGTGAGGTTGTTTGTAAAATTTGTAGCCTTCTTTGTCTTTAACCATTTCGAATGAAGTCAAATATGTATCTTTACTTTTAAACAGGAATTTGAATACAATTGATTTTTTTGCTGAAAAAACAAAAATGATCTTTTAAAAAAACGAGTTTAACAATTCAGGTAGTGGATGAAATATAAGTTATCAGGAAAAATTATAAGCCAATAGTTAAAACATCAATAGTCGTTTAATCCACTGTCATTTATTTGTTGTCCAATCTGTTCATAAATATTCGTTCTCTATGTGTTGATTTATAGGTTGACTCCTTTCATCGTGAGCAAGACGATACCAGTCTTTGCGAAGCCACACAACGAACGCTCTGCCAAATTTGTTTTCTTCTTTTTTAAATTTCATCTAAAACCAAAAATCTTACCACAACTACTGTGAAAAATTGATACATCGGTTTTATACCGGGTTGTCGGTAAAAAAGAAAAATAAATGTTGTACTAGTAACCGAGACCAAAGATATACCGAAAAATACCGGTTACTGAGAAATAATAATAGCGGTACCGGCCTTAACCCGGCATGTTTTCCTATCCCAGCGACGAGGAGAAAAGCACCAAGGTGTGAGGTGACCTGGTGACGTCACCGTCTGCGAAGGACCACCGGGGCAGCGGCGTCGACAACTTAGCGGGAGGTCGCCGTCCTTGGCTGCCGCTAAGTGCTTGCAGCTACACACGGACCCCATTGTGTACGCTCCGCTCCATTCATCGCTGGCCGCATTACGCCTTGGCGGCGACTGACCGCCGTGTCGCAACACGGGAGTCGGAGCGTGGAAACCGGGGCGGCGTGCGGGTTCAATCAGGACGCCACTTCTACACACTAGCCTTATACGAAGGGCCCTCATAAAGCCTTAATTATCAAATCGATACAACAGTGACGTAATTAATCCTTTTCGTTGATTTGCACATTGTTGTTGTCGTCTTCAGTCCAGAGACTGGTTTGATGCAGGTCTCCATGCTACTCTATCCTGTGCAAGCTTCTTCATCTCCCAGTACCTACTGCAACCTACATCCTTCTGAATCTGCTTAGTGTATTCATCTCTTGGTCTCTCTCTACGATTTTTACCCTCCACACTGCCCTCCAATACTAAATTGGTGATCCTTTGATGCCTCAGAACATGTCCTATCAACCGATCCCTTCTTCTAATCAAAGTGTGCCACAAATTTCTCTTCTCCCTAGTTCTGTTCAATACCTCTTCACTAGTTATGTGATCTATCCATCTAATCTTCAGCATTCTTCTGTAGAACCTAATTTCCAAAGCTTCTATTCTCTTCTTATCCAAACTATATATCGTCCACGTTTCACTTCCATACATGGCCACACTCCTACAAATACTTTCAGAAACGACTTCCTGCCACTTAAATATATACTCGATGTTAACAAATTTCTGTTCTTCAGAAACGCTTTCCTTGCCGTTGCCAGTCTACATTTCATATCCTCTCTACTTCGACCATCATCAGTTATTTTGTTACCCAAATAGCAAAACTCATTTACTACTTTAAGTGTCTCATTTCCTAATCTAATACCCTCAGCATCATCCGATTTAATTTGACTACATTCCATTATTATAATTTTTGAACCAACTGTTAGCTATGATTAAGTTATGCTCTGTGCAAAATTCTTGGTAAACATCGAATCCCCGCGTGAAAGTATCGTAGTACCGCCTTGAGCCAAGTTTCCCAAAAAATGGTTCAAATGGCTCGAAGCACTATGGGACTTAACATCGGCGATCATCAGTCCTCTAGAACTTAGAAGTACTTAAACCTAACTAACCTAGGACGTCACACACATCCATGCCCGAGGCAGGATTCGAATCTGCGACCGTAGCGGTCTTGCGGTTCCAGAGTGAAGCGCCTGGAACCGCTCGGGCACACCGGCCGGCAATTAGATTAGGAAACTAGAAAGTTAAAGTAGTACATGTGCTTTTGCTATTTAGGCACAAAAATAGGTGATGATGGCTGAAGTAGAGAGGATTTAAAAGGTAGACTGGCAATGGCAAGAAAAGCGGTGTTGAGACGAGCAGTTTTTTAAAAATAGAATATAGATTTAAGTGTTAGGAAGTCTTTTCTGAAAGTTTTGTGGGGAATGTAGCCATGTATGGAAGTGGAACATGGAAGATAACCAATTTAGACAAGAAGACAACAGAAGGTTTCTAAATGAGGTAGTAAGAAGAATGTTGAAGAGTAGATGGGTAGATAACGTAAATAGGAAGAGGTGCTGAGTAGACTTGGGAAGAAAAGAAATTTGTGGCATAACCCGATTTGACAAAGGGATCAGTTGATAGGACACATTCTGAGACATCAAGGTACCACGAATTTGGGGAAAAGAGTGTGTGTGTGTGTGTGTATATATATGTGTGTGTGTTGTTGTTGTTGTTGTTGTTTGTGTGTGTGTGTGTGTGTGTGTGTGTGTGTGTGTGTGTGTGAGAGAGAGAGAGAGAGAGAGAGAGAGAGAGAGAGAGAGAGAGAGAGAGAGAGAGAGAGAGAGAGAGGAGATTAGTGTTAAACGTCGCGTCGACAACGAGGTCATTAGAAACGGAGCACAAGCTCGGATTAGGGAAGGATGGAGAAGGAAAGCGGGCGTGCCTTTTAGAAGGAACCATCCTTGCATTTGCCTTAAGCGATTTATGGAAATCACGGGAAACCTAAATAAAAATGACGGGACGCGGGTTTGAACCGTCGTCCTCCCAAATGGGAGTCCAATGTGGTAACCACTGCGCTATCCCGCTAGGTGTGTTTGTGTGGGGGAAGAGAGAGGGGGGGGGGGGGTGGTTCGTGGAGGGGGACCAAGAGATGAATACAGTAAGGATATTCAGAAGGGTATAAGTTGCAGTAGTTATTCGGTGAAGAAGAGGCTTGCACAGGACAGAGTAGCATAAAGAGCTGCATCAAACCAGGCTTCGTACTGAAGACTATAACAACATATGAAAATAACAATTCTACCCAAAATTTTATTGGTAAGTATTCGCCAATGGGCGCTTAACATTGTTTACTTGCTAACTGAATGCACTTAAGATGCATTAACACTGACTTACCAGTGTTTACTTTCTGTATGAGTTAATGCAAAATTGCTACGAAGCCCCTCAAAGAAGGCCCTATTCGTTTCAATTTGTGTTACTAAGGTTTGCCTTTCCAATTTTTGCAATAATAAAATATAACAACCTCAAAGTTTCTTGTATTACTCTGGATGATATGAGATTATGTTTCCACCTTACTACAGCACGCAACTGTTGTTAAGGGTGATACCTAACATTTCTACTACAAGGTCTCGAACTGTATTGGGCGCCCTCTTCCCGCTGCTGAGTTTCGACACGTGACCTGCCTGAGCGCTCATTTGTTTGAGCGCGGGCAGCTGTCACCCGCCGACGGCTGTCTGCGATAGCTGTAGAAACTGCGGCTGCGTCTGTGTTGTGTGTCGCTACTCGTACCAGGCCGCAGTCCTTGGGTTGCTTTTGTGAGGGGAAGTGGGGCTAGGGCGCGGGAGCGAGTACTCACAAGGTCGCACACTGGTCCACGTCCCCACGTGCACACTGCTTTCCTTATTGCTCGCGCCTCTTGGGGCACTCGTCTAGGCCGCTGCTAGACATGGCTCTGACAATTACGACGGTGGCTGTAGAATCGTTTCTCTCTCTCTACCTTTGTGTTACCTCCGTCTTCAGGTCCGTCTGCTTCGGCGAGAGGTAACATTTTCGCTTACCACGCAGCGGACCCGGCTTCGATTCCCGAGTGTGTTGGAGATTTTCTGTGCTCTTGGACTGGGTATTGCGTTGTCCTCCTCATCACCTCACCATCACCGACGCGCAAGTCGCCCAAAGTGACGCCACCTGAAATAAGATTTGCACCCGGTGTCCCAACTTCCACGGATGAGGCCTCCCAGCCATCAATGCCAAATTGCGCATGAGCCTGATAATTATCACGAAATAGCATTTTTTTTTATTTATTCACTACTAAGGACGGAAAAAAACGATACCGGCACATTAGTTGTGAATAACTGGTATTTGTTTGGTCTTGGTTATAAGAGGTGATAGGGTGGTCCATTGATCGTGACCGGGCCAAATATCTCACAAAATAAGCGTCAAACGAAAAAAACTACAAAGAACGAAACTTGTCTAGCTTGAAGAGGAAACCAGATGGCGCTATGGTTGGCCCACTAGATGGCGCTGCCATAGGTCAAATGGATATCAACTGCGTTTTTTTTTTTAAATAGGAAGTCCCATTTTTTATTGCTGTTGTGTACATAGTTCCACGTAGTCAGTGCGTACACAACTTTCCCAATAGAGGGCGCCCCACTAAGCACAACAGCGCAGGCGCAGCGCTTGTCCGTCTCTGCACTAGGAGATGGCGCTGCCTTAGACACAGACCAAATTCTGCTACCTGAACGCGCGAGGTACTACAACGAGTGTACAAACCTCCGATTAGTCAGTCTGCATTTGTCTGTACCAGTCGGCATTGCCATGAAGATGAATAGACACTTTGTCAAGTATCAGAGATATGTGAGAATAAGATTAACATGCCAAGACCACAGGAACTTCAGATTGTCAATTGCAAATAGCAACCAGAATCAAGTTACGTAATGTCTATGCTTTTTATTATTTTAATAAATGTGTGTGAAAATTAATCAAGTTCTGTTTAAAGTTGGTCACTGTCAATCTGCTACTCGAAGCGTGCAAGTGGCATTTCTATCGTCTGACCTAACGGCAGAAGATAAACACGCCACGATAAGACCATGAGACATATTGCTGACACTCTACTTCGTTAGAGCGACAAGTCAAATAATCTGATGGTGTGTGTACCGAAGGTCTTACAGTACCAACACCACAATTACATATTCGTGTAGTACGTAAATAAATACGAATGTTTTAGTTGGACCACTTTTTTCGCTTTGTGGAACATGGCGCTGTAATAGTCAGAAAAATATGGCTCACAAGTTTAGACGAACAGTTGGCAACAGGTAGATTTTTTAAATTATAATACAGAACGTAGGTACGTTTGAACGTTTTATTTCGGTTGTTCCAATGTGATACATATACCTTTCTGAAGTTATCATTTCTAAGAACGCATGCTGTTACAGCGTGATTACCTGTAAATACCGCATTAATGCAATAAATGCTCAAAATGATGTCCATCAACCTCAATGCATTTGGCAACACGTGTAACGACATTCCCCTCAACAGCGAGTATTTCGCCTTTCGTAATGTTCGCACATGCATTGACAATGCGCTGACGAATGTTGTCAGGCGTTGTTGGTGGATCACGACAGCAATTATCCTTCAACTTTCCTCACAGAAAGAAATCCGGGGACGTCAGATCCGGTGAACGTGCGGGCCATGGTACGGTGCTTTTTTTTTTTTTTTTTTTTTTTTTAAAAAAGCAATCCTTACTGTTGTCCTTGTATGTGGCCGTTCAACAATCGCCCTTTTTAAGTATTATCCTGAGACTTTTCATCTCTGAAATCTGAGACGTTCCAAGAAACTAGTTGATTCGCTATTTGGCCCAGGGATCGTATGTTACAGTTCCAAGTGTAATTACAAAGCAACAGGGATCAAAACGGTAGTGTATCTCTTGGGACCAATTAATTTTGTCTCGCCAGGCTGGCCAGCTTTATCGAGACTGTATCATAAGTCCTCTTTATTTTGTAGGTAAAAATAAGTATTAGAAATATTTTGCAATCATTGTTTTTCTTCAGTCACGTTTCACCTGTGCTAGCGTTCTTGTTAAACAAAACGGTAGCAGCTGTTCAATAATCTTTTACTGGCACAAACGGCACTAAATACTTAGGTTATTTAGATTGGCTGTAAGTGTTTTAGATTCGGAACAAAAACATAGAACACTAGATATCCTCGAAGAGATTGAAATTTACACTAAGTTGCCGCCTAACCTCAAATCTAATAATTAGCAGCAGACACTGGTTCCTTGGCATTTCTGACGAACTGTTTCTGAACAGATGTAGTGTAAAAATAGGAACCAAGTCCCATCTCCAGACGTCATTCGGCTAGGATGTGTTCTGGTTTATTGAACAACTATTATCTCTTCGCACAGGCTCCTAGTTTTGTTTCTCTTTGTATTGTAAATTTTCTACACAAAATATTTTTTACTGCGAAACCCTTATGTATTTTTAATTTGTTACTTTGGTTGGCGTTAACTGTTGTTTATAACGTAAGAAAAAATATTAATTCACTTTATGTCAGATACTGTTATATGATTTGAAATTACCACCTGTAATTACATGCGGGTCAGATACGGAAGCGTCACAGCACTTACGCCATCCAACGTAAATAAGCTCTTATGTGGAACTAAAACCCTGTATGTCTTTAAATCTGTCTCTACCTAAGGTTGGCATCAACTTTTGTTGACAGTATAAGAAAAAATGTATAAATTTTGTATTAGTTAATGTTATTACCACTAATAATGTTATTACCAGTTGCAACTATGTATCTGTGATTTACGGCAGGGCCACAGCCCTTACATGATGTAGCGTCGACAAGCGCTCTTACACGGGACTAATCTGCCGGCAACATTACTTGGCTGTAAGTCGCACACATGTCAGATAACAATCTTTGCGTTTCTTTCGACGTTAGTTTACATTTTTCTCAAAGTTAATATATTGATTCTGTACTAAAGGGTATGGATTTTATATTACGTGCCTTCATTGTTCGTTCATGTTTTAGCATAGGCTCTTTTAGAGACACTTGTATCAATTTGCAAGACTGTGAAAAAATTTATTACGAATTTATCACCATTTTATCTGGAGATTGACAAAGTCCGAAACGCATATTGAGTAATAAATGGGTCCAAAAACATCTTGTGATGTTATTTTGCGACCAAACAGCTATTTTACGTCAATGGGGTGCCATTTATTACACAGCCCAGAAACCTTTCGTTTACATAGCCGATAAGTTGCAGACCAAGCGTTAAATCTGTGACGTTAAGGCCGGTGGTTGTGCCCTATTTATATTCCTCAGTGACTTTATGTTTCCACAAGATAACGCAAGACCGCATTGTGTCCTGTCTATTCCTGAACTACCTTGATACAGTGGGTGTTACACGGTTGCTCTGCCAGCACTTTTTCCAGTTATCACACCTATTGGAAACATCCCGCCATTCACCAGCCCTTTCCGACACACAGTTGAAGCACTACAGAATGACGTATCCGTCTGTCATCCAAGCTCCTTTAGAATCGGTGAAGGCGCCTTGTCACGGACTGCGCGGTCCCTCCCGCCGGAGGTTCGAGTCCACCCCCGGGCATTGGTGTATGTGTTGTTCTGAGCATAAGTGTAAGTTTAGGGACCGATGACCTCAGCTGATTGATCCCTTATGAATTCACACACATTTGAATATTTTTTGAGAGTCGATGCCCAGTCGGATTAAGGACAGAGGTGGTACTAAATTTATCATCACAATATACCCACAAAAAACCTAAAAATTTCATCCTGCACGCGTTCTACTATACTGTATACACACAATAAAAGTTAGTTATATGCTTTCTTTTCTGGTGATCAGCGTACATGTGAGGTATCTTCGGAACAGACAGTGACGGCACCAACCTTTGAGCAAACAGGGTACTCCAGAAATGGACGAGGTGTGGTGCAGTGTGGTGTGGTGTGTAGCGGGCGCGTACCACGGCGGGCGTCTATACGTGCTGCTGATGCGCCGCTTTGGACGTAAATATAACTCAGCCGGCGTAGCTGGTCAGCTGCAGCGTCCTGTGGCATGCGGTGCCAATCTGGAGAGCAGAGCGACGTCCCACTCCCTGACTCTACTTCGAGCGTCCCACAGGATGTCCCAGGAAGAATGGTCAATGCTATTTTGTCTAAGACTGACATGGTGAGACCGTGGCTGTGTCCAATTAATGTAGGTTAATTCTTACAAAGAAGAAAACAGCAACCAGCCACTATTAATTACTGCTATTTATTGAGGTAAATAGCACCGTTACCGGTTTCGAACTGGCAACTTCATCATCAGACGTTTGTTCACATGGTTTTCAAGACACAATTTACACTATCATCCGTTTTCGATTTTTATTCTTCCACTGTGGCGAAGTATTTTTGGTGTGTTGTTGCCCTAAGGTAGAAAACAGTGTTAGAAGCGCTCTATGTGAAAATAACTAACTTTCAAACGATGAATGGTCAATATCAGGGATATCACAGGAATGATCATTTGAAGCAAAGACCTTCGTATGGGCACATGCTCTATTCTGAATGGTTTCGGAGACGGAACACATTCAATGGACATTATTTATTTTCTTAAAAAAATGGAGTAGGTATTAAAATTCATGGAGAAGCAGTAAAAACTTTGAGGTTCGCCGATGACATTGTAATTCTGTCAGAGACGGCAAAGGACTTGGAAGAGCAGTTGAACGGAATGGACAGTGTCTTGAAAGGAGGATATAAGATGAACATCAAAAAAAGCAAAACGAGGATAATGGTATGTAGTCGAATTAAATCGGGTGATGCTGAGGGAATTAGATTAGGAAATGAGACACTTAAAGTAGTAAAGGAGTTTTGCTATTTAGGAAGTAAAATAACTGATGATGGTCGAAGTAGAGAGGATATAAAATGTAGACTGGCAATGGCAAGGAAAGCGTTTCTGAAGAAGAGAAATTTGTTAACATCGAATATAGATTTATGTATCAGGAAGTCGTTTCTGAAAGTATTTGTTTGGAGTGTAGCCATGTATGGAAGTGAAACATGGACGATAAATAGTTTGGACAAGAAGATAATAGAAGCTTTCGAAATGTGGTGCTACAGAAGAATACTGAAGATAAGGTGGATAGATCACGTAACTAATGAGGAGGTATTGAATAGGATTGGGGAGAAGAGAAGTTTGTGACACAACTTGACTAGAAGAAGGGATCGGTTGGTAGGACATGTTTTGAGGCATCAAGGGATCACAAATTTAGCATTGGAGGGCAGCGTGGAGGGTAAAAATCGTAGAGGGAGACCGAGAGATGAATACACTAAAAAGATTCAGAAGGATGTAGGTTGCAGTAGGTACTGGTAGATGAAGAATCTTGCACAGGATAGAGCAGCATGGAGAGCTGCATCAAACCAGTCTCAGGACTGAAGACAACAACAACAACAACAACATTATTCAATACATTGTCATTGTTTACAAGTACTATAGTAGTGTAAAGGAAGTCGAGAGATATTTGATATAGGACACTTGTGGTCTATCAAGTTACGAAACTATCTCAAATTTGCCTACTAAAACTGCCAGAGCTATAGTGTTCGTGTGTCGCGCGATATTCTCAAAATTCTGTCGGTCTCTTCACGCAGTCTATTAGGTCTAGACAAAACATGAATATGACATTTTTTTGTAGAAATTTTAATGTACCGGTAGTTTACTCTTGTGCTATCGCATCCGATAGAGGCCGTTATTCAAGAAAATCGTACGTAAGTCACATTAAATGTCTTCTGTCTTCGAAACCACAAGGAAAAGGGCATATGTCCATATCAGATTTTTTGATTCAGATGAGCGTACCTGTCATATGATTGAATACTGATCATGCCTAACGGACACCCTATTCCTATCGATAAGGCAAGATGACTTGAAAAAAAAAAAAAAAAAAAAACAGGCTGGAATGATACTGCTTACAAACTACACTTATTTCCCTTTCGCCATTCAGTACGTAGCTCAATCTTTAACCTAAACAACAGTGCTGTGCACTAGGGACAGGCAAGATATTACGTATGTTACAAATTACAGAGATTGAGAAGCCGCAGTTTTTACAATAACAGCTTTACAGTATGTGGTTGCGATTCCATTCACAAGTAGCAACTGAAAGTACCATGTAACTAATGTGCGTATAGGACAGGTCTGGTCACGCTACCGTGATTCCATTCATTTTGGGTCTACAAAGCGACTATAGTAGTACACCGTACTCGTATGGTGTTTGCCGCTAGATAGTATTTGTTTACAGAAATGAGTTTCTGTGCTGCAGTTCGTAGAAGGGGACCAGGTATTGCAGATTTTCTACAAAGATCGGAGAGCTTAATGGTTACAGAACTGTAGGAGAGACAACGGTAACCCAAAAACATATTCCAAGTTGAGTGAGATAAGTAAATTACCATTAAAAGAACTACAGCTGAAGTAGTACGTTTTCTACACAGTTTATATGTTTATGATTTTATTTCGCGAAGTGGAAAGCAGTTCATCACAGCTGCAGTTTGCCAGCCATGCTTCAGTTTTTGTGGTAAGGTTTAACAGAGCACTGGAAGAAGGTTGTGGTATAGTTTTTAACTGTGAACTCTACAGACTCAAGCAAACTTTGAAACATGCTGAAGAAGGAAATTGAATACGTAATCAAAGTATAATAGCGAATTGCATTCCAAGTGATATGGGTGTTGGCATGTAGGGAATCCTAAGAATTCATTAATTCAGAACTGGTTGAATTGGAAAATTAAGAACCCATATTTCCCCGATGAAGAGTATATTTTGCTGCGGATGTATCTCACATTTTAAAGAACATTAGGAATTATATTGTCTGAGGCCACAGAAAAAAAAATTCTTGAGTGCAACACAGTTTCTCTGAAGTACAGAAAATCTTTAGCCACACTTCAAGGAGAGGGTGGACTTGTATGGGTTTCACGTTTCTCAGCTACAAAAATTAGTTACATTGAGTACATTTGAAAGATGAGAGTTTCAGTGGCTAGAAATTTGTTGAATCATAATACGGCTTCAGTTTTACAATTTGCAGCATCAGCAAGACGTCTTTCAGAAAAGGCTCTAACAAGTTTGTTTATTAATAATTTCAATAACTGGTGTCAAATAATAGTATGTAGAAATAAAGTAGAACCACTCTGCAAGAACAATATAGACAGGACGATCCATTTACTACAGATGCTGAAATGGTTTACAATATTGAGTTTCAGCAGCAAGAAGCAGCGGAAACCAATCCAAGCTACACCTCAATTGTCTACGACATCTGCTCTGGAAATGTTGACGGAAATATTTTTCCATGCAGTTAACTGACTAGCGATTAACTAGTAAGCTGTCCACAGATCGTGTGAAGAATATTTTACAAGTCTATGAAACTTGTGATATGTATCCCACACCAGTAAAACTAAGAAGTGTAATCAGGACAAGCCTTGCATAGTATTTGAATGCACCAAGGTCACCATCATATGGGCTCGATGATGATGATGAGTACTACCTTGATTTTTTCCAAATCAAAACAGCCAGAGGCTGAGAGTGAGTCAGAGTCTCGAGTCTCACACCCTGTAAGTATTGCCGTTCTTCAGCAAGCAGGACTGTATTATTTGTCTGGATGGGTGGTGCATGCACCTATCAGACATTCAAACCCATTTACATGTGACACATGTATTAAATTATTTTTTTCCAACAATTTTCAGAGAACCTTCGCCATGAGTTGATATTAACTGTAAATCATGGCCACTGATGCATCCAACAGAAGCTGCATTTGTTATCCTGTTGTAAAAGATAACTGTATTCATAGTGTTGTAAAAATTATTTTCAATGACTGACTATATTTCACACGTGCTTTGTGAACTTGGTAGACTTTTAGATAGGTATTAGTAAAGACCTGTGTCAGAGCTGACCTATTCAGTGTCGAAAGTACTACTCAGTTAACCAATAATTTAATAATTTAGGCTTTTGTGATATTCTGAACTGTGAATGATAATGTGCATCGCTAGACAACACATTAATTTGCCATAAGGAGTAGATTTTTATTTCATCAACAGTTAAGTGCCACACAGGAACAACACTAGCAGTTACATTACTGATTTCCAGGAGATGTAAATCTGATACCACCATGTTATTTGGGATTGTGTGTAAATAAACCTACTGCGTAAAACTGAATTTACAAAAATTACTTCCTGTTTCAGCAAGTACATAATATTCACGTACCCTCATTTATCAAAAATGCTAAATTAATAGAAAGGTTTGAGCAGTTGTTCTGGTACTGAAGTGCCAGACGAATTACAGCTTCCAGTGTTGCCACCTGTAACCTGATACGTACAAATTCCAGTTCTCTTGGTTTTCATTTAAGGTGCAGACAAGCACGATTCTTAACATGAACTCTTGTAAAGTTATAATGTGCAGTTTTTCAATTAAAGTGCACAGTGAAATAAGTATTTGCACTATTACTAGAATTTTCTTCATTGTTAATCTTTTCTTAATCCTGAGTTCTCTGACATTTGAAATACTGATTTAGTCTGAAGCAGTGAAAGCAAAATTACTATGAAGAATGCTGGTTATAGCGAATGTGACCCTATTCGTTCTGATTGCAGTACTGGCAAGCATGATTTTTGGCTAAAGATACAACCAGTAAACTGTTCTGCACTGAAAGGAAAAAGGCCTATCCGTTAACAAAATTCTACTTTCCCCAAAGGTATCTGGAGAACACAAAGCTGTATGTTATGCATAAAATAGTCGGCATTGCTTCTCTACCTTCCAATCACGCACTATTAATAAAAACGTCTTAGGGAGTGTCGTCGGTGGAAGGGCATAGTGAGCTTTTCTGGCCAGTTATGTTTCGTCTGCTAATACCTTTATGCACATGAGACGGGACAACTATGAAGGTAATGAGTTAATAGATTTTCTCGTGATACATTACATAGTTCCCGTTTGACATGCTTGTTCACTCAGGACACAGTAAAAGTCGGAATGTCACAAACTTTAAGTTAAAAGGAATTTCTTAAATATCAAAACTAAGATACGCAAACCAGCTCCAGAGCGATAATTTCCGAAAACAACTGCTATTTTCCCTAGCAACTTACGCTGCGTCGTTTGCTCTAGCCCCAATGTTGCGCCTACATAAGACAGATTGTTGTTATGTTTGATCTGCAGTAGGTACTGCCAGGTCAAGGGGAAAATTGTAAACTGTTCATGTATAATATTTTTCGTATTGGAAGCTATACGTAACTATTTCGTGTGTATTTGACCTAAATTGTAATTCGGAAACCACCGTGAACTCTTAACGTTATGTAAAACTTTATGTTTGCGAGTGAGTTCAGAGCAGATTAACGTCGGGTAAAAATAAGGCCTTCCTAACAATAGCGATGTGCGTTTTGATGGGACGAACTTGTGACGCTCCCACTGCATCACGGCCGTTGGGCAGGGAAAAAATATGGGGCAAAGAAGGAAGGCTGGAAACGAAACGATATACGCGTTTTCCACTGAAGCAGCGAAAAAGTAAAGGGGCAAATTTTCGACAGCACAAACTATTGAACAAGGTCGACACTACTACATTTTATTCAACGAAAACAAAAAGGAAATATGCGATCTGTACGCAGTTTAGGTGTGACTTGCATGGCGAAGGTTCTGTTTATCAGTACCGGTACGGGAACAAATAGACGTTTAAAGTTCGTAGACGGCTGCCTTCACTGAGGTTAACCGAAGTTGGAAAATTCAACATTAACAGCAGTGGGTTGTCTCTTGCAGACGCCGCGGATTCATTCTTTAGAGCTGTATAAGGAAATGTCCTGAGTGACTGACTCATCAACGCCAAGCCCAAACCGCTAAGGACAGAAACTTGAAATCGTGGGAAGACTTTGACATTGAACTGATTTCTGGCGTTCCCCAAGGTAGTGTTATAGGCCCTTTGCTGTTCCTTATCTATATAAACGATTTGGGAGACAATCTGAGCAGCCATCTTCGGTTGTTTGCGGATGACGCATTCGGTTATCGACTAATAAAGTCATCAGAAGATCGAAACACACTCCAAAACGATTTAGAAAAAAATATCTGAACGGAGCGAAAAGTGACCGTAAATAACGAAAAGTGTGAGGTCATCCACATGAGTGCTAAAAGGAACTCGTTAAACTTCGGTTACACGATAATCAGTCTAATCCAAAAGCCGTAAATTGAACTAAATACCTAGGTATTACAATTACAAACAACTTAAATTGGAAGGAACACATAGAAAATGTTGTGGGGAAGGCTAACCAGAGACTGCGTTTTATTGGCAGGACACTTAGAAAACGTAACAGACCTACTAAGGAGACTGCCAACACTACGCTTGTCCGTCCTCTTTTAGAATACTGCTGCGCGGAGTACACCGAAAAAGTTCAAAGACAGGCAGCACGTTTTGTATTATCGCGAAATATGGGAGAGTGTGTCACAGAAATGATACAGGATATGGGCTGGAAATCGTTAAAGGAAAGGCGTATTTCGTTGCGACTAAATCTTCTCACGAAATTCCAATCACCAACTACTCCTCCGAATGCGAAAATATTTTGTTGACACCGACCTACATAGGGTGGAACGATCACCACGATAAAATAAGGGAAATCGGAGCTCGTACGGAAAGATATAGGTGTTCGTTCTATCTGCGCGCTATACGAGATTGGAATAATAGAGAATTGTGAAGGTTGTTCGATGAACCCTCTGCCAGGCACTTAAATGTGATTTGCAGAGTATCCATGCAGATGTATAAACTGTAGGCATCGTTTAGTAAGAAATGACGCTATCAAGGCATTTTTGAAGCTATAACTACGAAAACTGGTATTTGGTTTCTCGGTTAGAAATTAAAAAAAAAAAAATGTTGCTTTAGCATTGTTGTAGATTCAACCACCATGGTGTAAAGTAGTGTAGTGCGTGAAAGTTTGTTTTGAACATAAATTGTTAGTAAAGTACTACTATAGAATTTGTAAAGATACAGCTAGGAAAAACTTCTGTCTGATTTGCAAACAAATATGTATCAAAGGATGAAAGTTTTTGTGGAAATGCCAGCACAACAACTCAAAAGGTAGGATTAACGAAGTCTTCAGCTTCCATCTTACAGAATCGCTTTTTGGTCAGAAGTACATTCGGAAAAAAACCATGCATTTATGGCCTTCATTAGCGTGTAACGTTTGAAAGGTGTTGAAATTTTTGAACAACAAAAAAATTCGATTCAAGAATACAAAAATCTCTGCAGACCACACGGTAAACTCGTGCGAAACAGCGGGCGCTAAGCTGGTGGCGAAGAAAAGTAAAGTGAGCACTGCTGCTGAGCGTTGTGGCGTGCGAAGGAAGGTACAAAGCTGCGTGATGTGGATAGGAAAAGGTACGGAGCTGCGCTGCGCGTGGTTGCTGGGATGCTCGGCGCTGGCACAAAGCAGTACAACACTCGGACCTCCGTAAATCCATAGCCCACTAGTAAGATAGCGGGCTGTTGCGAATCGGAAGGTGGCTCTAAAACGCGACTCGGAAAACTAAAGGCAAAGCGGCGCGCCAGTCTACAACGCTGGATAGCGAGCTTGGGGAGCTATATGGCACTTGCAAGCTGTGTGCCCGAAGCAATGCACACACGAGGCCGACTCACCCTATCTCTCCTCCGATAATCTTGCGGCAGTCTTCTGGTCCTCGTTGAAAGCGCTGGTCCAAAACTGGTTCACGAACGGAGGCACTGGTTCGTAGACGGTAGCAGGAGCGTTTGTGCGGATGCAGCAACGACCGTCCATCACTCACACACGCCGATGTGTGTCTGGGTCGCACGCGGATGGGAATCCCGGGTGCAAGTCTCGGCGGGCAGGCAGCGGCGGTGGAGGGAGAGACATTCCTACCGGTAGGTGTCTACAAGGCGGGGACGCTTTGAAGAGCTCCTAGCAATGTCTGTGGCTAAATGGTGGCGGTGATGGCGGGAGGGGGGGTGACTTCCTATGGCAGGCTGTGAGACTCGCGAAATTGTAGAATTCAGGGAGGCGCCACAAGCTAATGAAAGACTACCACTTACACTCAGTTACAATCCGCGCAATGTGCTCATCATGAAGTGACTATGTTCCATCTTAAAACAGCAGCATTATCCGATCTGCACACGTTCAATATTTATTGAAAACACCAGTTTGCAAAACCTTCGGTATACTGAAGCGACATCACACCGCCAGTAATGTAGACAAATAGTGTCAGTTCAAATAGTTCAAATGGCTCTGAGCACTATGGGACTTACATCGGAGGTCATCAGTGCCCTAGTAGAACTTAGACCTACTTAAACCTAAGTAACCTAAGGACATCACACACGTCCATGCCCGAGGCAGCATTCGAACCTGCGACTGTAGTGCTCGCGCGGTTCCACACTTTAGCGCCTAGAACCGCTCGGCCATAGTAGCAGTTGACGACGCGGTTTTACATGGTTCAGATGTCGAACACTCAAAAGAAAGCTTGCTAGAATTATACTAGCTATAGCCTGCAAGCAGCAGAAAACAACTAAAAAGTGGAAATGAGTCAGAGAATGACAGAAAAAAAAGAAGCCACTTGTCACACGTTAATTTACTGACAAATCAGAACCACGGACCCGAAAGATATTTCGTAAATTATTTTCCTACGACTCCTGTAAAGTACAATTTATTAATGTTGATACGAGATAAAACAGGAAAACAAAAATGAGAGAAGCAACCGCAGTCGGCCAGAGGTAGGAGAAACTTTGAGATTTCTAGCCAAAATCAGGTCATTTAATATCGGGAATCACAATTAGTATAATGCTGTGTAAACCTGTGAAGCAATTACATCTGCCTGGCAAGGATAAGTCCACGAAGGTAAGGTAAAATATTTTTAAATTTCTCAATAATGTGGTCAAAGCAACTTGCATGACGCTGACATTTTAGTAGTCATTGCAAACACGTGGCGTATTTTTCAAAGTGGAAGCGATTTCCAACTTACTGCATAATTCTCCAACCTATACTATATTTTCAAATTAATAAAGTATGCAGCGCCATAGACAATCCTCCGTTGACCGCCTTAAAATGGTACATACAATAACTACCGTCATATAGATCTATTAAAACTGTTTTGTGTTAAAATACTAGAAAAACTGAAACTGATTATGATATACAGAAAGGCGAACGGAAAATACGACCAGTGCAGACTGACCCCTTGTGGCTGAATCATGACGTTCTCACAACACCTGAATTAGACCGTCAGTACTTGGCCTCACACTTTTAGTAAGTTATGACAATAGTGTGAATATTTTGAGGGCCATCCATACTGCTCATCAATGTTTCTAATATTGACAATGCGTCAGTCGACCACGGTGGCCACTCGGTTCTAGGCGCTGCAGTCCGGAACTGTGCGACTGCAACGGCCGCAGGTTCGAATCCTGCCTCGGGCATGGTTGTGTGTGATGTCATTAGGCTAGTTAGGTTTAAGTAGCTTTAAGTTCTAGGGGACTGATAACCTCAAATGTTGAGTCCCATAGTGCTCAGAGCCATTTGAACCATTTTTCGCAATTATGTTCAAAAATGCTTTACTCGCGGTGTTTCCATAATTTTGTCCAACTCCTGCAGCTGACGACGGCCTAAGAAGACAGGAGGTAAAATTCAGATTGACAATAACACGAAAAAGTGCTTATGTAACAGATTTGGAATATAAATTTAGTGTCAGGAAGTCTTTTCCAGAAGTTATTACTCTGGAGAGTAGCCTTGTATGGATGTGAAACGTGGACTACACAGGGTTCAGACAAGAAGAAAAGGCAAGCTTTTAAAATTTGGCGCTACGGAAGAATGGTGAGGATTGGATAGGTAAGTAACGAAGAGGTACTGAATCGAATTGGGAAAATAAGAAATTCATATCAGAACTAGAGTACAAGAAGGGGTCGGTTGAAAGAACACATCAAGGAATCGCGTGTGTGTGTGTGTGTGTGTGTGTGTGTGTGTGTGTGTGTGTGTGTGTGTGTGTGTGTGTGTGTGCACGCGCGCCCGTGCTGCCGAGAGGATTGGACTGTTCCTTGTCCACTCTACAGTCCAGATCTCGCACCTTCCGACTGCCATATGTTTGGCCCAATTGAGGTTGCGCTCTGGGATAAGCAATGCTAGATGATGGGGAAGTTTCTGATATAGCAAGAGTTTGTCACCGACATCGACCAGCAGAGGGTGCCATGCGGGCATAAAGGTCCTCCCAGTAAGATGACGTAAGGCGATCGATTTGTACAGGAATTATGTTGAAAAATTGGGTTTACTAGCCAAAAGAGTGGAAAGTACTATGGTGTACTGGAATCCTGAATAAAAGTCAACCAAGTTTCAGAAAAAAAAGTGGGCAATACTTGCTGAATGCCCTTCATAGGTTGCGGAACTTACGCAGAAGTGAAGAGGTTTCACACAATAGACTCTCGCCGAGAGACTTATCAAACGAGACTTTCCATTAAAAACAACCACAGTGAGGACAGAGCCAAGAAGCGCTGATCGAACTGCCTTAGCCGTGACGTCACGTTAGACGATACGGCAAGTTAGTCGGCGGCTGCAGCGGCGTCTCAGAAATCGGCAGGCGCCGCTTACGGGCAGAGTGGATTACCCTGGCTGGCGCTACATGTGTGCCAGCGGCCTCCACACGACATGGTGGGTACTGCTCGTTAATCTGGCCGCTGCAGGCGAGCCGACCAGCGAGACACGACTACTCGCTCTGCGTGTGTCACGGCACACCGGCCGACAGCGTTACCTCTCTGCTGGCTATCCCGCTACACAAGGTCCGCCGCTGCGGTCCTCACGGCTGCATTTACACGCTCTGCTGTGTCTAGCCGACGGCGCACCGACCGAGCATTCGAACACTGAGCGTTGAGCGTGCCACGTTTCTGACGTCATACTGTGGAAAAGCACTCTGGGGAGTCTTTCTGAAGGTACAGAGGAATATCTACGTGCTTTTGAACGTAGAGCAATAAGATGGAACAACGTCACAAGCACGCCTTCTCTCCTCAGTAGCTGGCCGCGGTGGTCTCGCGGTTCTAGGCGAGCAGTCCGGAACCGTGCGACTGCTACGGTCGCAGGTTCGAATCCTGCCTCGGGCATGGATGTGTGTGATGTCCTTAGGTTAGTTAGGTTTAAGTAGTTCTAAGTTCTAGGGGACTGATGACCACAGCAGTTGAGTCCCATAGTGCTCAGAGCCATTTGAACCATCTCCTCAGTACAGACTCGAACAACGCCATATAGGCTTTGAGTTGATACATACACATACGCTTCCTGCCTAACATCGTATAAAGCCCCGCGAGCATGCCGGAGTGCCGCAACACGCATGGACGCAAGTTACGTCTGAAGTAGTGCTGGGTAGAATTGACATCATGAATCCTGTACGGCTGGCCATTAAAATTGCTACACCAAGAAGAAATGCAGATGACAAACGGGTATTCACTGGACAAATATATTCTACTAGAACTGACGCGTGTTTACATTTTCACGCAGTTTGGCTGCATAGATCCTGAGAAAGCAGTACCCAGAACAACCACCACTGGACGTAATAACGGCCTTGATACGCCTGGGCATTGAGTCAAACAGAGCTTGGATGGCGTGTACAGGTACAGCTGCGCATGCAGCTTCAACACGATACCACAGATCATCCAGAGTAGTAACTGGCGTATTGTGACGAGCCAGTTGCTCGTCCACAATTGACCTGACGTTTTCAATTTGTGAGAGATCGGGAGAATGTGCTGGACACGGCAGCTGTCGAATATTTTCTGTATCCAGGAAGGCCCGTATAGGACCTGAAACATGCAGTCGTGCATTATCCTGCTGAAATGTAGGGTTTCGCAGAGGCTGAATCAAGGGTAGAGCCAAGGGTCGTAATGTCCATTGTTCAAAGTGCCGTCAGTGCGAACAAGAGGTGACCGAGACGTGTAACCAATGGCACCCCATACCATCACGAAGGGTGATACGCCAGTATGGCGATGACGAATACACGCTTCCAATGTGCGTTCACCGCGATGTCACCAAACACCGATGCGACCATCATGATGCTGTAAACGGCACCTGGATTCATCCGAAAAAAGACGTTTTGCCATTCGAGCACCCAGGTTCGTCGTTGAGTACTCTATCGCAGGCGCTCCTGTCTTTGATGCAGCGTCAAGGGTAACCGCAGCCGCGGTCTCCCAGCTGATAGTCCATGCTGCTGCAAACGTCGTCGAACTGTTCGTGCAGATGGTTGTTGTCTTGCTGACGTACCCATCTGTTGACTCAGGGATCTAGACGTGGCTGCACGATCCGTTACAGCGGATAACATGCATGTCATCTCGACTGCTAGTGATACCACGTCGTTGGGATCCAGCATGGCCTTCCGTATTACCCTCCCGAACCCACTGATTCCATATTCTGCTGACAGTTATTAGATCTCGACCAACGCGAGCACCAATGTCGCTATACGATAAACCGCAATCACGATTGGCTACAATCCGACTTTTATCAAAGTCGGAAAGGTGATGCTACGCATTTCTCCTCCGTACACAAGCATCACAACAGCGTTCCACCAGGCAACGCGTCAACTGCTACTTGTGTATGAGAAATCGGTTGGAAACTTCCCTCATGCCACCACGCTCTAGGTGTCGCCACTGGCGCCAACCTTGTGTGAATCCTCTGAAAAACTAATCATTTCCATATCACAGCATCTTCTTCCTGTCGGTTGAATTTCGCGTCTGTAGCACGTCATCTTCGTGGTGTAGCAATTTTAATTGCCAGTAGTGTAATTCCCTTTCCAAATTTCTCTTTGATCTGCTTTACTACCGTCTCGGGGTATAAACTTAATAACATGGGTGACGCGCTATAACGAGGGATGGCGGTTATCGCTGAAACGACCAGTTTTTGGTTATATAGATTTTTTTCCACAGCAGTTTAACCTGAGTGTTTAAAATCGCTCAAAATAACCGGTTCCATAAATAACCGATTTTCGCTTTTTTATTCCTATTATTCCCTGTAATAAATGTAGAAATCGAACAAAGATCGAAAAATTTTCACACTATGAGTTTCAAGATACATACAATCAGAATATTAAATTAAATAGACAAATAAAAGAAATCGTAGTCCATCCACCGTTCCGTCTGTCTCAGGAATGATCAGTTAATAAAAGAGAAGTGCAACTTTTGTTATACACATATCCATTTTTAGTTCTGAATTCCGGCACTTACACAGTGAGCCAGCAGGGCACAAAGAGAAAGATGACGGAGGTGGGAAGAGGAGTATGATTTTCACGCCTCGTCGACATTTGAGTCTTGGGGGACGGTGTGCCTTTGAGGATTTCTTCGTACCTCGGCCGGGCTAGGCTTTGGCGCGGATCAACGGATTACGCCCGTCAGAGCCAAACCATCAGCTGCCAGCGCCTGGGGGCCATTACGGCCTGCCTTGAAGTTCAGAGGCGGCGGCGGCAGGCGGGGGCCGTCCAGCTACAGGGCGAGCCAGAGCAGACCAGGGCGCGGGTAGGGCTTCACTTGGCAGCTTTGCAGCGACCTTGGCCGCTTACCGCCGCCTTCCGGGGACCAAAGGCCACAGCCGCTCCGGCTCTTAGCAGCTCCAGCTGAAGGGTTGACCTACACTGGTCCCCCTAAGGGGCAGCCGAATAACTATGCGAATCATACACAATCGGCACTAATTTGTATACTCCTGCTGCTCAAGCGGCGAGCGCAAGTTCTATTCGGTGTCCAAATTTTAACATATCTTTCTTGTTTGAGTATGGCAACGGCCTTGCCGCTGTGGATACACCGGTTCCCGTCAGATCACCGAAGTTAAGCGAGTGGCCGGCAGTTGGATGGGTGACCATCCGGGCCGCCATGCGCTGTTGCCATTTTTCGGGGTGCACTCAGCCTCGTCATGCAAACTGAGGTGCTATTCGACCGCATAGTAGCGGCTCCGGTCAAAGAAAACCATCATAACGACTGGGAGAGCGGTGTCCTCACCACACGCCCCTCCTACCTGCATCATCTATGAGGATGACACGGCGGTCTTGTGGTCCGCAGACGAAGTGCTTGTTTGAGTATACAGAAGCTCGCTGTGATTTCGGAACCTCCAGAGGCACAACAGATATGATCATCTGTACTGGACAACGCCAGATATAACGCAGAGAGCAAAAGAAACCTCTATATTTAGTTTTCTATGACCTAGAGAAAACTTTTCATTCAGTACCTCGATTTGCCAAGAGGAAATTATTGAGAAAATTTGGAAATCTTTCATGCTATGAAAGACTGGTTGAGCCTCTTCATCACGGCATGGCTGGGCAGATTCTTCACAGTAACTTTGCATCGGACTCGCTGCCAGTCACTCAGGATTTGAAACAAGGCTGTGTGCTTACTCCCACACTATTCACTCTGTTCGTGTCTGCCTTGCTGGGTGACTCATTTACAAACAACCAAGGCACGGAGTTTGTTTCGTTTTGATGGACACCCAGTATGTTGTTCTCGATGGTGAGTGTTCATCGGAGGTGAGGGTATCATCTGGAGTGCCCCAGGGAATTGTGGTAGGTCCGCTGTTGTTTTCTATCTACATGAATCATCTTTTGGATAGGGTGGATAGTAATGTGCAGCTCTTTGCTGATTATGCTGTGGTGTACGGGAAGGTGTCGTCGTTGAGTGACTGTAGGAGGATACAAGATGACTTGGATAGGATTTGTGATTGGTGTAAAGAATGGCAACTAACTCTAAATACAGATAAATGTAAATAATGCAGATGAATAGGAAAAAGCAATTCAGAGGCGGGCTGCTATATATGTTACTGGTAGGTCTGATCATCACGCAAGTGTTACGGAAATGTTTCAGGAACTCGGATGAGAGTCTCTGGAGGAAAGGAGGCGTTCTTTTCGTGAATCGTTCATGAGGAAATTTAGAGAACCGGCATTTGAGGCTGACTGCAGTACAATTTTACTGCCGCCAACTTATATTTCGCGGAAAGACCACAAAGATAAGATAAGAGAGATTAGGGCTCGTGCAGAGGCATATAGGCAGTCATTTTTCCCTCGTTCTGTTTGGGAGTGGAACAGGGAGAGAAGATGCTAGCTATGGTACGAGGTACCCTCCGCCACGCACCGTAAGTGGAGTGCGGAGTATGTATGTAGATGTAGACATCTCATCACCCTGCCAAGAATTCGTTCACAAAGACGTACCAGGTTCCCCAGGCCACATAACTTCAGTAAACCGATGACACCTCGTCTCCCGCTCTACCAACTCAAAGAGTTACGACAGTGAATCAGTTGCTGTGGTCGCTTTGGTCTTACCATCAGTGTGAGAAAAACAAAGGTATAGGAAACTTTCCCCGTGATTAACTCTTCTGGAACTCAATACCTCCAGCTAAGTTAAATGTTTATTTTACACTACAATAGTGAAGCCATAGTCAGCGTACATAAAATTTTTCTTTTAAAAAAGGAGTTACATTACCGGTTTCAACGTACTACTTCTTCATTTTCAAACGTAAACGTGCTCTGGGTGAATAATGGACTGGTTCCAGGTTGTGGACACGCTGTAAGTGAAGTGGACGTAACAACGGCTCTCGAAGGACTGTTCTTACATTCGTCTGATTCGTCCATATGTTATGTCCAATTGCTCGAGTGCTGATTGAAGGATCTCGCTCCACATGCTGCAAGACAGCTGTCTCAAATTGCAGCGTTCTTGCCGTGCGACGGCGTCCCCTGTCCAGGTAATCTGCTAAATGACCCGGTTTGACGCAGACGTTGGTACACAGCAGCAAAGGTCGTATGATGCGGTATACGGCGATTAGGATATTGTTGTTGACAAAGCCGTTGTGCAGCTCGTCCATTGTGGTGCTCTACGTAGTACGCACCAACCATATCAGTGTACTCACTCCAGGTGTATCGCTCCATTAGTAAACGGAGACGATGCACTACTACGCTGGTGGACAGCAGTTGCCTACAACTGAAGAGCGTAATGCGGCCGGCCTCCACTGGTTTTAATAATCCTCATAGGAAAAAATGACAATAGGGAAAAATATTTGCTTTGATGTCCCTTACAACCTCCCAGAGTTTGTCGGTTTAAATACTTGTCACCCTGTATACAGGGTGATTCATAAGATATGCAAATATTTTAATATGCTATTCTACAAGAGAAAAAGTTCATATATACACAGATCGCATATGTTTAATTACAGAGCTACGGCTAATACAAAATATTGCCTCAAATTTAGCAACTTGGCTAATATGAAGTCATCGCAAAACTGTACGGGGCTAAAGTAAACGACGATTTCCATTTATTTTATGGTTATTGATCTGGTGAATCTGTGGTAGTTTTCCAGAACATCCAGAGAAACAAAGACGTAATTTCGTAAGAAAATTTATTTATTGACTACTTAGCCCAATTTGTATTTTTGAATTCCAGGCAATTGCAAAACTTTTTAACAAAAGTTGTAGAGAATTTAATTTTGGAAAAATGATGGTAATAACGGTAACTGAAACTGTATGAATGTGTCAGATAATCTGCTTTAATTAATACCACAGCACATGCGGATTCATATTAAACCAGGAAAAACAAAGCTCAGTGTTAAGGAAGTTGTACAGTGTACGTACAATTTCACAATACATTCACAATAAATATTCAAAAATGTCTCCAACGAGATCAATGCATTTAGCTGCAAGTGTATGAAGAGGTTTTGTTGCTCGTTTCAGTTTCACAGAGATGTTCTTAATTTCGTCTATTGCATTCAAAAACTGAATAATACAGAAAACTAACTCGTTTCAAGGTTAGGAAACGTCTGAAACAACTCGCCAACCGTTGCCAACAATGACATAAACGTTTCTACATTCTTAATGAAAAGTAAACAAAATTACTTGTATAATAATCTTTGCTTCTCTGGATGCACTGGTAAACTACTACATATGCACGTCTAGGACATGTTTTAATAGATTTATCAGACCAATAACAACAAAATAAATGGAAATCGTGCTTTACTTTAACCTCGTACAGTTTTGCGATGGCTTCATATTCGCGAAGTTGCTAAATCTCGGGCAAAATCTTTTATTAGCCGCAAT